>NC_053432.1:80596746-80953873 GCF_007990345.1 Gossypium hirsutum
ACTGATTCTTAAACCATGTTTTTCTGATTGAGCAGGTTTAAGAAACCAAAAAGATGAGGGGAAAAATCAAATATAATATTCACGATCTGTGCTGATGTTTTGCAGGATCAGGACAACAATGATCACATGGCTTATTGGCTGTCAAACACATCTTCATTGTTGTTTTTGCTTCAACGTAGTCTGAAAGCCTCTGGTTCAATGCAGAAACCACCTGCTGGAGCATCATTCTTTGCAAGGATGACCAAAGTATTGAGATATTTCATTTACGGTTTCTTTAAATTGTTTGCATGAATGGTCCTGATTTAGATGTCTCTGAAATCTTCTTTAACGTATGCCATAAAAAGAAGGAAAGAACAATACATTTGTTCTTTATCTAAAATCTCGTCATATGATCATTATCAGTTTTGTTGAATGATTCTAGAACTTATGAAGGAAAATTATGTGATATGATGTTGTTCTTTCTCAGAGTTTCCGTTCATCTTCTGCCAATCTTCAAGCTGGAGTACTGAGCCAGGTTGAGGCCAAGTATCCAGCTCTTCTTTTTAAGCAGCAGCTCTCAGCTTATGTGGAAAAGATATATGGAATCATTAGAGACAACTTGAAAAAGAACCTGTCACCACTTATATCTGGTTGCATTCAGGTACAAGGAGCCTTGCATTTGGATCACTGAGTCTTTCCAGTGACATTCTTTTAACTTTTGAGATCATTTAGTTGCTATATACAGGAGAGAGCACTGTGGTTTTTCTAATTCTTATTTTTAAATCATCTCCCTAGCTTCTATAATGCCTTGCACAATAGAGGTTTTCCGTGCTGCTTCATTTGAACATGTAGAGCATGTACTTTGTTGTATCATCAACTGAAATTTATTTCCAAGTGTTAATTTCAACATTGCATGTTATAAGTCTTAAATTCATCTTGCTTTCAGTTTGTAATTCAATATTTCAGCCTATTTCCTGTTTCTACACATTAAATTATTCTTCTAAAAATTCATATGTTTTGTTTTAGGTTTCTCTATACATGTGCAACTATCACAAGTTCCTCTCCTTTGACTTCTCTGCAATTTACTTTTTTGCTGCCTACTTGGTTTGAAATACTCAAAGTGAATGATTTATGGTTTGAGCATGGGAAAGTTAATTCATTATTAATTTTATTAGAGAGAGACACTTCTTCTTGTTAAGCTTATTTTACTTTTTTTTTTCTTTTAACATGTTTAGGTTCTACCTGATGATATTATGTTCCGTATAAGTAGTTTGAATTGCTGTGTAAGTGGTATGCATTTGTGTGTTGTGCAATAGTTTAGGATTATTCTCACATGAGCTTTAGTTTTCTGCTGTTTCTTTTAAAGTTGTGTTAAAATGATGATACAATGCCATATTTTATTACTTCCTATGCTGGCTTATATGCATGGTAGCAACTAGTTTTATATTGGAATTGCAATTTCTTTATGTCGCTAATGCATCAGCCTATATGGCAGGTACCTAGGATATCAAAAGGAGCTGCTTTTCAAAAGTGTGAAGGGTTACAAGGCTATCATTCTCCAGCTGGTCTCTGGCAGAGCATTATTGAGTGTCTGAACAAGATGATGGGCACATTGAAAGACAATTTTGTATAAATTTGCAACTCTGATGATATTAAAGTGGACTCTTTCCGTTCCTTTTTTTTATGAGCCATGGAACTTATGGTTATGACTTTTTTATTTTCAGGTGCCTCCAATACTTGTTCAGAATATTTTCACTCAAACGTTTGCATATATTAATGTACAGCTCTTTAATAGGTAAATAATTGTTTCATATGTTTTTGCCCGTTACTCCAGATAATATAATAGGAATAAATTCCAAAATATGTGATGTTAATATATTCTGCTACAGCCTTCTTCTCCGTCGAGAATGCTGCACATTTAGCAACGGGGAGTATGTGAAATCTGGCTTAGCTGAATTGGAACTATGGTGTGCCGAAGCAGACGTTGAGGTAATTTCTTTAGTTCCCACTGATGAATGTCAAAGGTGTCATTTTCACATTGTTTGAAGAAGGTTTTTTGTTAAGGAAACACTATTTGAAGCTTGAACATGCATTCAACGGGAGTTTTTTTGTCTGCTTATTAGTTGTGGCACCTTATTGCATCTAATAAATTTGAATTAAGAGTTGCTTGTTGTTTAATTACAGTATGTAGGCCCATCATGGGATGAACTCAAACACACAAGGCAAGCTGTTGGATTCTTGGTATGTTTCTTCAGTTGTTTCTTAGTAGGTTAGAATTTTGTTGCGTCATGTTGCTTTACTCCTGTGGTTTGACGCAGGGGCCCTTTGTCATTCTTATCCAATGTTTCTTTCATTTTTCTTTTTCAAAGCTTGTGTGCCTGGTATAATTAATCACCACGGGGTCATGAAATTGGTTGAGACTGCTTTTTTCCTTCCTTGATAAGGTCATACATGCCAATTTGACTTGGTAATATGTAGTTGCAATTGTGGCTTTATAAGGATGTCAACGGGCCTCAAACTGATCTGAATGTTAAAATAGAGGTGAGGGTTGGTACATTGTGCAATTAAAAACAATTATTTGTAGAAGCAATTGAGGGAGCAAATATAAAATAACTCAGAGCAATAAAAAGGAATGGACTAAATTAAAAAATAAAAAATAAACCTTGCTTAATACCAAAACATTAAGCATTTGCTTCATTATTATTGCTTTCTAAGTCACGCATACAAATGGGAAAGGATTTAGCCTATTTACAGGCTCTGTATGTCGGTTTATTAAGTCAGCATACATTGTATTATATCATTATTATTTAATTATGGATAATGATAAGTTTAGATGATGATAAGCTTGATATTTCTCTAGAAACAATGAGAAAGATAGGGAAAGAGAGAGAAGTCAGTAACTTCAACATTATCCGTCCTTGAATTTTAAGGCTTGGCAAAATTTTCGAGGTTTGGTATGACCGCAAAGAAAACTAGAGCTGTCAATATCTTTTAACTTTCCTTCTGTAATATAGGATGGGATACCATTGCTCATATACCCGCCAATCCAGAATGAGTTCAGTATAACTGAATAGGAGTGGACTAGACCTGGCAATTCGTATATAGATTTTAACATGTTCATGTATTTGTGTTTTTGTTTCATACCCTGTTTTAGTTATTTCTTTCAGTGTTTTTTTTTTCTGTTATGTAACCGTTTCATTTATAGCATTGTTAAGTCTAGATTAGACCCTTAAGCACCCACTATAGGACTTTGCATTCTGCTGTTTAGAAGAGGCGACTGCTGCTTGGCTATTTCATTTTACTCGAGTGAAAATGTGGAATTAGTTGCTTAACCTGCTAAGTTTGAATTCTGAAGTGCTTTCATGGTCAGAGATTTTTGTCTGTAATACAGTCACAGCTATGCTACCATATGGACTTGCACATTTGCATGATCTTGCTATTAAGATTTGGCAGTTGTTTTTAGTACTTCGAAAAGACCTGATCAAATATGTATCGAGTTATCATATTCAACTACTTTAGGATTTTTCAGCATCATATAAATATATGTGTGCACCTACTTTTGTAGCAGATCCAGAACACACACTAGACAAACAAAGCCTTAATTGATTTCCTTACCAAGGGCTTCTCTTATGCCATTCTTTATCTTATCTGCTGGAAGGACAATGATATTTGTATTTAATTTGTTCAGATTGTGGATTGTGAATGCCTTGCTCTTGATTTCATGGTTTAATAATTTTTTTCTATTTCTCCATTTTGAAAAACCTGGTCTTGTTTTGTCAGGTTATAAATCAGAAATCCAAAATATCCTTTGATGAAATATCAAAAGACCTATGTAGTGTAAGTCTCTTTTCCTTTCTTCTTGCAATCCCCCTGATAATGGGGCATGGTGCAGCATGTGATTCACAGAACATTCCATTTAATGAATCAATATGAAAGTTCCCTTAAAGAGCTAGTTCGACTCGTCAATCTTGTGAACAAAAACTGACTAATCCATGATTAAGGGGTACACATCTAATATATCCAAATAACATGTTCCTCCGGGAAGGAAAAATGATAAAGGCGAGGGTGAAAAACGAATTTTCTTTTTGGGAATTCTTCAGAATTTCAAAACTATGTGAGATAAAGAGCATTTGAGTTACCTATTAGGTTGTCTTCCACATGATTGACAAGGTTACAACCTAAACTTATCACATGAAACTATGAGTCGAAGACATTTACAATTTATCTTTTTGTTTCTCTGAAATGTTACTAGAATGGTATCTTCTTTCTCTTACATTGTTTGTTTTCACCAGGCTTTGAGTGTTCAACAACTTTATAGGGTATGTACGCTTTATAGGGATGACAACTACAACACTCAAAGTGTTTCACCAGATGTAAGTTATCGTCAAATTGTAGATATTTCTCTCATCCTGAACCGTTTTTTTCTTGTTTTGTTAGTATGGTATGACATGCCACCTTCACTCGCACAGGTTCTTGCCCACATGAAAGAACTTATGTCAGATGATACCGAAGATGATGGTGGTAGCTCCTTCCTGTTGGAGGACGATATCAGGTATGACAGTCAGAAAAAGAGAAACGAAGAGTAGCTTTGTAGTTCCTCCAATATCAAAGGTTAATAATGGTTTGTTGTCTTAATTGGTTAATCCCTTCTGAATGTAGCATTCCATTCACAATGGAGGACATTTCTAATTGCCATCAAGTAAAAGAGTTTGCATCAGTAAGACCCGCCGAAGAACTTATGACGGATCCAGCCTTCCAATTTTTACAGGATTAAGGTACCGGTTCTACCATCGTTACATTTTTCCATTCACTGCATTCTTTGATTTTTTTTGTCATCTAGAGTTGAACAGAAAAGAAAAAGGTCAACTTCATGGCAGTGCTGCCGCACATTAACTACAAATGTTATACTTTCTTTGTAACATCCATTACCCAAAATGTAAGTAATTCTTAGAGTTCTTTAGGTAGTTAATTTGGTCATTTCTCTTCAGCATCTTTTTGGTACTGAATGGTCTAGAGGAAGAGAGTTGATTATTAATGTAGTGGAGCTTTTCAAAGATGTTTTTTAATTCCCAAATTTTCATCTTGTACAAAGTAACAACTAGCATAAGTATTTACTTTTATTTTTTTATTTTTTTTTCTAAATAGTCGTTATAGACACAAAGTTATAAATAAGAATGCAAAAGCACTGATGTTTCTTTCTCATACTTTTCTGGTGAAGATATTAGACTTATAATTTTGGACATGGGCATGATATGTTTGATAAATATCATAAACATGCTTAAATACAAGTAATATGATTAGCATGACAAAAATAAGATTAACATGATAACCGTAAGTAGTATTATTTTTGTATATATTAAGTCTTAACTCGGTTGATATTAGTATTATTGCCAGCACAAATGGGCGTGAATAATTTTAGGCATTATGTCAAAAAAATTAATATCTAAAACCTTAGTGTTTATAATTTATACAATTGAAAAAAAATGACATACAAATTATCTGATATAGATTAAAATAATCGGTTTTAAATCAAACAAATGAAGCAAATTTTTTTTCAAAAACTAACATTTTATTTTTAATTTTTTTTTAAATATCAATTAAAGATGCTTAATAATTTTTAATATATTAAATAATTATCTTTTCAAATATTATAAAGAAATCATCTTATATCGTATCTTTGTGTTTAATTTTCAAATTATATTTACAATATTATCTATTATGTATTATATATTATGTATTTATATAATTTCCAATATAGCAATAACAATTCAAGTAAAATAATTTTTTTAAAGTTGACATTATTGATTAAAAAGAAAACGGATTTAATGTCAAACTGATGGAAAACTTCAATTATTAATTCAGTCGGAGCCACCAGTTAAACAAATTAAATCGTTCAATTGCATTGAACTTGTTTTCTTGATGCATTTTAAATTGGAAGGGAAAATTGCATTAAAAAGTTTTAAATATTAAATAAAACATAACAAAAATATAAAAATTATTATTTAAACTAGATGATGAATGATGATTTTTAATAGGTTAAAATATATTATAACTTTATGTACTTTTTGAATATTTAAAATTTAATTATTTTACTTTGATTTTAATAGGTTAATTTTTTTTAAAATATTTGTTGGTATAATATTTTGAAATTAAAATATAAAGAAAAATTTACTTAATAGTGATGTGGTTAAAAAAATTAACAAAAAAAATTAGTATGATACAAATATAAGGAAAATTTATGAAAATAAAAGTACAAAAGACTAAAATTCTAATTTTCAAAGAGTACAGAGATAAATTCAAGAACTTAAAATTCATATCCCATTACATATGACAAAATTTTCTAAAAGAAAATATTCAAAAAAAAATTAATTTTACTGATTCAAACTATATTTTACCAATTTAAAAATTTATCACAAATATAAGGAAATGCTCGATTCAAACTCACGCGCTCCTAAATTTTGTTTGATACGAAAGATAAAAAAAAAAAAAGTGAAGATAAAAAATTCTCTCAAAAAATTGAGCATTAGTTTTTTTTTCCTATAAATGGTAACATTAACTCGTTAAACTCATTTGTTTTTCGGCATTCCTAATCTACCTTTAATCCACAACCCCCCAACTAATTATACTCACTTGAGACAGGCTCAAACCCACAACCTCCGAAAGTTTGTAACAGCAACGGTGCCAACAGAAGTAATAGTCGGTCAATAAACTCATTTTCCTTTCTATTAAAAAATAAGGGTTTGTATAACATGACTCAAATTTTACAAGTGACAACCTCCCTCACATCAACAACAGTCAGGGAAGGCAAACCTGAACTAGACCTCGTGAAAGTGTAGTCCTTTCTTTCCATGATATCAGGATTCATTATGAAATATGCTTGTTGGTTCTCCGTCTTGATGGCCCACCAGGAAAGAGCTTCATAATCCATCCTAACACCCGTTCCACCACCTACAGAGAAATTAATATACTATTAGAGTTAGTCAGATGATATAAGCTCTATTATCCAGAAAGCATTTCAGTGCTCCATTTTCAGCACTGGTTGGATTGACAATGATACAGCAGGCTCAATCTTTCTCATAAGATAGCTTAAAGCACAGTTCACACCAAAAAGCATTTATAGTAACCGCTTAAGTTGGAATAACAAAAAATGATACACAATCATGTCGTGGTATGAAAGAGAGACGGAGAGAGACAAATGGTACCTCATCACCCTCGTCGGCATATGGAGTATTATCATGCATTATTTGAGACTCGGGTTGTCTTGCTGGGATATGCTCACTTGCCATACTTCGAGCTGTCAGAAGCTCTAATCTTTGAGTTTGAGCTTCAAGTTTCCTAGACAACTCGTTGTTCAACTCCTTCATTCATTAATGAGAGTGCAAGGATAACATAAATAAATAAACAATCACTCAAAAGAATATAAAATTCAAATATAGAAAAAATCAACATATAATGAGTCCTTCAAAAAGTTTGCAAATGATGAATTGCGCATTAGAAATTCAAATGACCTAATGACTAAATAATAAAAGGAAATATAGTTTTTAGAGAATCCTCGTTAAATATGATAATGCTTAAAAATCCCAGGTGGCTAATTAGCTGGCTCTAGGACGAACCTTGTTAAATAAAGATGTTCTTCACTTCAATTTCTAGTTGAATAATTTTATCTTTTAGAAAATCCCTATAGATGTCAAGCAACAAGATCCAAATTGAACTAATACAAATAGCTTGAATTCCAAATATGTCAAGTTCAGGTAAATTACCTTCAGCTTTGAACTTTGAGATAACTCAGATGACAAAGCTTGTGTCAGTTCTTCTTTCTCCAATGTTAACTGCAATAAAGAAAGGCCATCCAATTATCATGACAGGCAAAGTGGCCACAACATAATTTCATATTTGTCAAAGGAGTAAAACAAAAAAAGGCCAAAAGAATATTTGAATCACATAACAGGAGCTACCTCTGAAATTAGAGAATTGATGTTCTGAATCATTCTCGTTTGATCAGGAGGGATATAGACAGAAGAAGCTTCAAACTGCTCATCATCATGCAGCAAGCTTAAACCAGAGGCATCATTGCTGTTGTTCATTCTCCTATCATCAGAAGAAGGATCCATGCTTGCTGCAAAAGTACAGTAAATAAAATAAAAAATATGTAAGGGCCACGTAACTCGAAGAAACATTAAGAAAGCATTTAACCACTATAATTGCTCATCAGACTTCTCATTTGTTGCTTTAAAACTTGAGTTCAGATTGGATGTTGCTGGGTACTTTCAGTATTCTTTAAGTTTCTCCTTATATTTCTGGCTACATGGGACAGTATGCTTATATCCATGAATATCTTGGAGCATCTGACTTGTGTCAAACACTAGTACATTACAGAAATAATGGACTTGAAGTAACTTATCCATCATATTGTAACAAATTACTCCAAGTCTTCCACAACACCAAATTCTCCAATGAAGAATTTATGATTTTATCTATGTTTTGATACAATAAATATCTGAAAGTTATCCTTGGGAGTTTCTTCATGACTCAATAAGTAAACAAAGGACTATTTGCAAAATCCTACATTGTGTGTCAATATCTGGTTCCTTGAACAAATTAACCAACAATGCAAATTTGGCATTCATAGGTATATTCAAAAGCTGCCCTTGTGCTTTGAATACATCAGCAATAAATGACCTCAAACTTAAAGGCATCAAGGCATGAATGGAAGAGAAAAACAAATCCATACACCATAGCACAATCTAAGACATAACAGAAAAAGAAAAATCCGGAGAACCAAAGTCAAAATTAGACCCCTTAAGTATGGTTTTTGTTTCTACATCTCAATGAATAAGTGTTCTTGATTTGTGAGGGTAGATCAGTATTAAGAGAAACTCAGCCTAGCATGAAATTGATGACTGACCAATAATATGTATGCCTGCCATATTGACTGGATTTTGATTCGGTACAATAAGATATAGCAATTGGAAAAGTAGCACCATTACCAAGATTTTCTGTTGAAGTTGACATATCCTTCTTAGAAGCAGGATTCTTAATAACATCAATAGACTGTCCACTGCCAGAAGCTTTTCGTAGCTTAGACTGAAGTACCTTCTTCTCTGAGTTAAATGAATAAGAGAAAACATATAGCAAACATATGGCTATTATAGAATATAGAGAGAGAGAAACTTAAAATGTAAAGTAAATATTATTATCATTAAAACGCCTGGTTATTAGCGTACTTACCTTCTTTAAGTGCTTCAATGGTTGATAGAAAATCCTGACGCTCTTTCTCTAGGCTAGACACTTTCTTTCTGCAAAATTCAGAATGAAAAAGATGTCCTATAACTATTAGAAGAATCAACATGAAAACATATTCAAATGAAAGTCTAAACATGATAATATATAGCAAATGGAAGGAAACAACATTAAACATTTCACACAGGAAACCTACTTAATAAGCACATAACTAACAATTAAATATCTCCCACCCCACAGGCACACATATTCTTTTTCTTCCTTTCTGGTTCTTTAGTTGTAATAAGTAACAATAATAAATGTTTCTCTACCAATCACAACAAAAGTAACCTTCAATTCTGCACCAAGGAGTTATGTATGAGCTTTATAATCTAGGCAGTTACTTTTGAACACATATGGCAAAAGGCATATATAATTGAAGAAACAAGTAATCAACTCATCCTGAAAATGTAGATCACAAGCCCTTTGGTAAAGAAAAATTACAGCATACTTGAAAGAAGAAATTTCAGCCTCTGTGTTCTCCAATTGCCTCTCCAATTTTAGCTCATTTGACCTTAATCTAAGTGCCTAAAAAGAAAAAAGCAGATGCCAGCATAAATAACTTTATACAAAAAAAAAAACATTCAATGGAAGATAATCCAAATGCTAGTCATATGGTCTAAACAAGCAAATTAACAAGATCAAAACCATATAAATATAAGAGAGAGAGAGAGAGAGAGAGAGAGAGAGAGAGTTAAATAAAAACTTTAAAATCCTTTGGGTTCTGTGTAGTAAGGATGGCAAACTATTTAATCTTTCCACTTTTCATCCTTGCTACGAAAAAGTGCTAGCCTTTTATCACATGCCTAAATTACACCTTTAATGTTTAGTACATATTAGCATGTTACAGCCACGCATATTATGCACAGAAGTTTCCCAATCTCTCACCATTATTAACTAGAGGGGCAGATGTTTTATAGAGAACAGAATGATATTAGAAAAGGAAGAAAAACTTCACACCAATTAAAAAGTTTATTACCTTCTCCTCCAAACCAATGACTTCAGAAGCCAGTATATTGGCACGTTCATCAGCAGCATTACATTCCAATCGTGCATTTGTGAATTCCATTTTAAAAGACTCAAGTTCTGCCTGCAGATATTAAACATTAGACAAGGAAAGAAAACATTAAAAGAATACGCAAAATAAAATGCCAGAAGTTTGTATATTTGTGACACATAAATCTCCTCCACCCATGCAAACATCATGAAACAAAGAACACAAGAAGATAAAATGCAAATCAGCATACACACAGCACCGGATTTTACAAAACAGCACAAAACAGAGCTGCATCCTATTTACCATTCTTTTGCTACCAAAGAGAACCACTGCAAACGAAGGACTTATTGAACTATCAACACTGCATCACCTAATGAGAAGATTACAACATCAAACTACCAGTGCACGCTTTGCTTATTTCCCTGTGAAAATAACACCAACAATGATATAATGCTTTTACTTCCATCATATTATCAGCCATCATAAAAATCTCCACCTTTCTGGATCATTTTTATAGACTAAAGTAAATATATATACACACATATATCTTCAAACAAAAGAATGCTACTTCTCTTCCTCCTCTAATTAGGAATAATGCCCGTCATAAATTCCTATAAAAACTGTATATCTCATATTCCCTACACTCAAAAACGCAAATTCTCAGCAGAAATCTCCCTGCCCAAGCAGACCATTAAACTTTATTTGGTATTTGGGCAATCATAGCCTTAAAAACCTGTTTGAGCTCAGCTAAAGGGGGAAAAAGCAGTTTGCGAGTGGTAGCACATATCATAAAATGATGAGTGAATCCCATAAACTTGATTTTTTTTGTACCAAGTTCTCTGGTTAACAGGTATGAAGAAAGATGCAAGAAATAGGACCGAAATCTATGTGCATAAGTGGACATATGAAATACACCACACAAACGCACCTAGCCTAACCATAAACGCACCTAGACTAACCATATGATATGAATCAAGCAATATGCAGTCCCACAAGATTCAATTATTTTACGAAGAACTTGAGCTGATCATAAGTACCCTAAATATAACATGATACTAACCAGTTGGGCCTTGATTTCTTCCTGCAACTTCTCCATATCGGATTTTAGCTGGTTGACAACACTTCTCTGGGAGAAAAAAAATGTGTCAACAGATAGCAAAGGCTTCTTAAAAAGGTTCAGAATAGTGAATGGGACAATGAAAATAGATTGAGTGCCTTTCAGAATTTCATAATATAAGCTGCAATAAAGAAACAACTTCCAGACAAACAGAAGAAAGTTTCTAGAGAATTGGAGTCATTATCTTTATTGTTTCAAGATATTTGATCTCATTCATGAGCACACAGAAATATTTTGAAATTTACCATCTATTTTCCTGACCCCAATAATGCTGGTTGCTAGGAAGCCTTCATGCATAGAAAGTTAAAAGATTAAAAGAATAAGCAAAGAAAATCAGATTTAAGTTATTCAAGGATAACCCAACACATGATAACACTGAAAGTATTTTATATGTTAATAATTATGTAAATGACAAGATAACTATATATATTCACACAGCCTAAGTATGCGCATTAGACAATTGTCTACTACCATGACATTATAGTGATGCCATAAAAATATTATATTTGGAAACAAACCTGTTGATTGCAACTATCAGTCAAGGATGAATTTTCAGCAGCCAACGATTCTGCAATTGTACGTGTGGCCTCAAGTGCTCGTTGCAATGAAAACTTTTCCTGAGTCAAATCTTCAATATGCTGCAGAATAAGAATAAATAAATAGATAAAGTCCGACAAAACAATGGAGATCCACGAGAACATCAAAACACAAAACCAACACAATTAATAACATATTAAACATTATAATTTTCAACAAAAAAATGCATCTATATTAAAAATTCGAAACATAGAAGGAAGTTTTCATTTCCATGGCTTTCTAAAAAGCTTCAACCAACTATTGCTATATTTATTCACACGTAAGATGCCAACATGTCTTTATGCTTCAAATCTGAAACAGTGCATCATAACGAAATTTCTCAAGCTTATAGTCTTCCTTGCCCGAACTTAGCAGAATCTTAATCCAGCACATGCATCCCCCACAACAAGATGGTAAACACAAGACAGAGATCATACAAGTATGCAAATACAGTTATCCATTGTTTCACCATAAAGGAACAATAAATTGAAAAATATTCAGCTTTATCCCTCAACTAAGCTCTACACTTCCTACCAAGATTTGATACCTCCAACAGTGAAATCATATAATTAAGCACATCAGTCAGGTAAACCATAGTCCTTTTTTCTTTTGCATTCTAGAGATCCAAAAACCTTTTTGTCACGTATTTCTTGTCAGAAGTTAACAAATACCTAAATCCTTATAAAGATATAGAAAACGATAACTTCCATGGCTCTTATAAATTCTATAAAAACTGTATACTAGTAGAAAATTGCAGATTCATAGTGGAATGCCAAACCGTGCAGAAAAGCTGGATCTGTAGTACACTCAACAAGAAAGATACGGTACCTGCTCCAAAGCAGCAAAATCTTCATTGTGTTTGGTTGAGTAGAACTCATGGTTCTTCTCCGAGACATTCTCATTAGCAACATTCAGGCTCAAGAGGTCACCATTATAAACAGGAACCGAATATTGACCAGGATACTCCCTAGCACCAGGAAACTCAGGGAACCCTAGCTTGGAGAAAGTTCCCATAGTTTCAATCTCTGTTGATGGTTTCTCAAACAGGGATGATCCTTTGGTGTTGAAGCTGTTAAATTGTGAACTATGGGATGCAAATGCATTGTTTGTAGTTTTATCATGTTGAAAAAGAGACCCAGAAGAAGCTTTGGATACATTAAGAGAATCAAGGAAAGATGGACGAGATCTCCTAGAAATAGTATCATCCGTGACTGAATGTACTGGCATGTGACTTGAGGAACCTCTGGCATCAAAATTGAACTCTGAAGACCCAGATATTTGCGTGGATGGTCCAAGCACACTTGGAAAATCACTGGATGAACTACTAAAATTTCTTTCTCCAGGATCAGAAATCATAGACCCTCTTATACCCAAGATTGATTGAATAGAATCTACAATTAAACCATGAAACAAAGATAAGATAAATTGAAATTCTAGTCAGTAAATATATCAAGGATGTTCAAACAAAAAAAATCACAAATTGAAGATTACCTTCATGAAAAGAAGATAGCACATGGTTAATACCTAGCAAGCTTCCTTCACTGGCCTTATTTTGCAGTGAATTCTGCTGAGATCTTTTTGTAACAAAATCTTCAGAAATAGGAGTTACAACTGCAGAAACCTTCAAAGAACCATCATCTTCTTTTGACTTGGGCTCTAGAAAGTCATTACTGAAACGTTTTGTGTGTAGGCTATCATTAGAAAATGGTCCACCATTCCATGGAGCACCGTATTTCTCATTTTCTTGACTTTTTTCTTGTGTCTGCATCTCTGTAATAGATGAATTATAATCACCGCCTAGAAAAGATGGGACTTCAAAGGCATTGTTCGAGTAAACTTGCTGATTTTCACGGGAAACTTCAGTTGTTTTGTTGTTGTTGTTAATTGTTTTTAAGGAAGAAGGATTAGGTCCCTCAGATGTACCGGCACCATCTGAGTTAATGGCTCTCACTTGTTCAGTTTCTAATTGATGTTTATCATTTAAGCTAACATCAGTATTGTAAGATTGAGTGGTAGAAGCTGCCTTCTTGGCTCTTTCAGCAGCCTTTTTCTTACGAAATTCTTCAAGCTGCAAGATAAGATGTATGAGTTAAAACAACACATGGTACATGCACTCTAGAATTCTTTGTTATTTCAAAATCCCATTTATGCAGAATCATATAACTGAATCTTTTATTGTAGGCATAAATCCAGATTAATAATCATAAAAAATCTAATAAACCAAAGGAATTATTTAGGAGGAATGGAGGATTTAACTTATCAAACAACATAACAATGTGCAACATTCAGAGGCAAAAGATAAAACTGTATAAAGGGATTTCTCTTAGTTTTTGAGCCCTAACTAGCAAAAAAAAAAACGAAATTCTAATGAATTAGTAACCCAGAACCCCCATAAAAGCGTGACCAGAACAAATCAAAAGAAGATTTCTAAACAACCAGAACTGGTCCAACCCAACAAAAATTAGAAATGAGAATACATTACGTGGGAGGAACAGCAACCAGCAACTTTAAACTCAAATCTATCAGTCATGGAACAGAGATATACTGTTCTTTCAGAATTTGTTCTTAAGTTCCAGGCAAGCCGTTCTTACTTTAGTATAGTGTCACATGAAGCTTTTTTCACCCTTTCAGGCATGGATACAAACACTACCATTGCTCTCCATTCAAATGTGATTACACAAATAAGCTTTCAAATTTATTAAGAAAAACTAAAACCTTGACCTATTCCTTTATTAGCGTCGATGGTAAACCTTACACATTGCAAAGATTATATTTTAATGCATAAAACAGTGAAACTTCCCAAACGTGTAAGCGTTAAAAACATTGCAAAACAACATAAACGCCACCGATCATTTCAGAAAAATACCAAAATATACTCAGTTCCAGTCCTGTTTAGAAAACTTAAATCCTAAATCAAGGACCAGATATGCCTAAAATTCAAAAAAGCGTTGAAACATGGATTGCTTACCACTAAGAAATTACATAAAACTTTAATTAATAACAAATTCAGTCACCGAATCAATAATAAAAACCACTAAAGGAAAAAAAAAGAAAAGGTACCCGGCGCTTCCCAGCTTCTAAATGCTCTTGTTTCCGCGAACTAGGCAATACCTCAGCCAACGCCATTCCCCACAAAACCCCCCGTCCAAATCTCGTCAATTTAACAATTCTATCTCCAAATTCTCACCACCATTAACTCACAAAGTAAATGCCAATCGGAAAACAACAAGTAAGAAAAGGAGGGAGGTCAGGTCAGATCGGGGAAAGGAAGAAAAAAGTTATTTTTTTAAGCGTAGGAATTTTTTTTTCTTTTTTTTTGGTCCTGTTTTAGGCAAATGTCGTTGTTGAGCTTTTTACTTCTGGATTTTGTTAGTTGTTACAAATTTTTAATTTTTCAGAAAGTACTTCTAAAACGAAAAAGTTAAAATTTTTAGTTTTTTCTCTCCTAAAAGTTCTTTTAATATTTAATTATTTTTTCATGCCTTCAATAATAGAATATTTCTCCTTTTTTTTCTTGATACTTAATTATAAATGTGTTAAAATTATTAATTAAAATAAAAAAATATTTTTTAAAATACTAATTACAAATATTTAATAGTTATATTTAAATATTTAAAATATAGTTTATATACTCTAATTAAATTTTATAAATAATTAATATTTATTGCTTAAAAATATTTAAAATTTATATTTTATATATTAAAATATTAACAAGAAATTATAATATATTTTTTTATATTCTTACTAAAATATAATAATATTAACTAATTTAAATATTATTTAAATGTATATTTGTTACTTGATAATAACATGTCTAAAATGGACATTTTATTTCTCAAAGTACTTTTCAAAAGTATTGCCAAACTAGCCCTAAAATGAATGGAATTATTAAATTTTTGTCATTTTGTTTTACCAATTTTGATATTTAAATTTGGTCGAAACAGATAATTAATAAATAAATTTTATCGGGATAAAAATGGAAAATATTTAAATTTTTCTGAAAATATATATATTTAAGCGTAACTTAGCCGGGTTTAAAATGTTTAAATATATATTTATATTATTTTTAATTTATTTGTTAAAATTTTATATTTTTATCTTAATATTTTTATGTTTAGATTATAGTTGTATTATAAACCACTATAAAATTAATTTTTATATGTTAGAAATTACATAATATAAAATATTACAACTTTCAACAACTTTTTAGCTTAATAACAAAAGCATTATGTTTTAAGCATAAGAGATTGAGTTTAATTTCAAGCAACCATTACTCTTATTCTCTCCCTCAATTATTAAAAAAATTTTACAACTTTAAGAAATAGGTTGGTCTGGAAACTGAGTTCAATTCATATTTTAAAAAGTTTAATTTTTTTGCTCAATTCCAGTTATTGGGTCTAATAATTTTATATAGAATCTCTCAAGTTTTCTCAAGTTTTAGACGGGCTTTTAAACTTGGGTAGTTAATTCAACTTATAAATAAGTCTAATACACAACAAATAAGCTCTGGGTACTAAACTCGAGTTTTACCCTTCATATTTTTTATGTATGGGTCTTCAATAAGGCTCAAGTTTTATCATTTGCAATAGTGATATTAAGTCTCTAATACTGATAAGTTTGTGGTTCGATTCTCCCGCATACAAATGATTTCCATAATAAATGTAACTTACTATATTGTGTTGGAAAAATTAGGTTAATAAAATAATTTTAGCTTAAGTTTAAATTTTTTAAAAATTAAGTCGATTTGTAATATTTATTGTAATAAAATTTTTTTCGAAAAGTATTTGTGCTCTGTGCGATATTGGTTTATATCGTTCCTAGCTTTCAATCGAACGATTTTCTTTGCTATTATTGTACCTCAAATTACGTCAAGTGTAAACTCGAGCAACACGAACCAAGCACATAACAAAAAATTATTTAAATACTTTTAGTAGAAAAATAATTATGTCAATAAAAATTATAATTATCAAAATATATATTTTATTTCTAACAAAATAAATTCTCACTGTTTTATGACAGAATAATAATACCCTTAACATAATCAAAGGCTCAACCAATTACCTAATCAATGACAATTTTAAATTTTTTTGAAAAAAAACGATCCATAACAAACATAAAACTGAATAAATAAAAATCCAAACAAAAAGTTAATAACTCAACTGTTTAAATCAATTTATAAATTTTTTTAGTACTACTTTTATTAAAATTTAATTTTTTATTTAAATACTTTGGAACCAAATTTGTTCGTTGTAATTAAAAGATTCCATTTTTTAAGTTAAATTTTTTTAATTCTCAATTTGATATTTTTAAACATAAATGTATCATTAACCACTAATTAATGGGTAAGTTTTTTTTTAAGTTATAATTTCTTCATTAAATTATTCAAAAGTTTTCATTTAAGTAACTAAATTATTTGCAAGTTTTCAGTTAAGCCACTAAACTGTTAAGTTTTTTTTAGCGATTCAATGATTAGTATAGTGGATCAGTACCCATTGACGAGTATAAGAACATACCTTAAATTCAAGTCAGTTTGACGGTCAGTATCAAAAATCAAAGAAAAAAGTTGTTTAAATTTTAGTTAGTAGATTTGTGAAGTCTAAAATTGTTTCATGAATAAAAATTAAACTGTAAAAGAAAAGGAGAAAGAGAGTTTTCGACTGGCGTAAGCAATGCAAAAAGAGGAAGCCATATAACATCGATTTTAACAGTCTTGTATGGCCCAAATTTTGCCCGGGGCATAAAACCAAACCCAAATTAAACCTAGCCCAAAACCCAACAACCTCCAAAGCCCAAACCTAAATGCACCTACCCAAGTCTAAGCCCAATACCCAAAAAAAAATAAAAGAAATAAAATCCAAATATCTTTACTCCACTAAACCACTCCAACCACTCCAACAACTTCACTAAACCACTACACTAAACCACTCTACTAAACCATCCCAACCACCCTACTAAATCACTCCACTAAACCACACCAACCACTCCACTTGCCTACAAATAATTTATTTGTAAAATTTGGCTATAAAAGCCATTCAAGACAATGTTAGAGAGGGTTGTTTTTGTTTTTTGGAAAGGCTAGTTTTTAGAGATTAATCAAAAATCAAAGCAAAAGAGGTTTTTTTTGTCTATTCTCATATTAAGTTATTTGTTTGTTTATTGTTTTCCTTTCAATTTTATTTTGTTTTTTTTATACGAAAAGTAAAAATAAAAGTAAGAAGCTTACCCATATTTTCATTACCGGAAAAGGTTTTTTTTAGGTTCGGCCGCCGTGTACAGTGGCGCCGACGGCGGCCCGTGGGGGTCCGTGACCGAAGCAAAGCCGGACCAATGGCCGGATTTAGAAAAGAGGCAGAAAGAGAGTTGAGAGATTTATTTTATTATTATTTTTTTACTATTATTTATATTATTATTATTATTTCTCATGTATATATTATTATTATATTATTATATCATTATATCCAACCCAATAATAATTCTTTCATAAAAGTAATATTCCGTATTTGGTAATTCGAGACAATCTTGCCCTAATTTATTGGGTTTCGATTTTTCTCCTTTAACCTAAATAACGGAATACTCTTTTAAATCGCGACATGAGTTTTGAAAAATGCTTATTTTCGGAGATACGAGGTGTTGTGCCCTAACTTACCGGGTATGGCATTTTGTTACCTCGAAATAAGATTTTTGCAAGTAAAGGCAATATTCGGTGTTCGAGAATTTGAGGAAACGTGCCCTAACTTACTGGGTTTCGATTTTCCTCGTTCACCTTAACTAACTGAATAACCTTTTGAAATACACAAATTTTTATATAAAAGGCAAGCTCGCTCTCGAAAATTCAAGATTGTAGCGACGTAAAAATTTTAGCTTAGCTTGGTCACTAATTGTGGCGATTTATTGAAAAAAAGTTTAAAATTTGACGTTTGATTTTTGAAATAAACAGGGAGTCGCCACCGATCCTTTTTCCTAGGTGTGATCGGACACCTATTAGATCTCTTATTAAAACGAATAAAAGGCTGAGTTTAGGTCTACGTTAAAATCCAGAGAAAATTTAAGGTTCGGGAGTCAGTTACGCGCGAGGAAGGTATTAGCACCCTCGCGACGCCCAAAATTGGTATCTTATTAAACACATGTTGTCTTGATTTTCAAAAATACAAATTCAATTTGACATTTAAGTGTGATCCGATTGAATGAAATGAGAAGTTGCAAGTTTTTTTATTTTTTTAGAAGGACGTCCCGTTTTTAACACGAGCCGATTAATTTCACCCAACATAGCGATGAAATCGATGACTTAATGTTAAAATCGGTACATTGCCTTATTCTTAAAATTAAAATGTAAAAAGTTTTTAAAATGATAGTAAAAAAATCCAAGAATATTATTGTCAAAAAAATGCGAATAATGATGTGAATAATAAAATATATAAAATATAAAATATCAAAATATCAAAATATTAGAATAATAATAATTAATATTGACAAATAAAAAATAAAATAGAAATAAAAAATGTACATAATATATATATTAGAAATAATCATGATGTTTAAAAAAACAATACTATTAATAATACTACATCAATATGTACATATATAAAAAAATAAATACGTGATAATATTAAAAATATGTACATAATATAGTGTTAAAAATACATACATAATATAGTTAAGATATATACATAAGATAACATGTAGAAAAAAATATATATAAATAATATAATATTAAAGATATATACATAAAATAGTATAAAATATATATATACGTAATATAGAATTTAAAATATACCTAATATATTAAAAGAATATATATAATATAATATTAAGAAATATAATAATAACAAAAAAAAAGGAGAGAGAGAGAGAGGGTGGGTGATTTTCGACCACAAGGCCGGCCATCGTCCGGTCGCCGGACCGCCGCCGGCGCCACCGTACACGGCAGCCGGACCTCAAAAAAACTTTTTCGATAAAAATGGGTAAGCTTCCTCCTTTTAGTTTTTTTACTTTCGTATAAAAGAAACAAAAATAAGATTGAAAGGAAAACAATAAGTAAACAAAGAACTTAAAATGAGAATAGACAAAGAAACCTCTTTTGCTTTGATCTTTGATTAATCTCCAAAAAAAAAACTAGCTTCTCCAAAAACTAGACTTTACAATAACTCTTCTCCTTGATTACTTTAAAAAGAAACCTCTCCAAAAATCCTTTACAATAACTTTCTCTCCCAAAAACTCTCCAAAAAAATCCCCCCATATACAAAATATGAGAAGGCTTATATAGCCATTTACAAAATATTTTTTTATTGTTTATGTATTCATTTGTAGGTACAAGTGGTGGTGGAGCAAGTGTGGTTAGTGGAGTAGGTAATGGAGCAAGTGTGGCTAGTGGATTTGGTGGTGAAAAAGGTGTGGCTAGTGGAGTTGGTGGTGGAAAAGGAGTGGCTAGTAGAGTTGGTGGTAGAAAAGGTGTGGCTAGTGGAGTTGATGGTGGAAAAGGCTAAGATTTAGTTGAGAAAAGTTTAAGTTGTGGGCTAAGGTTTTTTTTTATTTTGATTTGGGCTTAGGGTTTGGGCCATTGGAGTTTTGATGTAAATTGGGCATTGGGTAGTTAATATTTTGGGTTTTGGGTTTAATTTTGGTGGGTTAGGTAAGGCTAAATTGGGTTTTGATGTAAATGGGCTAAAATTGGCCTACAACAGCTGCCCCTCTTTGCTTATTATCGTGTAACGAGAATAGAGCAAAAATACAAAGAAAGGCCAATTTTGCCCGGTCTTGCTAAGTATGGACTTCTTTGGTGCTCTTCTCATCCAGGTAGTCTCTTTCCAGTCCATCGCATCTTGTAGCTTTGGTTCAATCCACTGCAAATTCGGAGATATGCCTTGTAGCTTCAATCTGTTCCAATGTAACTTCAAGGATATGAGATTTGTGGCTTCGACCCGCTTCACTGTAACTTCAGAAAGATAAGATCTACAACTTCAATCTGTTCTTCTATCGCTGTAGTGGGATAAGGTTTGTGGTGTTTTCTTCTCCGACTTCAGAAAGGTAAGATCTAATATCTTCGATCAGCTCCAACAAAAATTTTGAAGAAACAAAAATCTGGTGTCTTCAATCAGCTCCAATCTTTATTCTTTACTCGGCATGTGATCCTGAGCTCAACTCATTTCTCTCAATATGAATTGGCTTTTTTTGAAAACAGACATTAAAACAGAAATAGCTCAGCACGTGAGCTAAGGCTCAACTCACCTCTCGCCATATGAGTTGGTTTTTTTGAAACTTAATTTGAAAAACAGATTTTGAAAATACCTCGACATGTGACCCGAGGCTCAACTCACCTCTAGCAATATGAGTTGATTTTTTAAAAAGCAGAATTTGAAAAGCATAAATTGAAAAAACAAAAATTGAAAATACCTCAGCGTGCCTTGAGGCTCAACTCACCTCTCCCAATATGAGTTGATTTTTTTGAAGAGCAGAAATTGGAAAGCAAAAATCGAAAATACCTCAGCGTGCCCTGAGGCTCAACTCACCTCTCGCAATATAAGTTGATTTTTTTGAAGAGCAGAAATTGAAAATACATCAGCGTGCCCTGAGGCTCAACTCGCCTCTCGCAATATGAGTTGATTTTTTTGAAGAGCAGAAATTGAAAAACATAAATTGAAATTACCTCAGCGTGTCTTGAGGCTCAACTCACCTCTCGCAATATGAGCTGATTTTTTTGAAGAGCAGAAATTGGAAAGCAGAAATCGAAAATACCTCAGCGTGCCTTGAGGCTCAACTCACCTCTCGCAATATGAGTTGATTTTTTTGAAGAGCAGAAATTGAAAAACAAAAATTGAAAATACCTCAGCGTGCCCTGAGGCTCAACTCACCTCTCGCAATATGAGTTGATTTTTTTTTAAGAGCAGAAATTGGAAAGCAGAAATCGAAAATTCCTCAGCGTGCCCTGAGGCTCAACTCACCTCTCGCAATATGAGTTTATTTTTTTGAATAGCAGAAATTGAAAAACAAAAATTGAAAATACCTCAGCGTGCCCTGAGGCTCAACTCACCTCTCGCAATATGAGTTGATTTTTTTGAAGAGCAAAAATTGAAAAACATAAATTGAAATTACCTCAGCGTGTCTTGAGGCTCAACTCACCTCTCGCAATATGAGCTGATTTTTTTGAAGAGCAGAAATTGGAAAACAGAAATCGAAAATACCTCAGCGTGCCCTGAGGCTCAACTCACCTCTCGCAATATGAGTTGATTTTTTTTGAAGAGCAGAAATTGAAAAACAGAAATTGAAAATACCTCAGCGTGCCCTGAGGCTCAACTCACCTCTCGCAATATGAGTTGATTTTTTTGAAGAGCAGAAATTGAAAAACAGAAATTGAAATTACCTCAGCGTGTCTTGAGGCTCAACTCACCTCTCGCAATATGAGCTGATTTTTTTGAAGAGCAGAAATTGAAAATACCTCAGCTTGCCCTGAGGCTCAACTCAGCTCTCGCAATATGAGTTGATCTTTGGAACAGAAATAAAACATTAGATTACCAAAACATGCCATCTGGAGGAACTCATGTGTCTTTTCAGCTATCATCACATCCTCTTGCTCTACTGGCGTACCTGTAAATGTCATGCATGATGTTATCATGATATGCACATGTTTGTCTTAAATGCATTTATGCCTACATGATTATGATATGAGCTTTAGGCATGTTTGTCATATATCCCTTTTTCGTCACGATTTTTGATGATCTGTGTTCATTGCTTTGATTCTTGACTTTCTCTTCAGGCTATGTACCCGTCCTCAAGCTTCATGAATAATCTGTATTTCCCAGATATCACTCTTTGGCCCCTGGTTGAGCTTTGTCCTTGCATTGAGGCTCTTGTACTTATCAAATTCTTACCCGGGTAATGCTTAACATTTCTTTTGTTTAGAGTATGTCATTTCACTATTTATCATGTAAATGAACCACATAATGAGATGCACAAAACAAAAAATGGTCAGGTAGGGACAAAAGGATACCTCACATTATTCATTTAAAATGTAGCAAACAAAAAAAGTTAACTAATGATAGTAAAAAATGCTATAAAAGAAAAGGATTACGCTCAACAAATACAAGTGCTCTAGATAATCAATGCATGAACTCTTCCACGTTCCTCAATAAAGAATCTTTTCGAGCATGGCTTCTTGCGCAGAAAATTTTGAGCTTTCAGAAATGCTTCAAATACGGTAGTCTCACTATTTGACCCACCGTTCAAAACGCCTTGTTCTTTAAGCCCGGGTTCACTTCATTAGAACGTCCTTTCGGGTTTTCGTGCCAATCTTTTGTGTTTAATCAAGACGTCCTTTTCGGGTTTTTACCATGATCCTTTTTTTTAAGATGCCCTTTTCTGGTTTTCATCTTGGTTTCCTTTTTCAAGCATAATATTTCTTTACAGCATCTTAGTTTACTGAATTTGGTAACTCCTTCTCATCCATCTCGGTGAGAATCAAAGCTCCGCCCGAGAATGCCTTCTTTATGACGTATGGACCGTTCCAATTTGGTGCCCATTTTCCTCGGAAGTTTTTTTGTATTGGGAGAATCTTTCTTAGCACGAGTTCTCCTTCGTGGAATTCTCCTGGCCGTACCTTCTTATAATGAGTCGCGATCATTCTTTTCTGGTACATCTGTCCATGACAAATTACCTTTAGACGTTTTTCTTCGATGAGGTTTAACTGGTCATATCGAGCTCGAACCCATTCTGCTTCCTCTAATTTTGACTCCATTAAGACTCGTAGAGAGGGGATCTCAACTTCGATAGGTAGCACAGCTTCCATTCCATAGACCAGAGAGAAAGGAGTTGCCCCCGTAAATGTCCGTACAAATGTGCGATATGCATATAAAGCAAATGGTAGCTTCTCGTGCCAGTCTTTATATGTCTCGGTCATTTTCCCAATAATCTTCTTAATATTCTTGTTGGCCGCTTCAACAGCTCCATTCATCTTTGGGCGATAGGGCGAGGAGTTATTATGCTTTATTTGGAATTGCTCACACACTTCTTTCATCATCTTGTTGTTCAAATTCAAGGCGTTATCTAAAATGATTCTTTCAGGCAAACCATATCGACAAATAATTTCCTTTTTCAAAAACCTGCAAACCGCAGTCTTCGTCACATTGGCAAACGATGCAGCTTCTATCCATTTTGTGAAGTAATCAATAACCACAAAAATGAATTGGTGTCCATTAAAAGCTTTTGGGGAAATTGGCCCTATAACATCCATGCCCCACATAGAAAAAAGCCACGGAGAAGTCATGATGTGAAGAGGCAAAGGGGCTACATGAATTTTATCACCATAAATTTGACATTTGTGGCATTTTCGTGCGAAATTAATACAGTCGCTTTCCATCGTCAGCCAGTAATATCCGAGTCTCATAATCTTCCTAGCCATAGTGAAACCATTGGTGTGTGTTCCACAAATTCCTTCATGGATATCTTCAAGTTTTTTTTTGGCTTCAACAGCATCCACGCATCTCAAGAGCACCTGATCTTTTCCTCTTTTGTATAGGATGTCCCCATCAAGAACAAATCCCACTGCCATTCTTCTAATTGTTCTTTTGTCGTTCTCATTTGCTTGTTCAGGATACTTTTGATTCTTGATATATTCTAAGATATCATGGAACCATGGCCGTCCGTCTGGATCCTTTTCAATGCTGAAACAATAGGCAGGGACTTCATATATGCTCATTTGAAGAGGCATTATTTCAGTTTCTCTGCTCGCTTTGAACATTGAAGCCAACATGGCCAGGGCATCAGCTAACTGGTTTTCTTCTCATGGGAAGTAATTAAAAGTTATTTCTTCGAATTCTTTAATCAATTATGCCACTAGGTCACTGTATTTAACCAGTTTCGAGTCTCTCACTTCCCAATCTCCACGGATTTGGTAAATCACCAAGGCTGAATTTCCGTATACCTCTAAAGTTTTGACGTTTCGTTCAATAGCTGCACGAAGTCCTATGATACATGCCTCATATTCCGCTATGTTATTAGTACAGAAGAAGTTCAACATGGCAGTGAGTGGGTAATGGTTCCCTTCTGGAAATACTAAGACTGCTCCAACCCATGCCCCAATGCGTTTGATGCACCATCAAAGCTCATCTTCCATGACTTCTCTTTTGGTGACTCGCATTCTTTTTCTATAATGCACATCAAATCTTCATCCGGGAATTCAAATCTCAATGGCTCATATTCATCCATTGTTCGGGTCGCCAAAAAGTCAGCTATTGCGGTTCCTTTTATTGACTTTTGACTCACATAGACGATGTCGTACTCTGATAGTAAGATCTGCCACCGTGCCATTCTTCCTGAGAGTGCAGGTGATTCCATCATGTACTTTATTGGATCTAGCTTTGAAATTAACCATGTCGTATGATACAACATGTATTGCTTGAGTCTCCGAGCTACCCAAACCAGAGCGCAACAATATTTTTCAATGGATGAATACTTTGCCTCATATTCAGTGAACTTTTTACTGAGGTAGTAGATCGCCTTTTCTTTCTTTCCTGACTTGTCATGTTGCCCCAGTACGCAACCCATTGAATTTTCGAACACTGTCAGATACAAAATTAATAGTCTTCCCGGAGTTGGCGGTACTAGTACTGGAGGACTAGACAAATACTATTTTATCTTGTTAAAAGCCACTTGGCACTCCTCGTTCCATTCTCCAGGATTATGTTTTCGAAGGAGTTGAAAGATTGGGTCGCATTGGTCGGTAAGTTGAGCGATAAATCGGGCGATGTAGTTTAATCTCCCTAAAAATCCTCTGACTTCCTTTTGCGTGCACGGAGGTGGTAACTCTTGAATGGCTTTTATTTTATCTGGATCAACTTCAATACCTCTCTCGCTGACAATGAAACCAAGCAATTTTCCTGAGGTAGCCCCAAACGTACATTTGGCCAGATTGAGCTTTAGTTGGAACTTTCTCAGTCTGTCGAACAACTTCTTCAGGTTCACTACATGCTCTTCTTCCAATCGGGATTTAGCAATCATATCGTCGACATAGACCTCTATTTCTTTATGCATCATATCATGGAATAACGTCACCATAGCCCTCTGATATGTTGCCCCTGCATTCTTTAACCCAAAAGGCATTACCTTGTAGCAGAATGTTCCACACATCGTTATGAAGGAAGTTTTCTCCATATCTTCCGGGGCCATTTTGATCTGATTGTACCTCGAGAATCCATCCATGAAGGAAAACAATAAATGTTTTGCCGTGTTATCCACCAACGTATCAATGTGTGGTAAGGGAAAATTATCTTTAGGACTTGCTCGATTCAGGTCACGATAATCCACGCACATTCGTACTTTGCCATCTTTCTTTGGTACCGGGACTATGTTAGCCACCCATTCTGGATATTTGGAGGCTTGTAGGAAGCCAGCATCAAATTTCTGGATATTTAACTTCTTCTTTTATCTTCAACAACATCTCAGGCTTCATCCGTCTTAGCTTTTGTTGAATAGGCTTGCATTCTGGCTTTAATGGGAGCTTATTGACCGCTACATCTTCATCCAATCCTAGCATGTCCTGATACGACCATGCGAATACATCTTTGTATTCGCGGAGCAAAGCAATCAAATTATGCCTGGTGCCCTCTGAAATAGAAGTCCCAATCTTCACTTCTTGTTTCCTTTCTTCAGTTCCCAGATTTATTGTTTCAACAGATTCTTGATGAGGCAAAATCTGTTTATCCTCTTGTTCCACCATTCTTAGCAAATCAGGAAACGAGACATAGTCTTCAGCATTTTCTTCGGCTTCGAATTCTCCTAAACAAACAGCCTTCTCAAAATCGATTTCAGGACTCGTAACGAGTTTGTTCATGCTGTTGACATCTGAGCACCTGAAAGTTGAATGGAAAAGGGAACTATAGAGGGGCATCCAAGTATTGAAACCAACAAACGAAATGTTATGGCATGGGATGGGGCAAATGTAAGGATTGGCTATGAAATGAGAAAATGATTATGAATTTAGTGATAATGTGAAAGATTATGACGAAATGCATCTTCATTGATATTCATTTGAATGATAAAGAGCGAATGCAGGCTCTTACAAAAGAATTCTATTATATCTAAGGACATAACAGAATGTTAACGTTTGAGCATTACTCTGAAGACTTATAAACTACAAGAAGATCCTCGGCAGTCCAATTGTTCAACCTGAAACTCAAGGGACAAGGGCGTATCTTTGAGACGTCTTTACTTGCGTTAGCTTCTTTGTCAATGACATTTATACTGACATTCTGAAGACCTCTTTCAATTAATAACAGCGTGCTTTGTATATTATCCTGTCTGGGGTATATCATTCCTGCAGATGTAAATGTTTTTGACAAAGGAGGGTACGTTATGGGCTCCCATTCTATTTCTCGGCCTAAAGTTCTCGCAATCCTTCTCTCCTGATCCTTCTTCCACTGTTTTCTTCTTTGACGCATGTCCGGCTGGAACCCCAAACCGTATCGGGCCTTGTGGTGTACTGGCTTTAGGGCCCTGATTATTCCTTGCAGGTACCTTCTCAAACCTTTCCTTGCTCGGGCTCTCTTTCCTACAGTCAACTTGACACCCATCTTGGTATTTCTCGACAGTTTTGGCTTGAGAATTCTGTTTCCCTTAGCGACGAATGTGGCATTGACAAATTCAAGAGATCGGAAGGAACATTCCATAGCATCTTTACTCACTTCAATCTATGGTGCGTCGGCAGAAATAGATGCTACAATGTCTTCTTCTCCTTCGACAGTGACCAAACAGCCATCCATGATGAATTTTACCTTTTGATGAAGGGATGGTGGGACCGCTCCAGCAGAATGAATCTAAGGTCTTCCCAAGAGACAATTGTATGATGGTGTAATGTCCATGACTTGAAACTCAACATCGTATATGTAGAGACCCACTTCTAAAGGGATCTCAATTTTCCCATAATTTCTCGTATTGTTTCATCGAATGCCCTTACTGTAGAATGGCGGGGCCTTAGATAGGACAAATCCATCAGAATCCTGGAAAGTGTGGCCAAAGGCATGACATTGAGTGCCGATCTTTTGTCGATGAGCACGTTCGGTATTATATAGCCCTTACAACGGGTTATGATATGCAGTGCTTTCACTGAGCCTCTACCATTGAGCGGTATTTCATCATTATTAAAAGAAATGAAATTATCCGCATTCAAGTTGTTCACCCACCTATCCAGTTTTTGAACGGATACATTGTTTGCCACATAAGCTTGATTTAACACTTTTAGCAGAGCGTTCTGGTATGGTTCTGAATTCAACAGCAGAGATAATACTGAGATTCGCGCTGGCTGCTTACTCAATTATTCTACCACGTTGTACTCACTATGCTTGATAAATTTTAAAAATTCCTGTGTTTCTTCCTCATCCACAGGCTTTTTAGCTTCTTGTTCAGGCACAGTTTCATACTCATCTTCAGTCACATGCATTGGTGCTTTTCCTTTCTGTTTCAAGTCACTGTTCTTCTTTACTGATTCGACCTCTTTCGAATAACATCTTTCGCTACGAGTGAAATGACCTACTTCCCCAACGCTTCCAGTCATGGCTTTGGGTTTTTCATCTTCAGGTGTGACGATATTAACGTCATATTTCCATGGTACTGCTTTATTGTATTTGTAGGGGAAAGGAGATGGTACCTCGATTATCACTTTTGGTTTCACTGGTTTCTTCTTCGCGTCATAATAAATTATTAACGGTCGGTCGGTGCTATACGGACAACCTGACAATTGATTTTTGGTGGCACATACTTCTTTCTCATTGGCCTCTTCGCCTTTATAAAAAATCGCAATCTCCTTATTGTCCATCATATTTTGCAGTAATCTCCCGAACTCTTTGCAGGATTGAATGTCGTGCCCCTCAATACCATGGAATTCGCAAAAACTTTGATCTTTTGTATTCCTTCCCTCGAATACTCTGTTAAGATGACAAAGCAAACCCTTTTCAACTAGCACCTCCCAGATTTTCTGCAGAGGTGTTCTTATTTCAGAAACCCATCTTCTACTTTGTCGTTTGTCCTCCTCTTCTACTGCTCTCACATTCTTTTCAGCGTGGTTTAGGAATGGGTTCCCAGATGTACCGCCAGTGCCATCAAATCACAGAATACCCGCATCGATAAGTCCTTGAACTCTCCTTTTGAAGGCTAGACAGTTTTCCGTAGAGTGCCCCTGGTTCCCGGTATGGTATGCACAACTAGCATTTGGATCGTACCATTTCGGGTATGGAGGTTTAAGGGGTGACATATAATGGGGATATATTAATTGCTTCTCCAGAAGTTTTGGGTACAGTTCCCCATACGACACAGGAATAGGGGTGAATTGCTGTCTCTCGGGATTGGGCCTTGTTGGTCTTGGTTCAATTATGGGTTGGCTTTGAGCGGGTAGAGTGTTTTGTGGGAATGTAGTGACGGGCCTTTGGTTATTCATGGCGTATACAGGGTAGGAAGGAGGTGATACTTGGTAGTAAGGGGTTTGAGGAGGATAATAGAAATTTGGAGGAGGATAATTTCGAGGTCGGGGTTGGTTTAGATATGGATTAAGGGTATAACGGCTTCTCATTCCTACCATATGGGCTTCTAGTTATTTCTTCTTCATGGGCGCTGCCTTTTTTGAACTTTCTGAATCTTCCATCCTTCCACTTTTGATGGCATTCTCTATAAGTTCTCCGGATATTACGATATCCGAAAAATCCTTCGTAGTACTTCCAACCAGCTTGTCATAGAATGGTGCTTTCAGAGTATTGATGAAAAGGACTGTTATATTAGTCTTAGTCAGTGGAGGCTCCACTTGGGCCGAGATATCTCTCCATCTTTACGCATACTGTCTAAAGGTTTCTGCTGGTTTATTTTCCATCATTTGTAGGGTCATCTGATGAGGCACCATATCCGACACATGCTTGTACTGCTCACAGAAGGTTGACGCCAAGTCCTTTCAAGATCGGATCTTTTCCCTACTAAGCTGGTTGTACCACCGTAGAGCCGATCCTACTAGACTATCTTGAAAACAATGTATGAGTAGCTAGTCTTCATTCACGTAACCAGTCATTTTTCGGCAAAATATGACCAGATGCGCCTTTGGACATCTCGTGCCATCGTATTTTTTGAAATTCGGCACCTTGAACTTCGGAGGCAGAACTAGATCAGGCACCAAACTGAGCTCTTTGGCACTTAGTGCAGAGAAGGCTTCAGTACCCTCTATTGCTTTGAGTCTTTCCTCTAAGCTCCTATACTTCTCTTAAGCCTCATGATCGTTCGTTCTCAACCTGGCTATTTCCACTGGATCGTCCAAATCTGGAACAATTGGATTGGCAGGATTAGCCCCAGAATTTGATATGAATATTCCTTGCCCTAAATGAGTATGTGGCACCAGCTGTTACTCTGGGTCTGTGGGTTCTCCTTGGGTGTACCCTCCTTGTGCTGCGCGGGCATGTGGTGGAGTGAATCCGGGGGGATAGAGCGGGTCTTGATTGTGATTAAATCTTGACCGAGATTCCTCGATGTCAGGGCTCTGCATGAGTCCCTTTCCTTTAACTAAAGCTGACATCATCTCCATCATCTTGGCCATTTGATCCTTCTGTTCGAGCTATTCTTCTCGTGATCTCACCATTAAGTCTCTCGTCTCTTGCTGTGACCTAGCCAACTACTCTTGTAATTCATTTTAGATTCTTTCCATTCTTTCAATCCTTTCATTGAATTCAGCCTCCATTGTTCTAGTTTGTCGACGCGTTCGATACGAGTGGCGTGGTTTCAGATTTGAAGTATTGCAACTGCGAATTGTACGTTTTAACCTCAGCAAATGAGTATGGGATATGCCATAAATGAATGAATAAATGCATGAATGCTTGAATGCCAAATGAATGTTAGTCATGAATGACATGTAAGGAATTGGTGTTGATTTCAAGATAGCCCCTATTTAGGCATTTCATTCATCAAAAGAGTTCATTACAAAACATTTTGCCATTTTTGATTCAGCTATTACACAAACTTTCTAGCTATATCGCCATATTTCTTTACTCGCTCTAAGAATTCTGATATGCTTGATCGTTGGCTTGGTGGGAATTAGCAACTGAGATTTTTAGCTTCTTCCGATAATTGTACCACGTGCATGGCTACCCCGCGAACTTCATTGATCAAATAGCTAAGTTGCCTTTCTTTTTCCTGGAGGCCTTCTTCGTAAGCACGAACATCTCTATCATACTGACTATCTTTTTCTTCCAAAGCCTTCAAGAGAGTATCTAACTGTTGTTGGCGATCTTGCAGCATATCTTCTAACTCTCGTATCCTTTCTTTTAGTTCTTGACGTTTAGATCGACTAGTCATCACTTCGGTAGACACGACTTCGTATTCGGCGTTCTTCTTCCTCAATTCTATCATAGCTCGTGCAGCCTTTTCTTCTTCTTTCTTTGCTTTTCCTTTCCAAAACTCCATCCCTCCTTTTATATTGCTTATCTCCTCTTTCCATTCTGCCGACGACTTGCCCAGCCCACTATTTTTTATTGTGCCTCATAACTTTTTATTTTCCAGATGGAGGTCTCTTAAGTCATTTCTCACGACTTCAACTTCTTTTTGTGCTTTCTCGGTTCTGGATCTTTCAATCTGAATGTCGATCTTCAATTGGTAGTTTTCTTCTTAAAGGGCACTAAGGTCCCGAGACATCTTGGCCTTTTCTCGTTCAAATTCTTGTCTTGCTATTTCTAGCTCAGACGGCATTTCCTCTGAGAAAGGATTCTGGAGGGTGTAGTTTGTTGACGAGATTTGCAGACTATTTATCCGTTGCTTCCTCCATATGTCGTAATCTTGGGTGAGGGTATCAGCGTATAGAGCCAATTCCATGAGATGAACTTTCTTCCAAGACTTTGCAGTGTCTCGGACCCTCTTCATATACCATTCACCTGCGAAAGCGAATTCAGATTGTGCCAATCCTCCAGTGGCGGGTATAAATTGTCGCGAAAAAAATTGCCTTTAGACTAATAGTGGGGCATATCCGACTCTTCCCCATAATCCAAGTAGTGGTACCCAATCTTGATCTCTGACCTTGTATAGCAGAACTGACGGGCGTATCCACGGGGCTCTCCAAGTTACGTCATCGGCGCGAAGATTCTGAAAGACTGAGACCTAGTGTTGTTCGGTGACCTCCTTCGGCCATTCTTTCTTGAGATAAGCTTCTAACGGGGAGAATGTTTTAGAAAACATATGGAACGGTGTGCGTTCTATTTTCTAAAAGTGGCTCAGAATCTAGACATTGAGTAACTGCGCGCATCCGATAAAACGACCTTCCCCTTTCTTCCTACAGCTACTTAGTGATCTGAAGGTTTCGGCCAGGATAGTTGGGACGGGGTTGATTCCTTGTTTTAATCATTCGAAGAAATCTACCACCGCAACTTCTATGTGTCCAAAGACCTTCGGGAAGATGATCAAACCATAAATGGCCAGAGCGAACAGATTTACCCATTTCAACATGTCGGGATGGTTCAGAACCAAATCTCATAGGGCAGACCATGGAATACAAATGGTTTCATTCTTCTTCTTTATCTATTTTTCGGCCCATGTGTCAGTCATGTCTGTCAATCTCACCAACTTTTTCTTGAAGGTCATCGGCTTAGGTTCTTTCACGTATATCTTATAGGATTGTACATTATCGATACGAAGCAGAACCGCGTACTCTTCTATAGTCGGGGTCATGTCTTCCTGGTTGAAAGTAAAACATTGGTAAGCCGGATCCCAAAATCTGACCGTGGCTTGGATCAATCGTTCGTCTATGTTGACAGCAATCAAGTTGGCTGTGTCCCCATATCTCTCAGTGAAGATACCCCTAGTGTCTGAGTCCCACTGATTCCAAACCAGAACCAAATATTCAAGGTTATTCTGGCAAACATTCACAGTTACGTGCTCGGGCAGATTGGCAATACATCCCTCCACTAGACTATCCCTTTTTTTTTCTGAGTTTTTAGAGACCAATCTCGAACTACGGCATTTTTCTCGGTTGTTTGTATAATTGACTCTTCCATTAGAAACCCATTTTTTGGCAACCGATCTTTAGTCAACACCTTTCTAATATGATGCCTATAATGCATGATGAAAAACAATACGGCAAAGACAAACAACCTTGATTAGTAATTAAATACAGACAGAAAAAAAATTATGGAAAATTTAACGAATCAAACTACCCAAATCTAGTTTATTAAATAGACCCAATCCCCTTGTATAGAAAGTGAAAATGCAAAAGGCAAGAGGCGTTCCTCCCATGCACTTATTTTGGTGACTACTAAACGGACGGAGGTTCGTCATGGCTCTAGTTAGGTGGCCCGTATGGTTCATTATATGCGGTTTTGGTTCTAAATAGGTACTCGAATTGTCCATACTGTCATCTGCTAAGATTAGTACGAAGCCTCGGTCATAGCCCATCACAGACTCACGAGTTCAATTCGAGGGATTACATTTACTTATGCCTATGCGGAGGGACAAGTTAACTCACGAAAGCATAAGTCATATGTATCCCGGAAGTATTCACTAGCCTGTGCGGAGGGACGAGTTAACTCACGAAGGCGTAGCGTTTACTTTCACTTAAACGGACGGGGCCCGGGTTGAAAGCTCATGTTATGCGAAAATGCAAGTGCACGGTGTGTGGGGAGAAACTTGCAAACCTTTTCTCTTTATTTAAAACTAAAAACTAGAATCGTAAAAACTTAGAGCTGAAAAAAGGATGATAAACAAGTTAGGAAAATATTTACAACACGATACAAATGATTCTTCGAAATTTAAAATTTTAAGGATCACGACTAAATATGTTTTTGAACAAGGAATTTTTGCAAATTTTAACAACACATGCTTAACTCGACTCGACTCTCAAAAAGGGTCCCCAGCGGAGTCGCCAGCTGTAGCGACGTAAAAATTTTAGCTTAGCTTGGTCACTAATTGTGGCGATTTATTGAAAAAAAGTTTGAAATTTGACGTTTGATTTTTGAAATAAACAGGAAGTCGGCACCGATCCTTTTTCCTAGGTGTGATCGGACACCTATTAGATCTCTTATTAAAATGAATAAAAGGCTGGGTTTAGGTCTACGTTAAAATCCAGAGAAAATTTAGGGTTCGGGAGTCGGTTACGCGCGAGAAAGGTATTAGCACCCTCGCGACGCCCAAAATTGGTATCTTATTAAACACATGTTGTCTTGATTTTCAAAAATACGAATTCAATTTGACATTTAAGTGTGATCCGATTGAATGAAATGAGAAGTTGCAAGTTTTTTTGTTTTTTTAGAAGGACGTCCCGTTTTTAACACGAGCCGATTAATTTCACCCAACATAGCGATGAAATCGATGACTTAATGTTAAAATCGGTACATTGCCTTATTCTTAAAATTAAAATGTAAAAAGTTTTTAAAATGATAGTAAAAAAAAATCCAAGAATATTATTGTCAAAAAAATGCGAATAATGATGTGAATAATAAAATATATAAAATATAAAATATTAAAATATCAAAATATCAAAATATTAGAATAATAATAATAAATATTGACAAATAAAAAATAAAATAGAAATAAAAAAATATACATAATATATATATTAGAAATAATAATGATGTTTAAAAAAACAATATTATTAATAATACTACATCAATATGTACATATATAAAAAAATAAATACGTGATAATATTAAAAATATGTACATAATATAGTGTTAAAAAAACATACATAATATAGTTAAGATATATACATAAGATAACATGTAGAAAAAATATATATATAAATAATATAATATTAAAGATATATACATAAAATAGTATAATATATATATACGTAATATAGAATTTAAAATATACCTAATATATTAAAAGAATATATATAATATAATATTAAGAAATATAATAATAACAAAAAAAAATGAGAGAGAGGGAGAGGGTGGGTGATTTTCGGCCACAAGGCCGGCCATCGTCCGGTCGCCGGACCGCCGCCGACACCACCGTACATGGCAGCCGGACCTCAAAAAAACTTTTTCGGTAAAAATGGGTAAGCTTCCTCCTTTTATTTTTTTTACTTTCGTATAAAAGAAACAAAATAAGATTGAAAGGAAAACAATAAGTAAACAAAGAACTTAAAATGAGAATAGACAAAGAAACCTCTTTTGCTTTGATCTTTGATTAATCTCCAAAAAAAAAACTAGCTTCTCCAAAAACTAGCCTTTACAATAACTCTTCTCCTTGATTACTTTAAAAAGAAACCTCTCCAAAAATCCTTTACAGTAACTTTCTCTCCCAAAAACTTTCCAAAAAAAATCCCCCCATATACAAAATATGAGAAGGCTTATATAGCTATTTACAAAATATTTTTTTATTGTTTATGTCTTCATTTGTAGGTACAAGTGGTGGTGGAGCAAGTGTGGTTAGTGGAGTAGGTAATGGAGCAAGTGTGGCTAGTGGATTTGGTGGTAGAAAAGGTGTGGCTAGTGGAGTTGGTGGTGGAAAAGGTGTGGCTAGTGGAGTTGGTGGTGGAAAAGGCTAAGATTGTAACAGCCTAATTTTCAGTGGTGTCGGAACAGTGATTCGAGATCACTAAATCCGACAAATGAGTAGGAAATATTATTAATTTAGTGAGTATAAGTTAAATGTGAAGTTAGGAAAAATTTTGAAATAGTGAAATGTACTAAAATATATATATTAAAATAATTAAAATTGAAAACGAGGTATCGAGACCTCGAGAATTTTAAATCGAGTGATAAATATTTTTATAAATATTTAAGGAGTGTTAATAAGTTAGTATTAAAGTTTCATCAAGAAATTTTAAAGTACTGATAGCTAATTGAACAAAAAGGACTAAATTGTATAAAATGTAAAATTGTGGAAAATGATTAAATAGCTTAAATGATAAAAGAAAGAGGGTTTAAAAGGAAAATAGACCCAAGGTCTATTTGGACTGGACGGCAAGAGCATTAAATCACCAAGAAAATAAGGGGAATTAACGGCAAAATTAGAAAATTGCAAAATTTACTTAATAAAGCTAGGACTAAAGTGGAATTATCTAGATTTCTCTTTATTTTTCTGCATTCTCATCAGAAAAAACACCATGGAAGAGTTCCCTTAAGCTGGTTTTTCATATTTTTACTGCAAGTAAGTTCAATTCTTGATTATTCCTTGAAATTTTTGTGTTTTTGTGACTTTTACAACTAGGTCCATTTGTTGAATTCATTAGTTCTTGATTCTATGAAAGAAATTGAAAGTTTATATGTATATGTGCTGGAAGTATATGATGATTTTACATAGAATTAGAGCTTTAAATTGTTTATATGCTAATTTTATTAGAATTGAATAGATAGTGAATGTTTGGGACCTAAATTGTAAAAGAGTTTGAGGTTAGAGTTTTATGTGGAAATTCTAAATTTCAATAGTAATGAAATAACTTATAATGTCTAGGAAAAGTATTAATTGAGAAAATTAGTTTAATTGAGGGGTTAATTAAGTAAGGACTGAATTGTATGAACTGTGAAATTTGGGGCAAAATGAAAATCAACATTTTGCACTAAAACAGTTTTGGACAGTAGCAATAGTCTAACTTTGAAAAATCTCCAAAAATTTTAAAAATCTATTAGAGGATGAATAAAATATGAAATTAAAGCTTATTGAGTCTAGTTTCTTATAGAAGAAACGGTGTAAGCAATGGAATTGTAAATCATGAGATATAATAAGTTTTGTGAGACAATGTCAGAATTATTTCGGGTTCCCCTGTTCTGACTTTGGAAAATCATCAAAAATTGGAGAAAAATAATTAAGGGATTAAATTTATATGTTTAAAATCCTTAAAGAGTCTATTTTCAATAGAAATAAGCATGAACATCATCCGAATCTCGTACGATGAGATAATTAATTTTTAGTGAAGAAGGGTCGGAACTGTTAGACAGCAGAATAGTGGAAACTTTAAAGAATAAACTGTACATATTGGCTAAACCAAAAATTATGAAAATTTTATGGTAATAAGATAAGTAAGTCTAGTTTTAGGGAAAATTTGCGGATCTTAATTTTGAGTTCTGTAGCTTAAGATATAAATAATTTAGTGACTATGACACAAATGGACAGTTTTGAATATACATAAGTAAATAGTGAAATTATTGATAATGTTACTTGTTGCATGTTATATAAATTAAGGATGTGGAATGGAGAGGAGGAGGATGAAAATATGTATGAATATTCAGCTAGCATGGCTAATTTGTATGTTTTAGACTCATGGACTAAATTGAATAAAAGTAAAATTTTATGGGCAATTTTGTAAAAAAAAAGTTAGAAATGACCAATTTGCATGAAATGGATTATTTTATTATTTAAATTAAAAAATTGAATGAAATTATTAATTTAGCTCAAGATCAGGGAAAAACATATTTTAAGGATTAAATTGAAAAGTGTTGAATTTATGGAAAATTCTGACATTTTATAGAATTCATAGGTTGTTATCAATTTATGTGAGAATAACGGCTGGAAATAAGGATTAAATTGCAATAATTTTATTTTATTTTAACCTAAGGATGAAATCGTCATTAATTAAAAGTTTAGGGGTAAAATGATAATTTTGTTTAGAGCATTAGTTGAATGTATTATAACATGAAATAAATGAAAACGATGATCAAATTTCTTTATAAAGATCCGGATGACTTGAATACGAGACTTGAACGTGGAAAAGAAAAGATATCGGATTAATGAAATATCTGATAAATGAATCGGTAACTCCGATAATGCTCCGTAACTTTATTCCGGTGACGGATTCAGGTTAGGGGCGTTACAAAGATTTAGTTGAGAAAAGTTTAAGTTGTGGGCTAGGGTTTTTTTTTATTTGGGCTTAGGGCTTGGGCCATTGGAGTTTTGATGTAAATTGGGCTTTGGGTAGTTAATATTTTGAGTTTTGGGTTTAATTTTGGTGGGTTAGGTAAGGCTAAATTGGGTTTTGATGTAAATAGGCTAAAATTGGCCTATAACAAAGATGTCATGTCCTAACTTACTGGATGTGACATTTTATATTGTGAGACGATAAGGTCTTTAACATTTGAGCATTTTCTTTACAAAGAGGGATCGTATTTTAAATTCTTTCAAGTTTTCAAATTTTCGACACTAAGACACTAATTAATCAACTAGGTACCAATTTTGGGCGTATCGAGGGTGCTAATCCTTCCTTGTGCGTAACCGACGCCCGGACTCATTTTCTGATTTTCGTAGATAAAAAATTATCGTTTTAGTAAATCTTAACTTTTATTAAAATGATCAATTTAAGGTGATCCGATCACACCTCATCAAAAAAGATTGGTGGCGACTCCAATATTCGTTTTCATTTCCAAAAATCTAAGTCGATTCCCGTTTTTTCAAAAAAAATGGTTACGACAGCTTGGCAACTCCACTGGGGAGTTTTATAAGAAAGTCAAGCCACAAGTTGATTAACTTTTGTCTTTTTTCAAAAATTGAGAATTTGGTTTTGATATACGATCTCTTCATTGCGTTTCATCCGTTTTTTGTACTGTTTTCATCATTTTATTCCTATTTTCTTTAATCGTTTCAAGTTTTTATGCATATATCTTCTCGCATTGCATTGCATGACCATTGTGGTCACACCCTTAAGTGAGAGTGAGAAACTACACCTTCGTGAGGTTTTCACCTCCGTGCAGGATAGTGGATCATTTTCGGAATACATCCGTACCTATGGTTTCGTGAGATTTTCATCTCCGTGTAGCCATAGGGAAATGTATTCTCCTGAATTGAACTCGATTCAAATGAGCCTATAATGGGTGAGGATCGAGGAATCTGCTGGTTCAGGTACCCTTACTCTAGAACCAAACCACATATAGAAAGACCTAGGAGCCCACACTAGGTAGAGCCACTTCGAACCCCTAGTGGTCACCCGAATTGCTTTATTTGTTATTTATTTATCCTGCACTAACGTGTTTTATTTTTGTTTTGTTTATAATTGCATTACATTACATCATCTTAGGAAGGAGGTGTTGATTCATATTTGATTGCTAAATAGAACAGTTTGTCATAAGAAAACGAATTTCTTGATAAAGTGGATTATAATACGGTTGTCTAAATATGGTCCAAGTGAACACATGAAAGAAGACTGATAGCCCGTGAAGAAATACAAGACTTTGCTTCATTGCCTGAAGACAGAAACTGACAAAGACTATTCGAGAGCCGTCACGTCTTGACCTTCTTAAAGGAGCTGACAATTATCACAGTAATAAGTGAGCAACGAGTCGCAGCCGAGATCGAGCAAAAAAGGAGTTAGTATAGACATCTCTTGGAGAATTTGTCAGACTCGACCATAAGATCCGGATATGAAGAGGAAGATCAGTGTCTTCACTTGGAATATGAGAGAAAAGCCGTATATGTAGTCCGTTTTATGTAAAGGAATTTGCTTTTTAGAAAAGTTGTTCTAACAAAATTAAATTTAGAATCAATGTCTTCCTTTTTTTTGCATTCATGCATTTGCATTACATTACATCAAAGAAAAGAATGTGTTGATTTGAAATTCGATTCCTAAATAGAATAGTTTGTCATAAGGAAACGAATTTCTTGATAAAGTAGATTATAGTGCGGTCGTCTGAATATAGTCAAAGTAAACACGATGAGAGAAAGCTGGTAGTTCACGGAGGAATACATGATGTAATTGCCAGAGATTCAAGCCAACAAAGGCATGACGAGAGAAAGCCAGAAGTCCACGAAGGAATACATGACTTGATTTAATTGCCAACGAAGATTATCCAAGAGCCAGCACTTTTTGATGAGTATCATGGAGATAAACGAGCAAGAGATCGAGGCTCAGATTAAGCAGCAAGGAACTAGCGAAGGCATCTTTTGGAGAATTTACAGGATTCGACCATGAAGAAAATATCAGCGTTTACTTGGACTATGAAGGGCAATACCGCATATGTAATCTATTTTCATATGAAGAAATATGTTTTCTAGAAAAGTTATTCTAATGGAATTGAATTCAAGATCAACATCTTCCTTTCTTTTGCATTCATTCCATACATTTGCATTACATTACAACATCTGCATTAAACTTTCACTAAAGAATCCTGATTAAACAAAATTATTTCAGTTAATCTGGAAACCAACGAGAATCAAGCAACCGAACACAGCTACTATACCCACCGTAAAACCAAAGTAATGGACCAGAGATTAGAAAGGATAGAACAAATGCAAAGGGAGATGCAAGAACAATTACAAGCGCAGATGCAAGAGCAACTGGCTAAGATACAACAAGATATGAAGGAAAAAATGGAAGAATCCCAAAATAATCTGATAGGCCAGTTGGCGCAGTTGCTGGCTAGAGAACGCGAGAAAGGGAAGAGTACTATGGGGAACAATAATGAAGACCCTATCTATCCTCCAGGCTTTGCTCTGGTAAACACTCAAACACAACCGGAGGTGCATCCACGAACGGTACCCGTCACTATCAGGCCCCAGCAATACCAGGCCAATGCCTCAACACCAATGAATATTCTTATAGGATCGGGCTCTAATCCCGGGGATAATCCAGCTAATCTATTGGTCCCGAACCTTGATGACATGGCAGAAATGGAGAAAGGAAAAGTAGACATGGAAAAACAACTCGATGATAGGTGTAAATGGCTTTAAGAAAAGTTTAAAACAGTGGAGACTGCTGATTACCATGGCAGGATCGACGCTAAGGACTTAAGTTTGGTCCCAGATCTAGTGCTCTGTAACGCCCCAATTTTCGCGAATTCTGTGAATGTTGGCATATGTTTAATTATGTTAGTGGGCCTCTAGAAGGCCCAAGCTTAAGATAGAACCCGGTAATTTTAGTTAATTTTTGTTCCATAAGAAAAAGGGAGTGAAATTATGAAATAGGACCTATGTGAAAATGTTTGAAAATGCTATAGGCTAATTTGTAGTGGCCAAATAAATAGTAGTGCAAAATAGGAGGATTTGTATGTCAAATTCCCCACTTTTAATGTAGTGGCCGGCCAAGGTGATGGATAGTTGATAATGTATGCATTTTAGCATTTTAATAGTTAATGGATGATGGGCATTAGCATTTTAATAGTTAATGGATGATGGGCATGGTAAGCATTATGGGCATATTTTTATTGGAATTATGGCATGAGTATGGCACAAATATTAGTATATCATTTATGTGTCATAAAATGTTGAGTGATAAGAATAACAAAAGGAAGTAAAGAAAGCTTTTTGTTCATTCTTTGTTCTTCATAGCCGAATTTGAGAGAGAGCAAATAGGGGAGGAAACCCTTGAATATTCGATCACTAGGAGGGGGAAAAATTGAAGGTAAGTTCTTGGTACTTTACTTCTATCTTGATGTCCATGAGTTATTCTTGATTCTACCCTAACTCATGAAGCATATTTTGGTTTTTGGTTGTTGTTTCATGTTCTTTTGATGAAAAATGGTAGATAAGTGAAGTTGAGCCAAACAAATGAGCATGCATGTGCCTTAGATGCTAAGGGGAAAAATCGACTAACATGTTGTGCTTTAAAATGATGAAATGGAGATTATACTTAAGTAAAATCATAGATATGTGATGATTGATTGGTGATATACATGTTTAAATAACAAGCATGCAAGTTAGGTGTGAAAGAGTGATTTGGTAATAAATCTGCTTGGGACAGCAGCAGTAACGTGACTTTGGAAAATCACCATAAATTGTGGGAGATGAGTTAGAAGCTGCATAAATTATGTAATTAAAGCTTAATGAGTCTAGTTTCAAATGTAATAAACGAGAACATATTTTGAATTCTGTACAATGAGAAATTTGATTCGTAATGAAGAGTGGTCAGATTAGTCAAACAGTGAAACATGGGAAACTTTAAGAAAAATCTGGTATTGATTGGTCATACCAAAAATTCTGAAAATTTTATGGATAGAATATATATGAGTCTATTTTCAGGGAAAATTAACGGCACTTGATTTGGAGTTTCGTAGCTCCAATTATAAATGATTTAGTGACTGTTGCTCAGGAAGACAGCTTGCAGTGAAATTATGATTATGTGGTAAACATTGACAAAAATTTGTTAATGAGTTGCTTATTGATTTCTTATAAGCTTACTATGATCTATAGGTGTGGTTGGTCGAATATTGTAAGGGGTTAATACGTAGTTTGTATTTGAATAGTTAGATTAACGTGTTAGTAATCCAATTGTAGGCGGTTCGTGTGTGGATCTCGTCAGCATATCGTCGCAAACAGGTGTGTAACTAACACCCTCTTTCTTAGTCTAGATCGGCAAAAGTCAACGAAATGCCGAAAACCGGTATTTTGTAGATTTATGAGTGTGCGAATGCTCGTGAGGTAAATCGATTAATGTTTTTGGTAAGCTGCAATGTTTGGACGGCAAAGTGCATAATTTCTGTGCCCTCGATAATTTTGGGCTTAATGGGCCAAAATTGGAATGATGGGCCAACAGGCCCAATTCGGTAAGAACCCTCAGTAGTGATTCTGTTAGTATGTGAAAGGTAGGAATATGCATGAAAAACCTTAAAATAGATAAATTACTGAAATACCTTTAAAAGTGGAAAATTTATAGTTTTACCCCTAGGAGATAAATTACAGAAATACCTTAGGGTTAAATTAACCTAAATGCATGTTTGACTATTGTTATTTATTACATGTCATGTTGTTATTATCTGATGCATGGGATTGGGATATTGACGGAGGAAGTACTGAAAGTGGCTTGTCCACGTACTAGAGGCTTTGCCTCAATTTATTGTTAACTGAGCAGCAATGCTGCAACTGTGGAGTGTTGGGCTGGGTGGGTTGAGCTATTCCCCACATGGAGTGTATGGATGGTATGGGTGGAGTGTAGTGGTTGGTGGGTTGAGTAGTCTCCCTAAATGGGCTTGCATATGTTTACTGATGTTGCATGTATTTTGAAATGGGCCTATGGGCCATACTGTTATTTGAATAAGGGGCTAAGGCCTAGTTTATTGTAATCTGAAAAAGGGCTCTGGCCCAGTACCACTGTTACCTGAATGGGCTTAGGCCCAATGGGCTTGAGCTGACTTGGGCTTTTAACGGGTTTTCCTTACACACTGAGTTTCCCCAAACTCACCCCTTCTTTAACCTTGCAGGTGAGCCTTGATGTGGGTGACTTGGAGTCGGAGAGGATTCAGAGTGACCATGGTGAATACTTTTAGGTTTGAAAAAGAGACTAGTTTTCTTAAGTTATTTTTAATTACTATTTAATTTTTGGGTTGTAATAAGGCCATTTTAACTTTATTTTCTTCTTTGATTTTTCTGGGATTATATTATTAAAAGCAACTTTAAATTGATGGATACTAATTCAAATGGGCTAGACTTAGGGCGTGATTTCAAAACGATACTTGTTTTTTTTTTAAAATAACACGACGTAACGAATATTCGATTTACCAAAGATAATCACTCAAAGAAATTTCAACTTGTTATAACCAAGTGTGGCAATGGATGTGGGCATGTCTAGGATTGGATCCAATCGGAGAGCTTGGTACTTAAGCAGCCTTCATGGCTCACCTCCTCTGTTATGGATACCTACCTGGTGCCCAGCTTTCATTCACTTGGTTAGTTTGACAAAAGTCGGCTTTTTAAAACACTAAAAAGGGAACACGGGTTTTTGACTTCAAAGTGGCACGTCGGATTCGGCCTTAACGTCTGGGCCGGGTTTGGGGTGTTATATGCTCCCACCAAAATTTAAAACTCCGGAGTTCAAAAAGTATAATGGGATGAGCTGCCCTGAAGCTCATATTACGATGTTCTGCCGAAGGATGACAGGGTGTGTTAACAATGACCAGCTTTTGATCCACTGTTTCCAAGATAGTCTGATCGGATTTGCGGCCAAGTGGTATAACCAGCTCAGCCGTGCCCAAATTGGTTCATGGAAGGACTTGGCTCAAGCTTTCATGAAACAATACGGTCACGTGACAGACATAGCATCCGACAGAATTACTCTACAAAACATGAAAAAGAAGCCGGGTGAAAGCTTCAGGCAGTATGCACAACGGTGGAGGAAAATAGCGATGCAAATCTAGCCACCTCTCTTGGAGAAGGAAACGACCATGCTCTTCATTAATACTTTGAAGGCCCCATTCATCACCCATATGATTGGGAATACTACCAAAAGTTTTTCCGATATGGTAATGGCAAGCGAGATGATTGAGAATGTCATAAGAGGTGGCAAGATTGAAGTTGGAGAAACTACCAAGAGGTCAGTTCCAAAGAAAAGGGAGAATGAAGTGAATAGTACGAGCTCATACAATAGAGATCACTCAAGGTCAATAACTGTCAATCAACCAAAGGTAACTACGAGGGGGCAACAAGGTTCGACAAAGCAGGAATCAAGTGTAAGGTAAAATTTTGAAAAGCTCCAATTTACGCCAATCCCAATGTCGTATAAGGAGTTATATCAAAGTTTATTTGATTCACATGTGGTGTCCCCATATTATATAAAGCTGTTGCAACCCCCGTACCCCAAATGGTATGATTCAAACGCTCAATGTGATTATCATGTGGGAGTATCGGGGAATTCAATAGAAAACTGTACTGCCTTCAAGAAGACGGTTGAAAGACTCCTCGAGATGGGGATTGTGAAGTTTGATGATACCCTTGGTACAAAGAGTCCGTTACCAAATCACGATGATAAGAGCAAATGATTAAAGGACTCTGTCAAATATGGAAAAATAAGAAGAGGATTAGTAGCATTGGATCTTGAGTAGAGAAACTTGTGAGGCATTCGTCCTTACAAACCTGGAAATGTTTTGAACGATTAGTCTGTAGAGGAACCTCTTGTAGTTTTTAGAGTTAATCTAGAGTAATATTCAAAATACGCTTGTTGCTTTAAGCCTAGAAGCAATTAAACCCCTTTTGTGAAATAGGCTTGTGTCCTAAGTCTTTATTTCAATAAAATGCATCTTTTTGAGCAAATATTCTTTGATTTCATCTTATACGGTACAAATAATTGTTCTTAGATTCTTTTTTTCTTTGGAATTTATTTCAAATATTCATTTATTCTTCATTCATGATCATACCATACAAATAATCATCCTTAGAATCATTTATTCTTTGGAATCTGCCTTCAGCGGGACCCCAGTTATCAATGATGTGAGTAACACTGTCATTGACTTCGAGTTTCTTTTTGAGCGAAATATAGGCCTAAAGGGATCTCAACACTCTGAAGATGATAGAGATGTAGACTACTCTCTGATTTGTTAAGGATGGTAGAGTATGATGAAAACAGGTCCTCTCTTACAAAAAGGCAGTAGACAGTAGGCCTAGGACAAGAGAAAGACGCAAACATCGGAGTCTGCATTACCACAAAGGCAAAGCGAGACGTCATTGAGCCACTTCTGAGAATTTAAAGATTTTTTGCACGATCATATCAAGATACGTCTGGCTATTAAGACAGGAGGATGTTGCAGGGTTTTGAATGACATATGCTAATGGTTTTACAATGGCCAGGCTAATCATGAGATTTGGATTCTGCTGGTTTACCATAGAAAGGGATTGCATCAGTATGCCATAAATGCCAAATTGATGGAGAGAAAATTCATATGCCCCTTCATTCTTTCGATTTTCTCTATGTGGGGCATGGAGATTATTGGGCCAATCTCGTTGAAGGCTTCTAGCAGGCATCAATTACTTCGCAAAGAGGGTGAAAGTCGCTTCATATGTCAATCGTTAAATAATAAAAAAAAAGATCATGGAAAGATGACTGAAACTTGTAAATATCGGCATAATAAGTCATCATGTACCCTCTATGCTCATCAAACGTCAGCCAGAACCTTAGCTGGGGCAACACATTACTCGTTGGTTTATGGGATAGAATCGGTTTTGAAGATGAGATTCTTTTCCTCCGAAGCTCGTCAGAGCTGAAGTTAGATAAGGTAAAATGGATCCAATTCTGATAAGATCAATTGAATTTGAAGAAAGAGGGTCCAAAGCTATCTATCGAGGTCTAATACGCCGAAAATGATTGATGCGAACTTACTATAAAGAGGTTTATCCTAGAGAATTCCACGAGGGGAACTTGATAGTGAAGAATATCCTTCCTATACAAAAGGACTTCAGAGAAAAGTGGATGCCAAACTGAAAAAGACCTTATGTAGTAAAGAAGGCCTGTTCTGGAAGGGCATTGATATTAACCGAAATGGATGGCAAATATTTGCCCAAGTCAGTGAATTCAAATCCATTCAAGGAGTGTATTCTACCTAAAAAGGGAGAAGCCAATGTGAAAACTCGCAAAGAGAGCCCTACAAAAAACACACACAAAAAAACAAAACAAAAAACAAAAAATTCTAAAAAAAAGCGGAAAAAAAAGAGAAGCCAGGGTGAAACCCCGCAAATGGAGCCTTGAGACTAAAAGGATTTCGAGTTGAAAACCCAAAAAGGGCAGCTCAAATTTGGATCAAAGTGGGGCATACATTAGTGTTGCTATGCCTGAATTAATAATGAAGAAGTATGCTACGTCTTGGGGCATCTACAAAGTACTCCAGATCCCCCAAACACATATTGAGCTCAGAAAGGTCCTCAAGAAGTTGGTACAGAGAAGCTCAGGCTGCGATATCTGGGGCATCTAGCTTCCATTTTGCCCATTTTGAATTTGTTATCTAGATATGTCCAAATAAATTTTCTTCTTATTACATTGCTATCTTTGATTAAATCATTCGTTTTGAGTTGATTTCCTTCTTATTGCATTTGCAATCTTTGATTAATTTATCCATTTTGAGTTATGCTCCTAATCAATTTCCTTATTGTTCATTGTTTTGATCTTTTTCAAGCATTTTGCATTGAAATAACAATTAGTGGACTAATAACACTTTCACAAAAGAAGTTTTACATATTACTCTGGAAGTTTCTAAATAATACAAGAACCTGAAATAGGACTATTGTTTAGAACTCACCAAGCCTAAGGGTTGGAAATATTATCTCTTTGGACTCTTTATTGGTTGAACCAAAAGACAAGACATTTCGCCAGTGATACAACCTCGACAAATGACGAGTAATGTCGACCTAAGTGTAAAAGGGGGTTATTCTCGAGAAAAGAAAATGATACTCTGCATTCATATACATCTAGTCATTACACCCAGGGAATAGTGTAACAGATCGAACTGATTGAAGATGATACAAATCCTATGCTTTTGAGTTGCAGCGAAATGGATGGAAGAAACCAAATGTTATTCCTCTGAAATTGCAGTAGGAGGCACAAACTTTATGTCCCAAAAGGTACAGTGAAAGGGACTTTGAAATTACAGCGGGGCAAGCTTGCTGAGCAAAATGTGATTGTTTCTTTGACTTTTCTGTCAAGAATACCAGCCGAACAAGATGTCAGCGTAATACGTTAACGATAATGTCCTAATGAACAACGAACGATGATACCTTAAGCCTTTTTAAAAAAGGCTCATGACATTTATACAATAACACATCTAGTTAGGAGCATTTGATTCATTTCAATCATAGCATCCTAATTATTTGGCATAAGCATGGATACATGAAATTGATTTTACAGATCATGTTCCTCAGAGGACAGTGCAGTAGAATCGGTGAATTCACAAGTCTTAACCCCCTAAGCAGTGGGGCAACAAGCTGAAGATATCTAAGATGATTTGGCATCTCTGTATCAGGCGGAGAGCAGATCAAAGACATAGCTGATTTGGCTTTCACGTGTTTACGTTGAAGCAAATCTAAGATGATTTGGCATTTCTGTATTGTCAGAGAACAAATCGAAGTCTAGTATCTCCACTTCAATGGAAGGCAGACACATAGCAGATCCAACCTTCAGATGTTTATACTGAAGTAGATCCAAGATGGCTTGGCATCCTTGTGCTTACAATGAGCAAATCGAAGACATAGCTAATTTGGCTTTCACGTGCTTACGTTAAAGCAAATCTAATATGATTTGGCATCTCTGTATTGTTAGAGAACAAATTGAAGTCTGGCATCTCCACTTCGATGGAGGGTAGACACATAGCAGATCCAACCTTCAAATGTTTATACTGAAGCAGATCCAATATGGTTTGCCATCCTTGTGCTTACAATGAGCAAATCGAAGACATAGTTGATTTCGCTTTCACGTGTTTATGTTGAAGCAAATCCAAGATAATTTGGCGTCTCTATGCGGCGGAGAACAAATCGAAGATAGCAGATCTGACATTCCTGTGCTTACAGTGAAGCAGATCGAAGATTTCAGTATGGCATCCCTGTGCTTATAGGGAACAAGTTGAAAACAGCAGATTTGGCATCCCTGTGCTTATAGGGAACAGATCGAAGATAGCAGATCTGACATTCTTGTGCTTACGGTGAAGCAGATCGAAGATTTCAGCATGGCATCCCTGTGCTTATAGGGAACAAGTTGAAGATAGCAGATTTGGCATCCCTGCACTTATAGGGAACAGATCGAAGATAGCAGATCTGACATTCCTGTGCTTACAGTGAAACAGATCGAAGATTTCAGCATGGCATCCCTGTGCTTATAGGGAACAAGTTAAAAATAGCAGATTTGGCATCCCTGTGCTTATAGGGAACAGATCAAAGATAGCAGATCTGACATTCTTGTGCTTACAGTGAAGCAGATCGAAGATTTCAGCATGGCATCCCTGTGCTTATAGGGAACAAGTTGAAGATAGCAGATTTGGCATCCCTGTGCTTATAGGGAACAGATCGAAGATAGCAGATCTGACATTCCTGTGCTTATTGTGAAGCAGATCGAAGATTTCAGCATGGCATCCCTGTGCTTATAGGGAACAAGTTGAAAACAGCAGATTTGGCATCCCTGTGCTTATAGGGAACAGATCGAAGATAGCAGATCTGACATTTCTGTGCTTACAGTGAAGCAGATCGAAGATTTCAGCATGGCATCCCTGTGCTTATAGGGAACAAGTTGAAAACAGCAGATTTGGCATCCCTGTGCTTATAGGGAACAGATCGAAGATAGCAGATCTGACATTCCTGTGCTTACGGTGAAGCAGATCGAAGATTTCAGCATGGAATCCCTGTGCTTATAGGGAACAAGTTGAAGATAGCAGATTTGGCATCCCTGTGTTTATAGGGAACAAGTTGAAGACAGCAGATTTGGCATCCCTGTGTTTATGGGGAACAGATCGAAGAAGCAGATCAAGAACTCAAGACTCGGCGAGCCCGGGCAAAATTGGTCCTTTTATAGTCTTTGCTCTGTTCTTGTTATACAACAACAAGCAAAGAGGGGCAGCTGTATGGCCCAAATTTTGCCCGAGGCCCAATAAAACCAAACCCAAATTAAACCTAGCCCAAAACCCAACAACCTCCAAAGCCCAAACCTAAATGCACCTACCCAAACCTAAGCCCAATACCCAAAATAAAAAAAATAAAAGAAATAAAATATCTTTACTCCACTAAACCACTCCAACCACTCCAACCACTTCACTAAACCACTCCACTAAACCACTACACTAAACCACTCGACTAAACCACCCCAACCACCCTACTAAACCACTCCACTTGCCTTCAAAAAATTTATTTGTAAAATTTGGCTATAAAAGCCATTCAAGACAATGTTAGAGAGGGTTGTTTTTATTTTTTGGAAAGGCTAGTTTTTAGAGATTAATCAAAGATCAAAGCAAAAGAGGTTTCTTTTGTCTATTCTCATCTTAAGTTCTTTGTTTGTTTATTGTTTTCCTTTCAATTTTATTTTGTTTTTTTTTATACGAAAGTAAGAATAAAAGTAAGAAGCTTACTCATATTTTCATTACCGAAAAAGGTTTTTTTTTTAGGTCCGGCCGCCGTGTACGGTGGCGCCGACGGCGGCCCGTGGGGGTCCGTGACCGAAGCAAAGCCGGACCAATGGCCGGATTTAGAAAAGAGGGAGAAAGAGAGTTGAGAGCTTTGTTTTATTTTTTTATTTATTATTTTTACTATTATTTATATTATTATTATTTCTCATGTATATATTATTATTTATATTATTATTATATTATATATGCCCTCTCCATATTTATTTATATTATTACTATCATTATTGTTACTTCTATTATTTTTTATTTCTGACTACTATTATTATATATATATGTATTATTGTTTGTATTATTATTATTATTATTATCACCCTTATTGTTATTACTTTACTTTTGTATTCTAATATATTATTAATATTACCCATATTTTCATTATTTTTACTATTACTATTATTATTATATATTAGTGTATATTTTTATGTATATATATATTTATATATAGTATTGTTTTTTATTACTTTAATTTAATATTTTTATTATATTTGCTTTTTGTATTTCTATATTTATTATTATTATTTTTATATAGTAGTGTGTATTTCTATTATATACATATATATATTTATATATAGTATTATTATTTACTTTACTTTAATATTATTCTTATTATCATTATATCCAACCCAATAATAATTCTTTCATAAAAGTAATATTCCGTATTTGGTAATTCGATACAATCGTGCCCTAACTTATTGGGTTTCGATTTTTCTCCTTTAACCTAAATAACAGAATACTCTTTTAAACGACATGAGTTTTGAAAAATGCTTATTCTCGGAGATACGAGGTGTTGTGCCCTAACTTACCGGGTATGGCATTTTGTTACCTCGAAATAAGATTTTTGCAAGTAAAGGCAATATTCGGTATTCGGGAATTCGAGGAAACGTGCCCTAACTTACTGGGTTTTGATTTTCCTCGTTCACCTTAACTAACTGAATAACCATTTGAAATACACGAATTTTTATATAAAAGGCAAGCTCGCTCTCGAAAATTCAAGATGTCGTGTCCTAACTTACTGGATGTGACATTTTATATTGTGAGACGATAAGGTCTTTAACATTTGAGCATTTTCTTTACAAAGAGGGATCGTATTTTAAATTCTTTCAAGTTTTTAAATTTTCGACACTAAGACACTAATTAATCAACTAGGTACCAATTTTGGGCGTATCGAGGGTGCTAATTCTTCCTTGTGCGTAACCGACTCCCGAACTCATTTTCTGATTTTCGTAGACCAAAAATTATCGTTTTAGTAAATCTTAACTTTTATTAAAATGATTAATTTAAGGTGATCCGATCACACCTCATCAAAAAAGATTGGTGGCGACTCCTCTATTCGTTTTCATTTCCAAAAATCTAAGTCGATTCCCGTTTTTTCAAAAAAAATGGTTACGACAAGTCTAATGACTTAAATAAAAACTTTTGAATAATTCAATGATCAAATTATAACTTTTTTATTGGTTAAGTAACAAAAACAAAAATTTACCCATAGTTTAATGTTTAGTAATGTAATTTTACCTCCTTTTAGTGGAACTATCCAAGAATTCTCCAAAACAAAATGGTAATAAACTACTTACTATCGGAGAACCTCTATAGATGAGAATTTAATTCTAGTGTGGTGTATTTAGTTTTCATATTGTCTCATCCTACAATATCGCTACAATATTTAATCTCACTGTCATCTTTTTTTTTACACTAATCGTAGGTAAACGCACCTTCCATCCAAAGAGGTCTTAAGTGTGGGTTTCGATGGGTGGTGCAATACGTTTAGCTTACTTTTTGTTTTATACTACAATATCACTATAATATCTAATCTCACCGCTACCGCTGTTTTTACATTAACTGCAAGTAAACACACCACTCATCCAAACCCACCCTAAGTTTGATTCCAAAATTCAACTTGATACCTGATTTGTTTTGTTCTAATTTGGTACTTGAGTTTGATTTCAATATTCAATTTATTGTATGAGTTTTTTCAATTTAATAATTGATTTTTTTGTCTTAATTAAAGTGTCGAGTTTGATTCAATGTTTAATTTGATACATAAATTTCATTTTTTATTACTAATTAGGTACTTATATATTTTTTAGAGCACACGTGTCAAATATCACTAGGCGACACAATGTGATTTTGTACAAATACCAAATTGAGCGCTAAAATCAAATTCAAGTACCAAATTAAAAAAAAATCCTCATGTACTAAATTAAAAATTAACGTCAAACTAAGGTACCAAATAGTGTATTTACCTGTTGGAGATAAGGGAAATAAAGCTCATCATCTTGAGTCTTCCACTGGGGACGTCTCTCTCGACGGTCAGCATCCCCAAAAGAACAAATATTTTGAAGAAGAAAAAAATCCTCTTTTGGTTTTTTATTGAGGAACTCCTAAAGTAAATACCCAAAATTTCTGCAAAAGTTTCCGTTCGAAAAATCTCAAAAAACCATGTGGCGAAACTCCGCCACTGTAAGCTTCTCTTCGAAGCTTCTCTCTTATTCTTCTTCCTCCGCCAATCCTAATTACTTCCATTACGCATCTGCTTTCTCCATCTTTAGTCCAAACGGCGTTGTAGATCAGACGCTTTCTTCTTCTCATCAACGCTTTTACTGCTCATCGGCGGTGCCTTCGCCGTCTCCCTCATCCGGTTCCGTTATAAAGCTAGGTTTTCTCGCTAGCAAATCTGACGCCTTTCGTCCTTTGTGTTTGAAAGCTAGAGATGCGGTCCAGCTTGCTCGTCACTACGGTCGGTGTTACTGGGAGCTCTCCAAGGCTCGTCTCAGGTCAATTGTCATTAAGATATTTAGGCAATTTTTGAAGTTTTGATTTTTTATTTTTTATTTTTGAATTTTGACTTTTTTGTTTTTGGGTTCGTTTTGGTAGTATGCTGGTGGTGGCGACTTCGGGGACTGGATATGTGCTAGGGAGTGGAAACGCCGTTGATTTGGCTGGTCTTTGTTATACCTGTGCTGGAACCATGATGGTTGCTGCATCTGCTAATTCGTTGAATCAGGTTGCCTTTCTCATTCTTTTCTGTCGTTGATTGCTTTCATTGAACGCTATGTTAAGCACAACTTTCGTATTGAGAAATCTGAATTCGAGTTTTGATCGATCTGATTGAATTATCAAATTATTATGCATTCATTATTATTTATACTTGCCAAGGATGCTAACTGATAGCTCTATTTTCATAATAAAGTCACATTTAACGATGTTTCCCTCTTTCATTTCTTGAAGTGTAAGATTTCTTGTAAAATGATAACCTTGGTAGAAACTAGGGCTGGAACAACTAGTACGTAGGGATTTACAAGCACACAAATGAATTTGCAAAAAGTAGCGCCCTATGCCATTGGTACTACTATAATGGTCCTAGTTCCCGTAGTGCCATTGAGGACTTTGCATATTGGAGTTTTTATGGATTAAACTATTACGGTGCTCTCATCCTTGCCGCTCATTGTGAGTTTTGAAAGATTAACTTAAGGGTATACCTTACTCTTTTAGGTTATTTAGCAATGTTCAGTCAGTGAGCTTGAAATCAAGTACAATGAGTTGTATTGCACTATAATCAAGGAAAATAGGAATTTTAGCTCATTGGGCATGATTTAAATCTGTCAACATTGCTTTCCTGATAGAAGCTATGGATAAGTACCCTGTGACAAAAGGGGATAGGGAAAGAAACAATATAAATTCTTTGAAATTCTAAGAATCAACTTCATGAATTGCAAATTGTAATTTTCTTTTACCTTCTGCTATGATTGTGTTACCTTTGATTTTGTTGATTTTGCAAGGATGTGTCTGTGCATGGTGGTTGTATTTTAAGTTACTTTTCATGAAGTAACTAGACCGAGTGACATCTCAGTTAACCATGGAATTCATGTCCCTAGGTGTTTGAGATAAATAATGATGCCAAAATGAAGAGAACAAGGCTAAGACCTCTACCTTCAGGACGCATTGCAATACCACATGCAGTCACTTGGGCATCTTCTGTTGGATTTGCTGGCACTGCTCTGTTGGCATGGAAGGTGGCCAGATTGATTCACTCACTTCTCATTATTTCTTTAATTTCGAATGTGATTTTTTTTTAGCTTTGCCAAATGCTTAAAACTTTGTCAGATGAGCAACTAATGTTGCTGCTGCCACAAGGTTATTGCAGGCTAATATGTTGGCAGCTGGTCTTGCTGCTTCCAATCTTGTTTTATACGCATTTGTGTATACACCATTGAAGCAAATTCACCCTGTTAATACATGGGTTGGAGCAGTTGTTGGTGCTATTCCTCCTCTTCTAGGGTAACTTTGTCTTTAAATTCTATTAACTATTGTGATGACTATCTAAGAAATTTTAGTTGCTTGGTGTTCTATGTTTGGTATGATATTTAACAATGTCAAGTGTTTTCATGCATGTTAAATTTTGTGCTTCACATGCTAAAAGTTTGGAATTTATCAATGGCATACGAAATTTACCATATTATTTTCAACTGGTGCTTCTGCTTTTCTTTTGACTTTTTTCACATGAAATTTGCCCCTAGCTGACTTAGGTTGTTGAAAATACAGACCAATATTCTGCAGAACTGTTTTCTTTCTATTGTCTCTGGATTCCAATGGAATTCTAGATATTTGTTAATTGCTTATGAGCAAGTCCTCTTATGACCTTTGAAACTGGAAAAGTTAAACCTCCCTTGAAACAAAGGCAATAAGAACAGAAGATCCCCGCATTGTGTTGATAGATGTGGAATCCCTATTGTAGGTTTAAGTATGCCACATGTTGAGAGGTTATAGAAGACCCTATTAAAGTTCACTGAAATTATAGAGGTCATTTATTTATTAAAAAAAAAAAAGACGATCATGAAGTAGGCTTTGCCTTGTGTTGCATTAAGTTTTCGTTTAAATTTAACTGTTTTACTGACAGACTTCTTATTTTCTGTTCCAACTTCTTAGATGGGCTGCAGCATCTGGTCAGATTTCTCTCAATGGATTAATTCTTCCAGCAGCTCTCTACTTTTGGCAAATACCCCATTTCATGGCCCTAGCATACTTGTGCCGTGATGACTATGCTGCAGGAGGGTAAGCATTTTCGCAACTTACTTTCTCTTCTACATAGCAACTGTTTATTTTTCTTTATGCACAGGAAACTGAATGTTTCTGTTTCTTCCCTTCTCTTATAGTTTTGTGTTGAAATAATGTTCTAGCTTTGAGAAAGTATATCAAGGATCTCCATTGCTGTAAGCAACTGTTGATAATATAACTTGGAAAATGGAAGTGTGACTCTTTTCTGATATAATTATATATTTAGTTAAAATTTTCAGAAGTCATTAGGGATGATTCTTCATGGATAAGATTGCATGTGAATCGTGTGTTCTTAATGTATTTCACTGTCTTACAACCCTTCATTTTCTACCCTCCGTGATATTTTCAGGTACAGGATGTTTTCGCTTGCAGATGCTTCAGGTCGGAGAACAGCTGCTGTTGCTTTCAGGAACTGCCTCTATCTTATCCCTTTGGGGTTCATAGCCTATGACTGTAAGTTGTTCTAATTCCAAACGTGAAAACTATCGCACTATCACCTATATTTTAGTACTCATTTATATTTATTAAAATTTGATTACCATATATCCACACTATTTTAAAACATTGGATATGCACCAAATATCTATTTCCTGGTAGATATTCTGAAAACTCTGTGTGAACTATCTTAGTACTACAGTATATGGTATGGTCCGTATGGAACATATCTTACTTTCTCTTTTGCATTTCATAATATATAAACTAGTGAAATTCTTTGCGTAGGGGGTGTGGCTTCTGGGTGGTTTTGTGTTGAATCATCAGTTATCACCCTTGCAATAAGTGCTGCAGCATTTTCATTTTATCGTGACCGGACTACTCAAAAAGCAAGAAGGATGTTTTATGCCAGCCTTTTGTATCTTCCTGTATTTATGTCTGGCCTCCTATTTCATCGTCTCTCAGACAATCCGCAGTGCCTTGCGGAAAATCCCAACAGTATTGTTGAGCTTCCATCATTCCCCGAAGCTGTAACTGAAAGTGAAGAAGATGATCAGAAGAAGAAAGTGAGGTATGTCACTGCTGGTCCACAAGGACGCGCACCTGTGGCATATGCATCCATTGCTCCATTTCCCTTTCTCCCTGTTCCTTCCTATGTTGATCAATGACATATCGAACTGGCATCTAGTTTTTGTATACCAAATCAAAGTTATTGAAAAGGCACACCTCGAAACCTCTTTGGCTTTGCATTAAGCCTATTTCTGTGAAGTTTCTATTTTAACACAGTTTTGGTTCTTGATTGTCTTTATTTTGAAATCAATGTATAATTGGGATTGAGCTGTTTAAGCACCATGAGTGACATTCATCTTGCAGCTGCCATTGGAATAAAACTGTTATGCAATGCATAGATCCATTGCAAAATTTTCACTAATCTGTGTTTGGTTTTGAATTGGACTAGCCATTTCCTATTTTGATCTGTCAACAATTTTAGCCGCTAGTCTACAAAGCAATGCATAATGGTGGTGGATACGCAAATCCTATAGGTGACAAAAGCTGACCAAGAAGTGGGTATTTATCAAAGTCAAGATTCAACTATGACTTGGTAATATAGTAAAAGCATCTTACATCGAATTTATATCCCAAATTTGAATTGATCCCCAGTTTAGAGGGATGCAACAGTAGGTTATGAGGAGTTTCGGCTCCATAACTTGGGGCATTAAGCTATGCTACCCTCATTGTTGCAGGTGGGGCAGGGGCAAGCACCGGAGGGAGATGTGCTAAAAATTAACATGACGGGCTTTTAATGATTCGGATAGGTCAAGGGAGATCGGTGTCACTGTCAGAGATCATAATGAGTTTGTGGCGGAGGGAAATGCACGAACATTATAGAGCTTGGTGAATGAGGTTATTGCGATTATCATTACCTTCAAATGTTGTAATTGAAATTTCTCTAAAAATTAACATGACGGGCTTTTAATGATTCGGATAGGTCAAGGGAGATCGGTGTCACTGTCAGAGATCATAATGAGTTTGTGGCGGAGGGAAATGCACGAACATTATAGAGCTTGGTGAATGAGGTTATTGCGATTATCATTACCTTCAAATGTTGTAATTGAAATTTCTCAAATATTATAGTTGAGGGTGACTCATGTGAGATGATTATCAAGATTAAAAGTAACAATGGGCTAATTATTGGAGGAAGCGTGAACATTTAACATCAAGTTTTTAGCTTATTACTTTAAATTTTATTGATTATTTAAAAAAACAAGTAACACATCATTTAGCGCAATTAAATCATTATAGTAGTAGTACTTTAGCTTTTGACTAATGCAAATTCATGTTGATATAACAAACACTGTTCGCATATTTGATTAATAAATTGCAGCTATTTTCTTAAAAAAAAAAGAAAGAAAGAGAGTAAAATGAACCAAAAGTAATATGAAGCTTAATTTGGAATCGCAATATCAAGCTCAATTAAAGCGTATCTTGAAAACAAAAATGACTCTACACTTGTGTTAATAAAATTTGAACTAACCCAACTTGAACTTTATCACACGACTCAAGCTAGGTTTTCTTTTCTTTTATGACTCACTGAATTGATTTTTTTTTTACAACAGAGTAGAAATTAGAACAAACCAAACTCGAATTTTTATCAAAATTAACATTTTACTAAGCGGAAAAACATATATATTTTATTCTTAAAAATATTACTATTTACAAATTTCAATCTTGAATATATATAATCCAATTAATTTTCTCTCCTTTTTTTCTTTCTATTTCGGCTATTTAATTTGTGCATTGTAGTCAGGTTTTCCTTTAAGATACAATTTTTTGAATTCATTAAATGAACTGTATTAACCAATATCGTATAATACATATATTACATAAAATTTCTTTGATATAAAATACACAATTCTCATTTCATTTAAGCTTTTTCTTTTCCGTCTTTCAACCTTGACAACATTTTAGAATGACTTGATAGATATATGTATGGACCCAAATTCGACTTAATCCAATTAAAATGATCTAAAACTTGAGTGACCTGTGAGCAAGAATCTGAATTGAATATGACACAATTGATTGAACTTAAATCTAACCTGATCAGATTCATCAGAAAGATAGAACCGAAACCGAATATGACTTAACCTGAAACTGATACAATCTGCCCGGTTTCCAGCCTATAGTAAAATCTAAACCATCAGATCATAGGAGAATAATGTGCAAATATAACCGACCATTTAAGTTCAACATAGTCCTAGTCCTAGTCCTGGTCCTAGAGATGGCAAAATATAGCCAAATTTTCATCAAACCATGAAATGAGAAGCAATGGATATAGAGTAGACGGGGTACAAAAATGGTAAACACAAAATATGGGGCTACAAAAAAACAAAACTAGAAATAGAATTAAATAATTACTATACACAATCTCTAACAACAATCAAATGATTTCTAATAATGAATAACCAAGATGAATTTCCAGCTTTTCCTTAAAAAAAAATTTTTCATTTTTTTTCTCCCGATCTCCTTTTGACACTTCCCTGGCTCCTTTTTTATTAGGTGCAAAGGAAGCGGCAGTCTGGAGATAAAAAAAAAGAATTGCAGATGTTGGGATTGCAAGCATTAACTGAGGTAAGCCCCTGATTCTACCCCCCATCTCTTTGAGAAAGCTGTTCGTTAACTCCGATACCTAAGTTTGAACCAAACAAAAAAGAAGCAGCAGCTTATGTCCAACCAAAATTCTCTATCTAGTAAAAAAAGCAGCTTAAAAACAGCTACAAATATCCAATTTACTCAAGTTAGGCCAAATGAAGGTGGCCTTGAATCATGACATCTATAATAGTTGCAATCTACCATACATGCAAGAATCGAATTACGACAGAGGCACCAATATTCATTGTATGGGATACATAACCATGGCATCGTTGAGGGCAGTGTGGCTCCCAAAGTAGATGCAACTCTGGAAAGACGAAGGAGCAGGGGGTACACAAATAAGTTTAGAATACAGCATGAAAGCCCAGAAGAATGAGAACACCAAAAGATATTAAAAACACTTACTTGTTACCACTAAGAAGTCCAAAAACTGATGTGGCAATATATGACCCGGAAACTCCGGAAAAAGCTTTTCTGTAATGAGGCAAGACCATTTGTCCTGCAAGGTTTTTACCACTATGATTAGCTTTCAGGCATTCCAATGAAACCCAAGCAAACGAGGGACTAACATAAAAAAATATAAACATTAATGAGAATAGAAAGAATATTAACTGTCTCATATTCAGTTGCTAGATGAAAAATTATGGAAAGGAGAAATTAAAAGATTTAGCTTAATGCATCATGTGAGAATTTAACTTTTTTACACATTCCACTAAAGCAGAGAGAAACCCTGGAGGGAAAAATAAGCCCTTCTCATGCATTAGCTCCTTTATTCTTTCTAGACAATTTTGTATACTACAAACTTTTTAAGAAACCTATGTCATCCCAAGAATATCAAGAGTTTCAAAGAACAACTGATCAAGGCCTCACCTATACTCAAATAATTGCTGTGGAGAATTGAAATCAATACACTAGACACCATTCTATCTATATCCTCTTTTCGTGGTGCCTCATCAACTGGCAAACTGTTTCTATCAATATAAGCACTCCAGGGAGAATGGCTGCTATTATTGTGACAGGCTATGATTTCAAACCATATCCCCAATGGAAATCTTCTAGGTTTTATCAACCGAAGGGCGATCTTAATATAAGGAGTAGCATGGATAACGGATATGATGACTTCAATGAACATACAGCTAAGGCTGATGGCCGTGTTCATAATGCTGAAGAAAATATAAAAAACAGATGTGGTTGGCAATAGAAGCAAAAGAGGTGTAAATAGAAGAGATCCAACAACATGTTGCTTCACGGTATAGTCAAAACTATCTAATCTTTGACGAAGAGGATTCCACTTCCGTCCCCTGACAATAATACAGCAGCTCTTAGAATAGTTAGAAACAACTAAAAAAATTTATTAATAGTTTACTTCTAATAAAAAGGATAACTTTTGTACGCCTTTCAGATTCTATCAGCTAATGCTGCTCAGCAATAGCAGATGCATAACAAAATAATAACATTGATATTATCTGGGTATATAACAAAGATAAAACATAGCCTTTAAGAACATTGGATCCCTTCTCCAAGTAATTTACATTGAAACAGAATTCTAGACCTAATGCTATGAGGAAACACTTTAATTGCAATGGAATGTCATGAGCTCATGAGATGGTACGGTATATTCTCCCAGAACATGAAAAAGAAATCCTCACGAGCACATTTTTTCCCATCTCTGAAATAGGATCCATGAATCAATATCTCATTCATATTTCAGCACTACCAGATGTGGAGATCATTTTTTGTTGGACCTGGAATGATTAATAAATATGTTCAATCTACTTTGAGTTTTTTTGTTCTACGACAAGGTAGCAATAACCCATTATGACACAGATGTTACTACTATATTTGTATTATAACAACACAATCAACACGATTTTAGTTTATAACTACATTTACTGTATCAGAGGAGCTAATCAAATCCAAAATAAGATATGCTGAAGTGGTACCTGAAAATACGCCACAAAGCGGCCAGCGCATGTAACTGCTGTGAATAGAGAATTGAGATTAACCAATGAAGTGTTGACACATGCAATGTTACTATCACAATCATGTCTATGACCAAAGCAGCAGGTATTGTCACCCCGAAAAGAATAGCTAATATAGAAAGTCCTTTGATGAAATAAATGAAGAGAGAACCCACAAATATCCAAAGAGTAGACCAAATTTGAATTGTATTCAGAGAAACCATGCCAAGAACTTCAGCCAATTCTATGTTCAACTTGAAACCAGCTGGAACACCCATCAACCACACAGAACCTGACCTCAACAACTCATTTGTTAAATTACTGGCAATATTTGAAAACCATGAGCAGACAGATTCTGCGTGAAATAAGAGTGCCAAACCAATCAAATCTCCCAAAAGGATATCAACAACCAAACTTGACCACAAGGAATGCTTATGTAATGCAACTCTTTCTGCACATTCCACACTTGTTTGAGACCTAGTAAAAAAATTATATTATATATGAGGATAATGAGGGGACTTCAAAATGGACTGAGATTTGAAATATCACTAAATGAATTCACTATATTCTACAAAATTGTCACCTGAGGTCATTGTCCTGAAGGAAGATTGGCCAATATAAGATCTGACAAGAACGAATTCGGAAATTTATCCAGGTATTGCTAAACGCCTTTGCTGATGCAGAGTATACCCATGATTGTGATTCAAAATTCAAAAAGCTATGGAAAAACTGAATAAAAATGTAAAAAAGAGTAGATAATGATGCCAATGACATGGCCAATATATGCCACATGAAGGTACAAAACCTGCAAAGCCACATAGTGGTATATCAGAAAATGCAGAGATATACATGGAAAAAGCATGTGGTAAATCATGTTAAGAGTGAGATTACATGGAAATTATGGGAATATTTGCAGAGGATTGTTTGAAGCTATCATGTCTCTCAAAATATTTCTGAGATGCACTAGCACTGTTGATCGCCAAAACAACTGTATCCTGCTTTCAAAATTTTAAAATTAAGAATATATATATAGAGAAACTGTCCTAACTCCACAAGAAGGTACTCGTGAACTATTTTTACCATGTCATTTAAAGGTTGCTTTTGTTGAAGCTCATCAACCCACTGAGGCTTCTTAGGTGAAGCTTTCCCATGCTCAGAAGAATTCCAGTATCGCAATGATAAATGGTGAGCACCGTATGTTGGAGTTTCGTATAATATAACCTAAACTTGTTCAGACAAAGAGCCATGGATTAATCACCGTTGACAAATACAACTCAAATAATAAACCAAACAGTAGAAGCAATCTGAATTTCGTACATGGACATCACATTGAGACACTATTTCCTTCTTCCAATGAAGATGGTGCAATTTAGGAACCCAATGAATTCCCCTGGCTTGAAGACGAAGAGAATCATAGGCCAGCTCGATCCAGTAATTACTTTCCTTAGATACCTGTCTACACTGGCCTAAAAACCCATTATTTTTAAGGCAACCACATCTCCATTGTCCATAGCATTCGCAAACTCCATCTACACCGTGAGTGCAGGTTTTTCTCAGATCATCCTCTTCTACTCCATTTTGACCATAGTTAATACAAGCTCCATACTGACCCAACAAAGAAAATTTTGATTTATCTTGAAGAGATACATGCATATTTCCATTGATAGAATGGAGGATCTCCTGTTTACAAGAAAAAAAAAATCCAAACATTTTTAAATGAACTCCCAATAATTAAAACCATGCCCAAATGCCAAACAAGCTCAGCAAGATTACTGTTCCAGAACACAATAATAAATTTCTTTAATTTCAAAGTACCGTTATCCTAAGCAATTATAATCATACAATAACTTCTAAAAAAATGGGAAAAAAGTACTTTATCTAAGCTTTACAAACTCAGCGAGAAATAACTTCAAAAACACAACAACTAATATTCGTTTCTTAAAATGTCTAAGTGCCATTTTCCCTAAGCAGTTTCAATTCATAAAAACTGTTATAGAAAATGAAAATCAGAATTAGTGCATTACCTGGAGACAAGATTGCAGATTCGAAGAAGACTCCCGATTGGAAGCGAAAGCGACGACAATGTCAAGAGAATCTGAAGAACAAGTGACGAACCAACCAAACAGAAATTTACAGCAAGATGGTTGGGTTGAAGATAGCTGCTTTGGCCACCAAATCCGACACTTTCTTCTCATTTTTTGATCGCTTTCTCCCTTTTTTCACCTCATTTTTCACCTGAATTTTTCGATCGCTTTCTCCCTTTTTTCACCTCATTTTTCACCTGAATTTTTTTCCTGAAATTCCAATGCTTTTTTTACTCTAAAACCCTTCAACAAATTTTATAACCACTTTAAAGATTAAACTGTTAATTCCATCCATTTCAGTTCCTTTCCTTCAGTTTTCCTTTTTTTTCCTGCTTGATTGAAACCCTATTTCTTCTTTTTTTTTAATATAAATTAAAAAAAGAAATAAATTCGATACTTCAAAAATAAAAAAATAAAAAGATGGTGAAATAATATATTTTTTTGATAAATAAAAAAAAGTGCCAAAAAAATATAATCATCAAAATCAATTATTCTATTTGTTTAATTCAAGTTATATCAATCTTAGTTTAAAAGTGAACTTTTAACTTTAATCGAGTCATAAAATTTCGGTTAAAACTGGATTAATTGATCAAATCGAATTAATTCGGTTAATCGATCAGTTACTCGATCTAATTCGATCGGAAATCAATTAATAATTTTTTGAAAGTTTGATTATTGGTTAATTCGATTCGAAATCAAGTAATTAACCGGATTAACTAAACTTTCAACAAATCAATATTATTACCAATTTAGTTAATTTTAATTAATTCAGTTAATTTTAATCTGATTAATTCGGTTAGATGAACATTATTGATTTCTTTTTTGATATGTTTCATACTTGTTTTAACAAAAAATATATAAAAATATTAGTTAAAACCAAAATAGTTCGGTTCGGTCAATTTGTTTTGAAAATTTTTCAATTCAATTAATTTGTTTAATATTAGTTCAATTCAATTAACTGATTGAGTACTCTTAGGCATTGTAATCAATGCGGTAAGACGTGGATTCGAGTGTGTTGAAGCATATAATTCTCTTATTTATGGATTGACGAGAGACTACGATTGATTGTTTTTTTTAATTAAAGGGAAAATAAATAAATAGGTTAAGGAAATGACTAAAATTAACAAAGGAAATGGTTAAATTGAAAAATGAATATTACGAGCTCTAAGGTTCAATTTTTATTATGCAAGTATAAGTCTTTTAGATTTTGTATAATAATAATAATATTTTTATAAATTTTCATCTAAGTTTGAAATTTATGAATATTAACAATTTAGTTAAACATATCAACAATAGTATAGATTAAACTTTTTTGTTTGTGCTAAATTAACAAACTTGATAAAAGATTTTCAATAATAATAACTTTAAGATTCGTATTTAATTTAAATGTTTGGAGAGAAAATTTAATGCTGTGTATTCTAATCTTTTGTTGACGATATTTTATTTTTAATTATTGAAATTTTTTAAGGGAAGACAAGTTTGACAATAAAAATATAAATCCCAATTATATGCTAACTTAAGGAAAATGACATTATCAAAGGGCACTATAACTTGAATTATCGTGGTTGTCACTTAATTAAAATTGTTTACTTACAAAATCTTTTGAGTTTAAATTTTTAGAGAGTAAATAATAAATATTTATTTAAGCAATTCTCATTCTTTAAACATAGTATATGTATTCATGAAAAGCGTTATTATTGTTATTCCACCCATTCTTTTGTTTAAACCCTAAAACTAATATTGAAATACATATTTATTTAAGCTATTACATTGGACTAAAACTAATATTGAAATACATATTTATTTAAGCTATTACATTGGATTAGAATCAGCTACAAGAAAAGTGATTTTTTTTTCTTTTTTTTTTTAATTATGATATTTTAAAAAATATTCATTATAATTTTAAAAAATATTTTTTAAAACAATTTAATGGTAATTTTAAAATATTTTGGAATTATTATTAATTTTTTTATAAATGAATGAAATTGATTTTTAAAATATAATTTAGGGGCTAAATTAAGTATTGATGTATATAATCATTTTATCAAGGGATCAACAATACAACAATTAATAAATAAGTTATTAAAATATTATAAATTGATAAATTTAATAATTATTTCATTGATGATTAAAGTAAAAATTTACTAATAATTAATTATGAATTATTTAATTGATTTTGATGCCACTATGTAATTAACTTAGGCAGTGTTTGATAGGGGGAAAACCAATTCCGGAATTGGTTTTACACATTTTCCAGTGTTTGATAGCAGGAAAATATTTTCCTTTTGTAAAACCAATTCCAAGACACGGGAAAAGCTATTACAAAATTGGGGAAAATGTCTTACACCCTTCATTTCGGTAAGACATTTTCCATATTCTCTCCAGCCTTCTAAAACCTTCATTCCTTCATTTCCTTCCATTTCCAAACCCCCACAAGATCTGTCGACTGATTTTCCCCCACAATACGTTCTCTCCGACCACCATTTCCGTCAGATCTGTGGGAAATTTCAGGTAAGACATGCTGGGTTTGTATTTTCTGTTTTTGTTTCTGTTTCTGTTTCTGTGGGAAATATTCTGTCGAAAATGGTTTTATTTGGTTTTTTGAACTGCATGTGTAGTTAAACTCTCACATACACTGGTATATATGCGAATCCTGCTACTCCAACTTTCGTTACCCATAATAGAATAAGGAATCGACTCCTTTTCCTTTCTCTTGTGAAGCTATCTGTTGTTTAGCGAAAGTCTTCTTTTGCTGCCTATGGATCTGTCTTCTCTTGCAAGAGCCGATTTGTTCATAGACGATCTCTGAACACTTTAGAAAACTTTTTTAGATTCGAGCTATGCCCTGAGTGAGGTATAAAGGTTGAAAACCGTTAGCAAGGCTTAAGCTTAGAGACCAAGGCAGGACCTAGATGAATCAAGATACTTAGCCGATCCGATGCCATAAATTGTTAAGAATAGGTTATTCCAGAATAAGTTGTGGGAAAATAGGTTGTTTTTTTTTCATCAAAAGTCGAAGGAATATGCCCAGAAAGGGATGTCCTGGTCCTGTTAGCACAAATTAAGCTGTTAGCCAGAATAAGGTACATCGCAGTCTAAGCGTGCTTGCTTTGCGCACCGGCACAGCAGAATGAGAATCCGCTGGCTCAGATGAGTGGCTTTTGGCTTACTTCCTTGAGAAGGGCTTTCTGTAACTAAGAAATGAGAATTGTTGACCCATATGATTATGATCTCAGGCTCATAAAGAGGATGAAACTGACAATTTAAACTTTTTGAGCTCGTCAGTGATCTTTTCCATGGTGTCTAGAGAAACCAGCTTTGAACATGACATTCGTACCCAAGGAAAATTTTAGCAGGCATTACTATGATCTTGAAGCCCTTGCTAGGAGCTGTTCGGTACGGCTCACTACTAAACTAAAGAAGGTTCAGGCATGCTTCGACTTAGCCCTGTGATCCGCTAATTCATCTCTTGATCTGGTATTCCGAAAAGGGGGTGGATAGGGTCAGCGAAAGAAGTGGCGAGGGCGGAAGAAAGGGTTTTCAATTCTAGTGGACCTGCTTACGAGAGTCAGGCCTGCTCTGTAATGGGCAGACGTAGCAGGGCCATCTTAAAAAATATAGAAAAAAGAGCCGCTGGAGAAAACCAATTACGCTGAATTCTTAATTCCATGGAGTATGTTGTGAGTTTGAATTGACCCGGTTAGCTAGAAGGTTCCTTTCGCTACCGTCCTAAGGTTCAATCAACTGTTGGTTTGCTTTAACAAGTTGATAGGTTGCATTCTGGTTTGGCCAAGTAAAAAATCCAACCCTACAACCACAACCACATCAAATTTGTATAGATTCTCATTTTGGGAAAATTTAGGGCACATTCGTTTGTTTGGTAGGTTACACTAGAAGGCCTTGCCCACTAATTTCCATCCCAATCCTAAATTGCATAAATGAAGTTCACATCTATTTGTGGCAACTGTCTCTATCTCTTTCAAACACTAATACATTGGCATGGAATGGCTGAATCAATTAGCAAGGGTTTTGTTAATTAAACTTTGAACTCATTATTTAGGGTTAGTATGTTTTGACAGTAAAAATCAGTTTGAATTATATGTAGATACTGCTTACGGCTTTTGGATATTTTATATAATAATTGCCTTTAAAAATAAGTTAATTCTTTTTAAAGAAACTAATCATAAATTATGAATAATTATTTTTCTTTTTACTTCCATTCACACGAGCGAAGTTCACATGTTTTTAGCTCATAATTCTACAGATTATTGTTAATATGGTAATGAGAGTTGTTGAGGATGATTATTGTTAATATTATATCAGGAATTATGGATGAAATGTTGGAGTTTTTAATTAATACCGATATAAATTTAATTATTATAGAAGTGAAAAGATAAAAACATGTGATGTTGTCTTTAATTTATACAAGTTGGATGTAATTGTGTTAAAATAAACTGTTGAAGATGACCCAATTTTTGTATGTTTATTGATTTGGATTTTGATTATGTTTATTGATGATGGCAAGACTGATGTTGTCTTAGCTTCTATTTTTTATTGCTCCTAACGGTTCTAATTTCTTTGTATGCTTGACCTCCATCTGTATAGTTCTTGCTGTCCTAGCCTCTACCTCAGCATTCGTACTCGTGTTGGTGGCCTTGGTCGATATTTTCATAAGAGGTTTGTGGTGTGCTTGATTTATGATAAGCCTTCTAATAAGCATGTGTGGTTGTTATAATTCGGTTCAAGTGAATTAAATGGTTGTTGGATGTGCTTGGGTATGGTTTATTATTGATTTACATTTTTTCTGTAATTTGTTGGGAAATGGCAGTGATGAGCTGTTATATTTATGATAAGACTGATATTTTTGTTAATTATGTCCGAAATTTTAACTGTATATATAGTAATTGTAGCAGTGCACTTAAACATTATTTATTTTTTATAAAAAGTAATCAATTTATAATTTAAAAAATTATAAAAAAATAGAAATAAAAAAAATTTATAACATTGTCAATTTTTTTTGTTTATATTGAAATAAAAAAAGAAAACACACTTGATAGCAATTGAAGTATTTAAAACTCTTTTATATTTTAAAAAAAGAGGCATCAACATTTATAGCTTTTGAGCAATATATTTTAAGTGATCTTAACTTTATAAAATCATGATCAATATATTTTAATAACTTTATAAAAACATATTATTAACTATGATCAATATATAACAAATACATGAAAGATATTTTAAGTCATGGTAACTTTAATACATGATCAATATATTTAAAACTCTTGCACCAATTGAAGTATTGTATTAACTATGATCAATATTTAAGTGCTACTTTAAAAAATTATTATTGGGCAATTACAATTAGCTTGATATGTATGTATGCACTTTTTTACTCATGGTAACTTTATGTGATCTTATGAAAATCTTGCATCTTTTGTAGTAGTGATCATATATTTGTGTGGCATTATTTTGTGTAGATGGATCGTAATCAAAATCAAATGGCAATTGCCGGAGTTGTGGCTTCAGTTTTAGCTTTTGGGGCTCTTTGGATTAAAAAATTAGAAACTAGGAAGAAAATTGCTTCTCGCCCTCGTGAGAATCGAGATTATGAAAGAGAAAACTATATTAATAGTATTTTATATAGTGGTGACCAGCATTGCATTGATATAATAAGGATGAGACCGATCACCTTTTTTAATTTATGTGATATTCTTAGTACGAATAATTTGTTACAATCGTCTAAATCTGTCGATATTAGGGAGCAAGTAGTTATATTTTTACATATAATTGGTCATAATGTAAGGTTTCGAGTGATTGGATCTAGATATTATAGATCAATTCAGACAGTTCACCATTACTTTAGGGTTGTATTGAGAGCTATTTTGAAATTGTATAGACTAGTTATTAGATTACCTGATGAGTCAACTCCTAGTGAAATTAGAAACAATCCAAGGTTTTATCCTTATTTTAAAGATTGTATTGGAGCATTAGATGGAACTCATATTCGTGCATCCGTTCCACTTAGCATTGAAGGAAGATTTCGTAGCCGTAAAGGGGGGACGACACAAAATGTATTGGCTGCCATTACGTTTGATTTGAAATTTGCCTATGTTCTAGCTGGTTGGGAAGGTAGTGCACATGATTCTCGTATCTTAAGTGATGCACTTTCACGCCCAAGAGGATTAAGAATTCCAGAAGGTAATATTTATCACAAATAGTTCCAATAAGCTCATAGTTTATCAGTATTAATTACGTATTGTAAAATTGTAGGTAAATATTATATTGCTGATGCTGGATATGGCATCCGAATTGGATGTATTACCCCATATCGTGGTGTCCGATATCATTTAAAAGAGTTTGGTGCTGAAGGGCCTGAAAATGCAAATGAACTCTTTAATCTTCGACATTCATCATTACGGATCACTGTTGAACGTGTTTTTGGGATTTTAAAGAAACGGTTTCGTGTATTAGATGCTGAGCCATTTTGGAATTTTCAAACTCAAGTAGATATAGTTTTGGCTTGTTGTATCATTCATAATCATATAATGGGAGTTGATCCTAGTGATTTACTTAATCAAGGATTATACGAGGAGTCTGAGTTTGATTCGATAATACAAACTCTCACGGAGCGAGAAGAAAGACAAGAAGCAAGAGAATGGTCTGCTAAGAGAGATGAGATTGCAGAAACTATGTGGACTGATTACATGGCTAGAAATATTAGGTAGATTTAGGCTTAGGGTTATTATTTCTATGTTATGTATGTTTTAGACTGATGTTTTTTTTTTTGTAAATGTTGGTTGGATAATAACATTGTCAGATTTTAGATTGTTGGATTTTGATATATGTCTTGAATTGGTTAGATATTGATTATGTTTTAACATTGTTGGATATTGAATTGATTATTATGTTTTAAGCTTGTTGGATATTGAAATTATTGATAATGACAATTATTTAATGTAGAATGGGTAAGGGCAACAAAGAAGGGATCTCCAAGCAATTCAGGTGGACAAAACCGATGGAACATGTTTTCCTTGAAATTCTAGCAGAGGAGGCTCGAAAAGGAAATAAGCCTTCTAATACTTTCAAATCAGTTTCTATTAATCGAGTTGCCGACGCCATTTCTTCTAGATTCCAAGTCCAATGCGATACAAAGCACGTGGAAAATCATTTGAGGACAGTAAAAAACCAGTGGCAGATTATATGCAAAATTCGAGGTGAAAGTGGTTTTGGATGGGATGATAACATGAAAATGATCACATGTGATAGAGCGACATACGATGCAACAGTGATGGTAATATATGTATATATATGTTAAGTATATTTCAATTGTTTTTTACTTGTTATTCTAATTGTGTATAATATCCAACAGGCACACAAGAAGTATGAACCATTTTTGAATAAAAGCATTGATCAGTATGATGAAATGGCTGTGGTTGTTGGCAAAGATATGGCAACAGGGAGTTTTGCCAGAACATTTGCTGACATAGATTTGGATGATGATAATGAAGATTCAATGCCTGTAGACTGCGACAATGAAGAGGCTGAAGAGGTAAGAACAAATGTATCTTCATCTGGCACATCCAAACGTAAAAGAAAAAGTGGTCAAGATAGTCTCGTTGATGAACAAATTAAATTTGTGGGTGAGCAACTTGGCGAAATTGCTAATGCTTTGAAACAATTTACTGCCGACAATACAGCACAGCTTTATGAACAAGTGATGTCGATGGAGGAAGAAGGATTTGATGATGACTTCTTGTGTTCTGTGTGTGATTATCTAGGGAGTCATGAATCAGAGGCCAAAATGTTTTTAGTTAAAAGTAAGAAGCATAGAAAAATTTGGCTTCAAAAATTTTCTCAGCGTTGAAGATATTGATACTTTTATGTGGTGTAATATTATGCACTTCGACAATGTTGTTACTATGTGGTGTACTACTAATTATGTATTTGGATAATATTATTTCTAGTACTCATTATGGTTTCGAAGCAATTTATAATTATTCAATATTCTTACTAGTACTCATTATGGATAATATTTTTTCAATTTATAACGATCAATATTGTAGCTTATTATTGAGTATTATTATAAATAAATCATTGCAATATATGTAAAAACAATTTAAAATATAAAAATTTATTAATATATATTAATATATGTAAAAAACAACTTTTCCGGAAAATATTTTCAGGAAATCTGTCAAACAGCAGAAAATATTTTACACAGATTCAATCAAACACCAGAAAATATTTTCCAGTAAGTCATTTTGCAGAAAAGTAAAATATTTTCCAGAATTCATTTTACGGAAAACATTTTACAGCCAATCAAACAGACCCTTAATATGAAACAAGACTGAAAGCTTAAATTTCACCGAATAAATTTTTCTTCAAACATATAACCAAAAAAAAAAAAGAAAAAGAATGGTTATTTTAGTTAGATTCTGTTACACTCCAATATAGGTGAAGTGCTAATAAGTTTATATCTTAATATTACGGTTAAGTGTTGGATTCTTTGGATTTGGAACTTTAAAAAAGGTTGTATAAAATTATAAAAGACAAGAATAATATTATAATAATATTATTTATAATTTAAAGAGGATATTTTTATAATTTCACAACTAAGTTGACGACACTATGACACCAATTTAATAAAATGTATTATAAATATAATAAATAAATAGCATAGATATTAATTTAGGAAAATAGACTATTTTAGGAAAAAAGGTAAACTATAAAATTAGGTCACCCAATTATTAGTGTATTTTTGTTATTGTTATTCAACTATGAAAATTTTTAATTTAACTACTAACATTTTAGATCATTTCTATTATGGTCATTAATGTTTTAGATTGTTTCTATTTTAGTCACTCTTGGAGTATTGGAAGTGATGATGTGGCTTTTTTCTAATTGGGGTAATAAGATATTCAATCCTCAATAATTACAAATTCTATCAAAATGATTCAAATTTTAAATAATTCAATAAATTCAACCGTTCACACTTACAAGTTCCACCAATTTAACCCTCAAACACATATAATTAAATACAAATTATATACTACAAAAAAATCTAAAATCTAATATTAATTATACATGTTTATATAAAAATGCATTTAGCCCATTGAACTTGACACATTCTCCTAAGTTGATACTTATTATTTTTTGTTCCAAGTTAGTACTCGAATTTTTATTCCATCAAGGATTTTGACATTTTTTTTGTAACGATGTTAAATATAGGAAACATGGCACTCATAGATTGTGACATGTAACACTGATGATGTTATAATCTATTTTTATAAAAAAATATTTAAAATTTTAAAAGAAAATATATAAAAATCATATGATTTTTTTTAAAATATAAAAGAAATTTTAAGTTATAAAAATATATGTATCTAAAATATAAATATTACAAAAATAAAAGAAAATATAAAATTCAAGTTAAAAAAGTTGAAAACTCAGATAGTTTATATCATTTTCTAAATAAATTGCAAACAAAATAGATGAAGATAAGTTTTATAATAAAATTTATGCTTAGAGATGGGTGTAAATTATTATGTGGTTCTTCAAGTTGTTAAAAATGCAAAAGATGATGATTTGAAAAATGCTTATAAGAAGTTTTTTCATTTTATTTGTTAAGTATTTGTTAGGTTTTACAGGAAATTTTAAGTTATTCTCTTGAGAATGCTATTAACACAATCACGAATAAAGTTTATAAAAATCACAAATTTAATGAGTTTTGGAGTTTTGAGTTTTTTGGATTATCAAAATCACAATTTACATGTAAGTTTATTAAGATTATATGTGTTTAAATATAAATATATTTATATTTAATTGTATGTGTTTAAGGATTAAAATGATGGAATTTGTAAATGTGCAGGTTAAATTTATTGAATTATTTAAAATTAGAATCAAATTAAAAGAATATGTAACTATTTAGGACTGAATGTCTTATTATACCAGTTAAAAAAATTTCACAACATCATCTCCCATAACCATTTAACATAGAGTGATCAAAAGAGAAATAATATAAAATATTAGTGACTAAATTGAAAGTTTTCATAGATAAATGACCAAAACAATAAACTAATAGATGGCTGACTAAATCTATAATTTACCCAAAATAAAATGAAATGATAAAACCCTAAAACCCTAAAGAAGAGTTAAGAAACTAGAAGAAGCTGCTACTCCTGCTTCTAGACCCTTCTCTCCCATCACTTTATGGGTTTCTTTTTTCCCTCTTTTAAAAGCCACCCCTGAAACACACCCAGTGTCTTTTGTCACCCCACAAATAGCTTTGCTGTCAACATTTTACTCAAGATTTTCCTCTTTTTCTTTCCTCCCAAACTAACTATGTATCGTTTTGCTTCAAGCCTTGCTTCTAAAGCTAGGTACTACGTTCATTGCAATTACTTCATTTAACTGTCATTTTATTTTATTTTTGTTGATTAGGAATTAGCTAACTTATTCACTTTTCTTCAATTTCAATCTTTGGTTTCAGGGCTGCTAGGAACACTACATATCAGGTAGTTTAGTGACCAGTACTTAAATTCTTTTTATTGTTATTGTTATTATTAATGTTTGACTTGATCTTTTTAATTGTTTTCTGTTTTTTCTTCGGGTGCGTGTTAGATTGGTAGTAGGCTGAGTTGGAATAGGAACTATGCTGCAAAAGATATTAAATTTGGGGTGGAAGCTCGAGCATTGATGCTTAAAGGTGTTGAAGAGCTCGCTGATGCTGTTAGAGTAACCATGGGTCCTAAGGTAAATCTAATATTCACTATTTTCATTTCTGACTTATTTTCTTTTATGTACTCGTTCTGTTTCAAGGTTAATCATTCATTGGAACTGTTTATGCCTTTTCTTCTATATTGAACAAGAAGTACGGATTTAATATTTATAGGTAGAGATATTGATCAATGGAAGAAATAATATTACCTCTTGTAGGGGCGGAATGTGGTTATTGAACAAAGCTACGGTGCTCCAAAAGTGACTAAAGATGGTGTAACTGTTGCAAAGAGTATTGAATTCAAAGACAAAGTGAAGAACGTTGGTGCGAGTCTTGTGAAACAAGTTGCAAATGCCACCAATGATGTAGCTGGTGATGGTAAGGCACAAGCGCCTTTTCTAATCTACTAGATTCACTTGAAACCTTTGGATCTGTTTCTAATCTAGTAGAAAGCCGAGTTGTGAAATTCATTGACATTTTTGCAGGAACTACCTGTGCAACGGTGCTGACACGAGCAATTTTTACCGAAGGATGCAAGTCTGTTGCTGCAGGAATGAATGCAATGGACCTAAGGCGTGGCATAACAATGGCAGTTGATGCTGTTGTAACAAACTTGAAAAGCCGGGCAAGGATGATTAGCACATCTGAAGAGATTGCTCAGGTTGTTTTCCTATCTGAGCTTTTTCTATCAAAAGTTTATTGCAGTCAGGATCATACAGTACTTTAGAATAAAAAACCAAAGTGTTGGTAAACTTTAATCTACCAAGTCTTCATCTTAAATATTTTGTAATAGGTTGGAACAATATCAGCTAATGGAGAGAGGGAAATTGGTGAGTTGATTGCAAAGGCCATGGAGAAGGTTGGCAAAGAAGGGGTGATAACAATTCAGGTATCAGTACCGACATATCATATCGGCTTGAGGATATTCCTGTTTTTTTTGTAATTTTACTAGTTTTTGTTGCTCATGCTTGGCATATATTAAAAATTTTGAACTATTTTATACCTCATATGATGTCTTACTGTGGGTTATTCCTGCGCTTTAAACCTTTGCAGGATGGTAAAACATTATATAATGAGTTGGAAGTTGTCGAGGGCATGAAGCTAGACAGGGGCTACATATCCCCATATTTCATCACCAACACTAAAACCCAAAAATGTGTAAGTAACTGATTTCTCCTTTGGTTAAACTGGAAAATCTCTGAGTCTTGAGTCTTGACCATGTTATGGTTCTGATTCAATTCACTGTGTTATGGCAGGAATTAGATGATCCTCTTATCCTAATTCATGAGAAGAAAGTATCAAGCTTGAATGCTGTTGTAAAAGTATTAGAGTTAGCTTTAAAGGTAAGCAAATTTTGAACGAATCATGCATTATGAACATTCTGGCTGAATTAATTTTGATTAATCATCATTCATAACAATTGTTTATCTCACTAAGCGGTATGACATTTCTTAAAATAACTTCTACACTTGATTTGTAACATTAACATCTTCTATGCTATGTTTGTTCAGAGACAAAGGCCCTTGCTGATTGTAGCTGAAGATGTAGAGAGCGAAGCACTTGCTACGCTCATTCTTAACAAGCTTCGTGCTGGAATCAAGGTTTGATATTCAGTCTGATATGAATCCTTTTTACTGTTGTCCTATGTTAATGTCCTCATTTGTAGGAATGCTTGCTAATCTATATGGATTATTTATGGTGCAGGTCTGTGCCATCAAAGCCCCCGGTTTTGGAGAAAACAGGAAGTCTAGTCTGCATGATCTTGCTGTCCTCACAGGAGGAGAGGTAGGACAATTTTGTGTTTCTGCTATATGATATTTCCTTGTTATGGCATATGGTTCCTTTGACATGAATTTTCATGACCTCTTGATGATGGTATCTGTTACTTCTCTACTGTAGGTTATAACAGAAGAGCTTGGCATGAACCTTGAAAAGGTGGATCTGGACATGCTTGGCACTTGCAAAAAGGTATGATTTCTATAGTTCGGACATGAAATTGTTTGTCAATGTGATATTCCATCACTTTGTCATATAAGCAGGAAGTTCATGAGTTTGGTAAAATAGTTTTATTTAGTCCCTTTTTACATGTAGATATCTTTTTGATGCATGATTCTTTTCCTTTTGGCTGTTAAAGGTTACTGTCTCAAAGGATGATACTGTTATTCTTGATGGGAATGGTGACAAGAAAGCCATTGAAGAAAGATGCGAACAGGTCTTGTTCTTTTACAAACAATTGTTTAGCCATCTTATGATTCTTGAACTCTGCATGATTTTATTAATAATTCAGATTATAACTTGTCATTCACAATAACAGATTAGGTCAGCAATTGAATTGAGCACCTCTGATTACGATAAAGAGAAGTTGCAAGAGAGATTGGCAAAACTTTCTGGTGGTGTGGCTGTTTTGAAGGTATAGTTACCTTACAGTTACTGGCATTTTTTAACTTATCAACTTCGAGAGGCAATAGCTGTTCCTTTCCTATTTGCTGCTGTTTGAATGCAATTTAATGAAGAATTCGTTGGAAATTGCAGATCGGAGGAGCTAGTGAAGCTGAAGTTGGTGAGAAGAAGGATAGAGTTACAGATGCACTGAATGCAACAAAAGCAGCTGTAGAAGAGGGTATTGTGCCAGGTAAAAACTTTTAGTCTTAATGGTTTTTCATTAAGTTTCAGTTAAACTTGGAATATAATTCAATGTATGGAAACATCTAGGTGGTGGTGTCGCTCTGTTGTATGCATTGAAAGAGTTGGACAAGCTACCTACAGCTAACTTTGACCAGAAGATTGGTGTTCAAATAATCCAGAATGCTCTAAAGGTTTGCAACTCTTTTCTGCATGTCAGATAGGTTCAAATTCTGAAAATTCTATTCTTGATATACTGTTGAAAGTCTATCTAGACAGCTCTTCCACTATACAGTTTCAAAATGCTGGTGATTTTGACGTGTGAAGTTACAATCTTTCTCATAAATGAATTCATTGCAGACACCTGTGCACACAATTGCTTCAAATGCAGGAGTTGAGGGAGCTGTTATTGTTGGTAAGCTGTTGGAGCAGGATAACCCTGATCTTGGCTATGATGCAGCCAAAGGTTTGTGAATCTCTTGTAAGGTTTTTTCATCGTATATTTTTACTGTTCTAATGAAATTGACACAGCTTATATTCCTATGTTTGGTATATAACCAGGTGAATATGTCGATATGGTAAAGGCTGGTATTATTGATCCATTGAAAGTAATTAGAACCGCTTTGGTCGATGCTGCAAGGTAAGTGCCAATCGGTAGTTTTGTGTGGGCCCTGACTTAAAATCTTAAAAGTAACAAGCTGAGTATGTTTCCTTTCTGATGCAGCGTGTCGTCGTTGATGACAACTACCGAAGCTGTTGTAATCGAACTTCCAAAGGATGAGAAGGATGTTCCGGCAATGCCTGGCGGTATGGGTGGCATGGATTATTAAGGTTATTCCCCCTAACAATACACTGATTTTAAGTGCTTTCATATAATCTATTTCCATTTCCTCAACATCTGTGAGAAAAAAGAATATCCGAGTCTCGATGTCTAAGTTGGAAGGCTTCCATGTAATCATAAATTGAGAGCTACTTGGTGATGGTTTTGGTGATAAAGGGTCAACAGGACTCTCTTATTGTTGTTGCTAGAAAGAACGAAGTAGTTTGTATTAGACCATTTTATCTTGAAATAAATGAAAAAATGAAAAGAAAAAAAAATTCTTTCACTTTCGACTGTGATTGATATGAGTTTTTGCAAAGAATCTTCTGATTATTCTTATGCTGTAGGTTTTTTTTTTTTTTTGGCTCAGTGCTATTATCATTTATCATTTTAAATATGAAGTTAACATTAGTTTAGATAAACTTATTCAAGTGGTGCTATCAATTAGGCCGAGGTCCTGGGATGGGATTTTGATGTCTTTCCTGTCGTGCTGGATTGTGTCCAAATTTTACTTTATTTAAATTCTGTCATATTGGATTTTTTCATAGTTATTTTGGTTTGGTTCCGAATATATTCCGATTATTGGTTATTGTTTATTCGGATATGTATTGTTTGTAATGTTATTTACATCGTGTAATTTAAAGCTTTGTTCTCTTCAGCCTGAAGTGAAAAACCTGAGTGGTAACATGTTTAATGGAAACGTGGGAAAATTTTACTTAGGGGACGGGACCACTTACCGCATGCTGTCTTCACAATTAAGTTATTATGGTAAAATGTACTGAATTTTTATTTCCCCATTTTTGGGTTTAAATGTTCCAATTTAATTTTTAACATTGTTTAAAGTTTTATAATACAAATATTATTTTCGTTTTATTTTATATTTCTATATATAACATCCAGAGAAAAATACAAATCTGAATATGGAACATTATTAAATTTGAATATAGAGCATTCTTTTTCATTTTTTCCCATTTTCGCTTGAAGGTTCATTTAATTTCTATATCAATTTTTTTTATAAACTTGTTATATTCAACCAAATCATTCACCTATTGATAGGTAATAATTTTATTGTGAAATATCAAAAAGATAATTTTACAAAACAACAAAATTATTTCGAAAAGTATTTTTATCTTTTTATATTTTTAAATAATATTACAAAGTACATGCAAGTAGTTATAATTTATTCCGTCTCAGTTACATCATTTAATTGAAGTCCCATCAAATTTTTGTAAATCTTTTTTTTTACATATTTGTTGTATAAAAAATTTCACTAACTTTATGGGATTGTTATAATTTAGTATTGTTTCATGAATCTAATACATTTTAAAAATAAATTGTTTAAAATCATATATGAAATTTGATTTAGTATGTAATCGTATATAAATTTTAATTTTATACGATTTTTATACATGAAATTGTGAGTTTTGTAAATTTTTAACATTATTGAATTAACATCATTCTTACGTTGATATATTACATACAAAAATAATTACATTAATTTAGTATGAAAATAAATATATGTATTTTTTTTAAAGTGTATACTTAAATTAAAATATTACGCATATGTGTATATACAAACTATAATTCAAATTTTATGTGAATAGTTGCATCAAAATAAAGTTCATATGTCAAATTATATATTTTTACAAATTTTATGTTTAGATTTGATATTTATCTTTTCATAGTTTTATTCTTATTAACACAATATTTTATTTTTAATGGATTTTAGATAAATTTGAAAAAAAATTGAAAATGGTCATTTATATTTCTAATATTTTTAATATTTCAATGGATATATTTCAAAAAATTGGTTACATTATTATATATTAAGTCACAAGTATTTCTTTACCTGTTTATATAATTTAACATTATTTTTATAGTGTTAAAAGAACATTATTTTCCTTAAAGTTATTTGCGGTACATATTTGAAAATTATTATTAATATATCATATTACACACCTATATTATAATTGTACAAATATATTTGACAATTTTCTAATGTAGAAGGTTTAAAATGATAATAAGTGACGTTTTTTTATGATTGAAAAATAGTATTTACTGATTAATTATATGTTTTGAATATCAAAAGTTTAGTAGTTCCTTGAAGTCAATTAAATTTTTTTGAGTTAAATTTTATCTTTATGTGTTACTAATTTCAAATTTTTAACAATATTATACGCATAATCTATAATAAATTTTACTACGAAATGTAATAATATACTTTTTATTGATAGACAAACAATTAGTATATCCCAGGAAATAAAAAAAAACTATACATATATATACTTGGATATAGTGTTATTCGAATAATATTAAATCAACTAACATACCAGTCCAGATAAAATGATTGAATCAATTTCTGAGTGAATTGTTGAAAAATAGAAATTGATCAAATAAAAAATTAAGATAAAATTAATAAGAAAACTGATTTTATAAATATTTTTATGATCTTTAATTACTTATTTAATTTTTTTGATAAATTTTACTTATTATTAGATCAATAATTAAATTAATTCTTAATCTATTTGATAACTTATCCAATTTTTAAAAGTTTCATTCAAAACTGTAACACAACATTACAGTATAAAACATAGACGCCATTTGATTGAGAAGACGTTTACTACTTTTCTTATTATTAATATTTTTGAAACTTTATGGTTAATGTCCCAACTATTACTATATAATTATTTGTTATTTGGAATATGTTAAAAAATGAAAGAAATTAGAAGCTTCAAGTTGAAGATGATTATAGTACAAAACTTAGCTAACTAGCTTTCTAAAATACAACATTTAATATTTATTTAAAAGAGTTGATTTGAGTCTTAGTTAAATTGATATGCACATTATTATTAATGCACGAGGACGTAAGTTTGAGTGTGTTAAATTGCATTATTTTTTTATTTATGGGTTGAAAAAAAAGTTATTATGAATAATTTTAAACATTGCGACAAAAATTTCTAATACTATTGTGGCTTTGCTACAAACCAAATTCACTTGATAAAAAATTATTATAGTTAAGCTCTCGTAATTGGTTTAGTGGTCAATAACTATTTACCCATAAAATTCACCTTGGTTTGAATATTTGGGTAGTAAATAATAAGTTTTTATTTGAATAATTCTCTTTATTCACTAATTATTAATTTATTACATGCATTACATTAGAATTATCTCTATGAAAAATGAATTTAATTTTTTTAATGATAACTTTAAAATTTTAAAATTATTGTTAAGAAAAATTATACAAGGATGAAATTGATATTTTAATTATAATTTAGGGGTTAAATTAAGTATTAACCTATAAAATGTGAGGTCATCATTTTATCAAAGGATTAACACGACATCCAATAACAGACAAATGATTAAAATATTACAAATGGATAAATTTAATAATTAGTTTATAACTTAAATTTCACCAAATAAATTTTCCTAAAAAAAAAACTGAAGTTTTTATTTTAATATTACTTTAAAAAAGAAAAAGAAACGGTTAAAAAATGAAGATGGAATGATAAAACCCTAAACCCTAAAGAAGGGTTAAGAAACTGCTGCTCCTGCTTCTAGACCCTTCTTCTCTCCCATCTTTTTCTGGGTCTCCTTTTCCCTCTTTAAAACCCACCCCTGAAACCCACCCATTGTCTTTTGTCAACCCACAAACAGCTTTACTGTTAACATTTTACTCAAGATTTTTCCTCCATTTCTTTCCTCCCAAAATAACCATGTATCGTTTTGCTTCAAGCCTTGCTTCTAAAGCTAGGTACTACGTTCACTGCAATTATTTCATTTACTTGTCATTTTATTTTATTTTTGTTGATTTGGAATTAGCTAACTTATTCCCCTTTCTTCATTTTCAATCTTTGGTTTCAGGGCTGCTAGGAACACTACATATCAGGTAGTTTAGTGACCAGTACTTACATTCTTTTTATTATTGTTATTATTATTAATGTTTGATTTGATTTTTTTTAATTGATTTCTGTTTTTCTTTGGGTGCGTATTAGATTGGTAGTAGGTTGAGTTGGAATAGGAACTATGCTGCAAAAGATATTAAATTTGGGGTTGAAGCTCGCGCTTTGATGCTTAAAGGTGTTGAAGAGCTTTCTGATGCTGTTAGAGTAACCATGGGTCCTAAGGTAAATCCAATATTCACCATTTCATTTCTGACCTATTTTCTTTTATGTACTCGTTCTGTTTCAAGGTTAATCATTCACTGGAACTGTTTATGCCTTCTCTTCTATATTGAACAAGAAGTAGGGACTTAATATTTATAGGTAGAGATATTGATAGATGGAAGAAATAATGTTACCTACTTGTAGGGTCGGAATGTGGTTATTGAACAAAGCTACGGTGCTCCTAAAGTGACTAAAGATGGTGTAACTGTTGCAAAGAGTATTGAATTCAAAGACAAAGTGAAGAACATTGGTGCGAGTCTTGTGAAACAAGTTGCAAATGCCACCAATGATGTAGCTGGTGACGGTAAGGCACAAGCGTTTTTTCTAATCTATTAGATTCACTTGAAACCTTTGGATATGTTTCTAATCTAGTAGAAAGCCGATTTGTGAAATTCATTGACATTTTTGCAGGAACTACCTGTGCAACGGTGCTTACACGAGCAATTTTTACCGAAGGATGCAAGTCTGTTGCTGCAGGAATGAATGCAATGGACCTTAGGCGTGGCATAACAATGGCAGTTGATGCCGTTGTTACAAACTTGAAAAGCCGGGCAAGGATGATTAGCACATCTGAAGAGATTGCTCAGGTTGTTTTTACTATCTGAGCTTTTTCTATCAAAAGCTTATTGCAGTCAGAATCATACAGTACTTTAGAATAGAAAACCAAAATGGTGGTAAACTTTAATCTACTAAGTCTTCAACTTAAATATTTTGTAATAGGTTGGAACAATATCGGCTAATGGAGAGAGGGAAATTGGTGAGTTGATTGCAAAGGCCATGGAGAAGGTTGGCAAAGAAGGGGTGATAACAATTCAGGTATCAGTACTGACATATCATATCGGCTTGAGGATATTCCTGTTTTTTTTGTAATTTTACTAGTTTTTGTTGCTCATGCTTGGCATATATTAAAAATTTTGAACTATTTTATACCTCATATGATGTCTTACTGTGGGTTATTCCTGCGCTTTAAACCTTTGCAGGATGGTAAAACATTATATAATGAGTTGGAAGTTGTCGAGGGCATGAAGCTAGACAGGGGCTACATATCCCCATATTTCATCACCAACACTAAAACCCAAAAATGTGTAAGTAACTGATTTCTCCTTTGGTTAAACTGGAAAATCTCTGAGTCTTGAGTCTTGACCATGTTATGGTTCTGATTCAATTCACTGTGTTATGGCAGGAATTAGATGATCCTCTTATCCTAATTCATGAGAAGAAAGTATCAAGCTTGAATGCTGTTGTAAAAGTATTAGAGTTAGCTTTAAAGGTAAGCAAATTTTGAACGAATCATGCATTATGAACATTCTGGCTGAATTAATTTTGATTAATCATCATTCATAACAATTGTTTATCTCACTAAGCGGTATGACATTTCTTAAAATAACTTCTACACTTGATTTGTAACATTAACATCTTCTATGCTATGTTTGTTCAGAGACAAAGGCCCTTGCTGATTGTAGCTGAAGATGTAGAGAGCGAAGCACTTGCTACGCTCATTCTTAACAAGCTTCGTGCTGGAATCAAGGTTTGATATTCAGTCTGATATGAATCCTTTTTACTGTTGTCCTATGTTAATGTCCTCATTTGTAGGAATGCTTGCTAATCTATATGGATTATTTATGGTGCAGGTCTGTGCCATCAAAGCCCCCGGTTTTGGAGAAAACAGGAAGTCTAGTCTGCATGATCTTGCTGTCCTCACAGGAGGAGAGGTAGGACAATTTTGTGTTTCTGCTATATGATATTTCCTTGTTATGGCATATGGTTCCTTTGACATGAATTTTCATGACCTCTTGATGATGGTATCTGTTACTTCTCTACTGTAGGTTATAACAGAAGAACTTGGCATGAACCTTGAAAAGGTGGATCTGGACATGCTCGGCACTTGCAAAAAGGTATGATTTCTATTGTTTGGACATGGAAGTCTTTTCGTAATGTGATATTCCATCATTTTCTTATGTAAGCAGGAAGTTCTCAAGTTTGGTAAAACAGTTTTATTTAGTCCCTTTTTATGTGTGGTTTTCTTTTTTGATGCATGATTCTTCTCCTTTTGGCTGTTAAAGGTTACTGTCTCGAAGGATGACACTGTTATTCTTGATGGGAATGGTGACAAAAAAGCCATTGAGGAAAGATGTGAACAGGTCTTGTTCTTTTACAAACAATTGTTTAGCCATTTATGATTCTTGAACTCTGCATGATTTTATTAATAATTCTGATTATAACATGTTTTTCATGATAACAGATTAGATCAGCAATTGAATTGAGCACCTCTGATTATGATAAGGAGAAGTTGCAAGAGAGATTGGCAAAACTTTCTGGTGGTATTGCTGTCTTGAAGGTATAGTTACCTTACTGTTACTGGCATTTTTTAACTTGTCATTTTTTCGAGATGCAATAGCTGTTCCTTTCTATGGAATTAACAAAGAATTCAATGGACATTTCAGATTGGTGGAGCTAGTGAAGCTGAAGTTGGAGAGAAGAAGGATAGAGTTACAGATGCATTAAATGCTACAAAGGCAGCTGTAGAGGAAGGCATCGTGCCAGGTAAAAGAAACTTTTTATTCTTCAATTTTTTTGGTTTTTCATGAAAGTTTCAGTAGAACTTGGAATATGTGTAACCATACTTGTGGAGTTCTACCATCTAGGAGGTGGTGTTGCTCTTTTATATGCATCGAAAGAGTTGGACAAGCTACCTACGGCCAACTTTGACCAGAAGATTGGTGTTCAAATCATCCAGAATGCTCTAAAGGTTTGTAACTCTTTTCTGCATGTCAGATAGGTTCAAATTCTGAAAATTCTGTTCTTAATGTACTGTTGAAAGTCTAGACAGCTCTTCCACTATACAGTTTCAAAAAGCTGGTGATTTGATGTGTGAAGTTTCACTCTTCCTCATAATTGAATTTATTGCAGGCACCTGTACACACAATTGCTTCAAATGCTGGAGTTGAGGGAGCTGTCATTGTTGGTAAGCTGTTGGAGCAGGATAACCCTGATCTTGGCTATGATGCAGCCAAAGGTTTGTGAATCTCTTGGAAGGTTTTTTCATCGTATATTTTTACCGTTCTAAAGAAACGAACACAGCTTATATTCCTATGTTTGGTATATAACCAGGTGAATATGTTGATATGGTAAAGGCTGGTATTATTGATCCATTGAAAGTAATTAGAACTGCTTTGGTGGATGCTGCAAGGTAAGTGTAAATCGGTAGTTTTGCTTGGGCCCTGACTTAAAATATTTTGTAACAAGCTGAGTATGTTTCCTTTCTGATGCAGCGTGTCGTCATTGATGACAACTACTGAAGCTGTTGTAGTCGAACTTCCAAAGGATGAGAAGGATGTTCCGGCAATGCCTGGCGGTATGGGTGGCATGGATTATTAAGGTTATTCCACCTAACAGTACACCGATTGTAAGTGTTTTCATCTAATCTATTTTCATTTCCTCGACATCTGTGAGAAAAAAGATTATCCGAGTCTTGATGTTTAAGTTGGAAGGCTTCCATGTAATCATAAATTGAGAGCTATGTGGTGGTTTTGGTGATAAAGGGTCAACAAAACTGTCTCATTGTTTTTGCTAGAAAGAAAGGACTACATTGTATTGGACCATTTTCTGGAAATAAATGGAAAAATGAAAAAAGAATTGTCTCACTTTCCACCGTGATTGACATGAATTTTTGCAAAGAATCTTATTAATTGTTCTTATGACGGATTTTCTGGTTTTATTCTGGATTGTTCAAGCTTGGATTCTATTTTTGGCTCAGTGCCTGGATTATTATATATTTAACATGTGTTTAGTTCAACTTATTCAAGTAGCGCCAATGAGGCTGAGGTCCTGTGACGGGGACTTTGATGTCTTAAGTTCGATTTCCTTTTTGCAGGAAATCTTGCTAAAATCATGTGAGTATTGCATCTAGATTTTATTTTTGCTTAAATCCCATCATGTGGGGTCTTTTTCAGAGTTATTTTGGTTCGATTTCAGATATATTCCGGGTGCTTTGTAATGCTTGATTTTGATTATAATTATTTTGGATTTTTATGTTTTTTGGTACAAGGACTTGTATTGTTTGGATTTGTAATGGTATTTGTAAACTTCAAAATCAGGAAAAGCACACACACACAGACTTATCAAAGTCTTTATTAATCGAGTTAAATTGAATTCAAATTCAGGTGAAGGAACTAATTGTCTACTTCAAGCTCTCTTAGCTACAGCTTGAATTACCATCTCTCCCTTGTCCTTGAAGGTTAAAGGTCTGAGAGTTGGCATTCCCAAAGAAAAACAACCTACAGCTTGAAGTGATATGTTGAGTGGAAATGTGGACAAGTATTTGCATTACTTTCATTAACGAAATTAGAATCAAGTAATCTATTTGAATTTATTAGTAATCAAAATTTGGTTCTATCATCTTCAAATCCAACTTAAGTAGTTTGAATCCATGTGCATTTTTAAAAAAAATTGTGGGCAACAATCTTGGAAGAGTTTACGGGTCTTAAGATTTAAGTTTCATTCATTCATCAAGTTTGTAATCTTAATCCTATATTCTCGTTAAGATCATTCTCTCTCACTAAATTTTTTTCCTTGATAGCTTATTTACAAGTTAAATATATAATAATTTGTTTGCAATATATTCACCCAGAAAATAAGTTCCTAAAATGAATGAGTTATCTATATATTTGCATAGAAAACAAGTGCCTAAAATGAATTAGATGTGTGCTTTGATTAACTCGTACAAAATCAATTAAATAAATCTTTAAATTAACATTGGAAGCTTGCAAATCTTTAGTTAATATGGAAGTGGTATCTCTGCAATTATGTTTCAGAAGAACTTTTATAAGAGATACATAAGAAAAGATATTCAAAGATTGTATTTTAATTAAAAAAAGATCTTATCATATACGTAACATGAATACATCTTCAAGTGAAGTCCTTGATTAATATTCAAGTGATCTAACTCATAAACAACGTGATCCAAATCATAAAATTGTTGTTTAAAATTCTCAAGATAATGTAAAAGCTAAAAGCTAAAATAATATTTTTCATTAAAAGAATATCATCATATACGGCAACCGTGCAACTGTAAGATAAGTTACAATTGATGGTACAACTTAAACATGCAACTAACACTAATAAATTTAAACAAATTTGAGAGGTAATTATTTATCAACAAATTTTTATCTTTAATTTTAAACAGATGTGGTTTTTAAATATTTTATTCCTCAATTATTATGTATTATTATATAATTTATAAAATGAACAAATTTTGATATGAAAGGTATGAATATATTTTTATTAATAAATACAACTTAGTGCAGCTCAGTGTATAGAAAACCTAGAACATATTCATGCAGAGACATTTGGATATGATACTGCAACTCAAAATTTGATGTTTGTTTGTTAAGAAACCACGTTTATTACTATTTCTTATTTTTGAAACTATATGGTTAATGTCCTGATTATTTCTACTATATATCTGTTTTGTTGTTGAGAATAATAAATGCTAGAAAATGAAAGAAATTACAAGCTTCAAGTTGAAGATGATTATGGTCCTAAAAGATTTATGGGTAAATGTCCTGAACGGCTACATTTACATTAGTGTTCTTCACGACTGTCAAGCCTTGAATTACACTCCCCAGAAGCTAAAGGTTTCTAAGTTTCAACCTTTTTTTTTTAATTTGTCTTGTATTTATTTTTATAATTTTCATGTCCTTACGACCATCAAGGAGGGCATCTTCCCTGGTTCTTAAGGTTCTTGGTCTTCTTTCATGACCATACTGAGATGATTTTACATCACTAAATGCAGTTTTGGAAGCAGCTGATATCTTATTAACAACAATTTAATGGCTTGAACAATGGCAGAAATAAGTGGGTCTATTGCAGCAGTTGAATCAAGCGTGATAGGTATAAGTTCAACCAACTCTCCGCGAGCAAAGGCATCATCAATGGATCCAAAGAATGTAGATTGGTGTGAAGAAAGGAATAAGTCACTCCGAGCCAGATACATTTATGCCATAATCTTCTTCATAATCAACCTTACTGCCTGGTTCATTCGAGATTATGGACACAGTGTGTTCCCTCCACCCTACTGTGAGTCAAGTTTTCCCTTTCTATGGATCCTTTGAGACAAAGTATATGGATACCTTGACTGTATTATCAAAAATAAAAACATGGTTCCTTTTATTTTGAGCACATATATATTCCCTGTTGAACCCTTAGAATTTCTACTATATAAATTGAATGGAAAATATTGTTTGACAGATAAAGAAGCTTGTGGAACCGCAGGACATGATTGTTTTCACACATTGGGAGTTCTCCGTGTGAGTTTAGGATGTTTCGTATCTTCCTATTAACACTGCATATATATATGTATATGTATATATGTACATATATATAGTTATTGTATGTTATCGTGGACTTTTCATTTTATCTGAAGTTCTTGTGTGTCTGAAACGTACATGGATACATATTAAGTTTTTTTAACCAATATATGTATTATACACACACTTAGATTCATTGTTTACATTCTAAACTCTGGAAATTGTGTTCCTTGACATTCATTTCAGATATTTTTCTTTCTCATGTTTCTTACCACATTTATTGCAAGAAAATTATATGAAGCTTGCAGTAAATGGCACTCAGGATGGTGGAAGCTGAAGTTCTTCCTATTGCTTGCATCAATGGTGGTACCCTTCTTCATCCCTCCAGGTTTTATTCACATCTATGGTAAGTTAGCTTTGAAACCCGAATATAAGAACTCGAAACTTTAAGCATGTTAATATGCCTATGCGCACCGGTGCTCGACTTGAACATCGTGATCATGAGAGTAGCTATCTAAAACTACAGAGTTAAGGACCTTGTTTTCTCCTTCTTGCAGGAGAAGTCGCGCGTGTCGGTGCAGGGTATTCTTTGTACTTTCAATCTTTAATTTCACAGCTTTTCATTATATGATTTTCATCAACCTCAAATTTTAATCTTATTAACTATATGATGCTAAATGTAATATAAAGTTATCAATACTTGGTATAATTTGCTTTAACGTACGCTTTAGCTTTTTAACTATGAGATTAAGTATGCTTTGCTGCTTATCTGATATAGGATTTTTCTGCTTCTGCAACTTATAAGTGTAATTGAGTTTATCAGATGGTGGAATAAGTACTGGTCACCTGATGAGCAAAATAACCAAAGGTAGACATACATACATATATACAGTCATACATACATACATACTTTCTGATGAATCATTTTCTTCATTTCCTTCAGGAGCTGCTCCATTGCATTATTTACCTCAACAGTGTTTTATGGTGTTTCCATATGTGGAATTGTGTCTATGTACTATTTTTACGCCCCAAGACCAGCATGTTCTCTCAACATATTCTTCATCACATGGACTGCCCTTCTGCTCATAGTTATGATGGTTATATCCTTGCATTCAAAGGTGTATATATATATTTTCTTTGGAATATCATTCATTGCCACATAAGAATTTTTTTTCAGCACTTTCTTGAGATTTTCATGTATCTGGAAGGTTGATGGAGGATCATATTCCTATATCCAATGTCAGAGTATGTGTTGGGCACGAGTACTAAACAAGGGTATTTTAGAAAAGAAAAAATGAAATATCATAGTAACATAGCATTTTTGTTGTATCACTATGGGTAAATTTTGGGCCATCATCCACTGCAAGTGACAAAATGAAGCATACTGATTCTACCAAATATGACTACTAGGGAACTTTAGGTGGTAACTTTTTCTAATTACTGTGAAGTTAAATCATAACATCATGAAATGCAGGTTAATAGAGGTCTATTATCTTCAGGAATTATGGCTTCTTATGTTGTTTTCCTCTGTTGGTCTGCCATTAGAAGGTTTGAATTTGATCCCATATTTCTATTCTAGATAATTATTTTATACACTGTCAGTATAATAAAAAATTTCACAAACTTCACAAAGGGATATAAGATGTTATGTGTCTTTTTTGTTGATTTTTTTAAGTATATAATACAGCCTTTTAAATTTGCTTAAGAAATTTTTTATTTCGAATAATTATCCTATGGACTCTAGTTAGAGTGCTACATATGTGTCCAATACAATTAGGTTCAATTTTATTTTTTTTCTAATTTTTTCTTGTACTGGAAGAGAGTTTAGAGGATAATTTCCTCATATGCACGTCCAAAAACGTATAAGATACATATATCACGAATACTTTTAAAATAAAAAATCAGAGTTACATAAATTGTAACTCGTCACCTTGCAAGATGTCATTTTCTCCTACATTGTGACCCCTTTTTTCACCTTTTCAGTGTCCAATTGTTGAAGGTTAAATTAGCAAGTAACTTGTGAATACTGTTTTTTCTTTATTTATTTTAGGTCTCAAATACTATAATATGCTTCGGGTTTCTTTATATATACATTCCTTCATGCATTAATATGACGTGCCTTGAGAAATTAACAAAAGAAGTGAATTTTGGTTCCACCACATGGCTTTTTCAGTGAACCAGTTGATGAAAAATGTAATGTACAAAAGCCAGATAACGGGAAATTCGATTGGACCACCATACTGTTGCGGAAGCGACGATAATATTAATAACAATATTATCAGAAATATTTAGATAATTATTATGCCAACAATTATACTAAGAAAATTCCCAGTTAAATTGGAGGGGTCACAATGGTCCCGCTTAAAACCCAACAACTAGACAGAACTCACTTAGATATTTATAGCAATAATAACTAAATAAATATAACCAACATAAAGCTATTAAATAAAAGCAAACAAATAAGAAATAAAATACCAGAGATTTAACGAGGTTCGGCCAATTTAGCTTACGTCCTCGGACACTACCAAATTAATATTTCCTCTAGAAATATTACAAAGGAGAAGATTTTGGGATGATACAACCAAAGGGGGAGGGGTTCTATATATAACAAACCAAACCCCCTCCATTTCTATCTTTTCCTAATGTGGGATATTGCCAATATTCAACAAATCTCCACCTTGGCGATATTCCACATCTTCGAACATCTTCTCATAACACAAACTTCAATAGTGTCTTCAAATTTGCAACCAATCGCCTTCTTCCCTTTTGGTAGTTGTGCCAGCTTCCACGTCTTGTTTTTTCTCTAGAGATTGCATTTCCTCTTCCATTGCACCTAACCATCTATTATTCTCTAAACTCTGAATGGCTTCGGTGTAAGTGGATGGAATATTATCAACAATTGGAAGTGCATAAGCTACCATGTCAGTGAAACGAGCAGGTTTCTGAATTTCTCGTCTCTGCCTTCTGACTGCAATTGGCTCTGATTGCTGTTGAGGTTCTTGGGTAGAAACCTCTTCCTCATCTGACTCTGCATCTGCCAATAAAGAATCACTAGTGGTACCTTTTGCTGGAATTACCACACTCTGCTCAAACTCCACCTGCTGCGGAGTACACTCCACCTGCTGCGAAGTACTACTCACTCCTTCTGGATTTACCTTATTCAACATGGCAGATTCATGAAAGGTAACATCCCTATGATTATCGTCTTCTTTGCCTCTAGACACCACAAACGATATCCCTTAACACCAGCATTGAAGCCCACGAATAGAGCCTTCTTTGCTCTTGGATCTAACTTTGATTCTTTCACATGATAATATGCAATAGAACCAAAAATGCGCAAGGTGTCATAATCAGTAGCAGGTTTTCCATACCATTTCTCCAAAGGAGTCTTGCCATTTATAGCAGATGATGGCAAATGATTGATGAGATGTTGAGCGTACGTCACAGCCTCAGCCCAAAACTTTCTATCTAATCCAGCATTAGATAACATACATCGAACTTTCTCCACAAGCGTTCGATTCATACACTCTGCCACCCTATTCTGTTGCGGTGTTCCACCTACAGTGAAGTGCCTTACTATGCCACAATCTTGGCATATCTTCAGGAATGGATCGCTTTTATATTCTCCACCGTTGTCTGATCGGAGAACCTTAATCTTCCTTCCTGTCTGATTTTCAACTTTAGTTTTCCACTTAAGGAAAACTTCAAGCACCTCATCTTTGTTCTTCATAGGAAACACCCAAACTCGTCTGGAAAAATCATCAATAAAGGTGACAAAATAACGTCTTCCTCCAAGTGATGGAGTCTTGGACGGTCCCCATACATCAGAATGCACATAATTCAGAATACCTTTAGTATTGTGAATCCCAGTGCCAAATTTCACCCTTCGTTGTTTTCCCAGAACACAATGCTCGCAAAATTCAAGTTTGCAAGTCTTTGTACCTTTCAATAATCCTTGCTTGGCTAGAGTTTGCAAGGATTTTTCACCAGCATGGCCCAAACGCATATGCCACAGCTGTGTTGCCTCAGCGTCCTTCTTGGTACTCGAAATTGCTGATGCTGTTGTCCCGACCACTGTACTACCTTGGTAGTAATATAGATTGTTCTTTCTTATGCCTTTCAACATCACCAATGCTCCTGAAGTTGCTTTAAGAACTCCATCTCGTATTGTCACAACTAAGCCTTTAGATTCTAACGACCTCAAAGAGATGAGATTCTTCTTCAACTTTGGGACATATTGTACATCCCGCAAAATTCTAGTAGATCCATCATGACTCCTCAGTTTAATTGAACCTATCCCGGCTATTTTACATGTGTTATCATTACCCATGTAAACAACCCCTCCATCTAGTTTTTGAAATTCAAAGAACCATTCCCAAATGGGACACATATGATAGGAACAACCAGAATCCATGATCCACTCATCTGCATGTAATGTTGAAGATGTCATACTAAGAGAAAAGTCTGACTCTGCTTCACTATTGCATTCTGCAACATTTGCATCTTGCGGAGTCTTCCCTTTTTTCTTCAATTTTGGACAATCTTTCTTCCAATGTCCTTTTTCTTTGCAAAAGGAACATTCATCTTTGGCAACAACTCGACCTTTGGACTTTCTTCTCTTCCCCTTAGACTGACTTTCCTGACGATCTCTTGTTATCAATGCTTCCACTGCTGCTTCACTTGAACCTTTCAACTTATCCTTTCGGCGTAGTTCATAGCTATACAATGCAGCAGTTACTTCATTGAAAGTTACTTCCGACTTTCCATGAAGTAAAGTAGTTTCAAGGTACTCAAACTCCTCTGGAAGCGATCCCAACAACATTAACGCCAAGTCTTCGTCTTCAAAAGTCACATCCAAATTCAACAAATCAGCCACCAGCTGATTAAAATTGGTAATGTGCTCGTTCATTGTGGTACCAGGAACATAACTGAAACGAAACAGTCTTTTCTTTATATGCAACTTATTTTGACTGTTCTTCTTCAGGAATTTCTCCTCCAATGCTTTCCACAATTTACTTGCAGAAGTCTCTTTACTGAATATATACTTCTGCTCTCTGGAAAGACATGATCGAATTGTACCACATGCCAATCGGTTGATGGTCTTCCATTCTTTATCATCAACCCCTTCTGGTTTTTCTTCCTCAATGGCAATATCTAGACCTTGTTGAAAGAGGGCATCTAAAAGCTCGCTTTGCCACATGCCGAAATGACCTGTTCCATCAAAAATTTCCACTGCAAATCTCGTATTTTCAGTTCCAACCCTCGACAAAATGTACGAAGTGGAAGTTGTTGATATGGATGGTTTTTCTTCTGTCATTTTTGCCATAGCTTCTATTTAATAGCCACCAAATGCGGAATACCCACAAGCTTTCGGAAATGTTTCTGATGTGTAAGATCAGACTAAGCTGCAAACACAGAGCATACTACAAAACCTTGGCTCGGATACCAATTGTTGCGGAAGCGACGATAATATTAATAACAATATTATCAGAAATATTTAGATAATTATTATGCCAACAATTATACTAAGAAAATTCCCAGTTAAATTGGAGGGGTCACAATGGTCCCGCTTAAAACCCAACAACTAGACAGAACTCACTTAGATATTTATAGCAATAATAACTAAATAAATATAACCAACATAAAGCTATTAAATAAAAGCAAACAAATAAGAAATAAAATACCAGAGATTTAACGAGGTTCGGCCAATTTAGCTTACGTCCTCGGACACTACCAAATTAATATTTCCTCTAGAAATATTACAAAGGAGAAGATTTTGGGATGATACAACCAAAGGGGGAGGGGTTCTATATATAACAAACCAAACCCCCTCCATTTCTATCTTTTCCTAATGTGGGATATTGCCAATATTCAACACATACTTGTAAGAGTTTCCCATTCTTTCTCCACAACTTTGGGTAGCGTGTGTGTATATATATAGCACTGCTTTAAGAAATACATTTCCCAGAGTTTTGTAGTAATTTTTCTTCACTTCATTTGCAGGGGTTTCTGATTGCAATAGGTGCTATTGTCATGGCAACCTTTTCAACAGGGATTGACTCCAAATCATTTCAGGTAATAAATGACTCTTTTTATATTACATCGATAAAATGATAATACGATATCAAAGTCTAAATTCTATCAGATTTTTTAAGTTTGTCAGGTGATAAACCTCTTTTAACGTAATTGTTTTATACCTTTTTTTTTTTCAGTTTAACAAAAACAACGTTAAACTAGAGGATGATATAAGTTACAACTATGGATTTTTCCACATGATATTCTCTTTGGGGGCCATGTACTTTGCAATGTTATTCATCAGTTGGAATTTGAAAGACTCAGCAACCGAGTAAAATATTTCACTCCCAATATACTAAATAAATAAATAATTATCCTATATATTTATAGTTACTTTACGATTAATCTCAGATGAAGCATTGATGTTGGTTGGGCAAGTGCAGGCGTTAAAATCATCAACGAGTGGGTGGCAGCCACCATATACAGTAAGTGAATTCAAATCCATTATTTACTGCTGTTAAATCAACTTTTAAAGATAATTTTACAATTAAACATATAAAACACAGAGAGAAATCGGGAAATTTTTTTAGGGTCAAAATTAAATTATAAATTTTATAATAGTAAAAATATAATTTTTAAAGGGCCAAATTATACTTTTACTTTTACTAATTTAAATTTAAAAAATTTTAAAAGAATAAAATAAAATAAAAATTATTTTAAGGGAACCGAATTTTACAAACCTCTAAATTCGCCGTTGTAAATGAATACAATATTCTATATTCGAATTCATTATTTTATTGCAATTTTTAGGTCGTAACTATAATTAACTATGGATACTAATATTTATCCTCTAATTTATACAGCGTGGAAGTTGGTTAGCCCCGTTGTGAAGCAATATAGGGTAGTGAACAATGAGCAGACCATGCAGCCATGATTTTGTTCTGCTATTAAAGAAAATTATATCAAATTTAAAATTATTACGATTTACACTTGTTTCAAGTTATTATTCTATTAGTTGTAGGAACAATACAAGAAAGCAAAACAAAGTAGTTCATACGAGAGTTTATAAAGAGAGAAAAAAAAATTAACTCAATAAATTTATTAATGCAATTCAGATTCTCCAAGTTATATCGCAAAAGTTATGCTCAGAAAATGATTTTATTCAATAATTTAAAAGTACATTTATTGGTTTAAGCCTAATTTATCCCTTACAATGAATAATTGTAACCTCAAAATCTAACTCAAATAGTCACAATCATTTCCCAAAAACTTCACAATATAAAACACATAAATCTACATAATAATGAGATCTCAAATTCTCAAGAAAAGCACTCAAATAAGTCCAATTCTATTTAGAGTAAATATGATCTCTTACTTGAATTAAATCGTATTAACAATTCTACTTAAAGTAAATATGATCGATAAATAAATTTCATACTTAAATTAAATCAGATTAGTAACTTATCCTTTAAAACAATAAGGTAATCTAATTTAATTCCTTCAACTAGACCATAATTAAAACTCTTTTAAATCTAATTTTCTTCTACATAAATACATGGGCAATACGTCTACAAGTCATAATTGCAATTGCGAACAAAAATAAGATATACTTTAATTGCTTTTAAACTTGTTGTTCCAACAAAATATAGGTTATTCAACAGTCTTGATTATTAGTATTATTATTGTTTTAAAGATATTAAAGAAGTGGAAAGCTAGGTAGCTAAGTTTGAAACCCAAAGCGAACTTATTGCATACCAAACTAAAATCAGGTTCAACTTCATTCATAGACATCTCATGAAACTAATGGTTACAAATCTCTCCCCTACAACACAAACACCTCCTCCCCCAATTTGACAACTTGCATTTCCCAATGTCTTTTTTTTCAGAAATCTATTTCTATTGCTATAAGAGATTTAAAAGCAGACAAAAATAAATAAAGAGATTGGTTTGGCTTTAATCCCCTCCAATCCCCCTTTACAGATTACCATTTCATCATAAGTAGTAGGCATTGCCACCCAAGCTAACCTTTTTTTTTTTTGGTGATATTTATGGATATCATTTTTTTCCCAACCCCAATTTTTTTAATCAATCCACCCCCTCCTTATTTTATAGATTGTTCGAATCATTTTCTATTTTTTAAATATAAGGCTCTCCTTTTTGCATGCCAAGTTGGAGAGAGAGATAAAGAATGAAAAGTGAGATGGCTTTTGGGGTTACAGTTATAGATAGTGTGGGGGTATTTTGCACGCTTTGCTTTTGCATTTGCACTCACTTTTTCCATCTTTGCGTCTGTAAAGCCAGCAGTGCTGTCCCACCCACAAACCAAAAGAACAATAAATGCCCAATACATGATCTTCTAAACATAGCAAATGTAACAAAAAAACCTACTTTCCATTTTCAAATCTGTAATGCATTGTTTTGGGTTTCTTTTCCCTGTTTGTTATTATAAACATCCAACCATACAACTTGGAAATGTGAGTTGAGTTAATATTTATATTTTGTTTAAAATTTATAAAAAATAATTTTGAAAGAGAAAATATTAAATAGAATATGACGAAGGCAGATTGCTTGTGAATTGTGAGGGAAGTGTTTTTACAAGCACTTTTCCATCAAGTTGATGGTATGGGACCATGAATGTTAGTGGAAGGAAGCTACAATTTTTTTTCAATGGTCAGCAGTAAGCACATACGTCTTTTATTTATTTTTCTTCAGTATTGACGTTCTAGCATTCTACATTTATTTATTTTTAATATTGTGTTCAATTGTAAGCAGCAAACACAGTCTTTTATTTTTATTCATTATTGACGTCCTACCATTCTTCATTTATTTGTTTTCAATATCATGCTTGTGGATAGAAAAACAACTTCAATCTCACATACAATTACATGTATGATTTGTTATATGTGCATATATCTCTTAGCTTTGCCTAGTGAAGCTTCGCCGCACCAAGCATTATTAGCTCGCCTTGGACCGGTATCTCGCTGGTACCATGAATTTCATTTTGGCATGTTTGACACGTCGAGCTTCATCTATTAACTTCGTCAAGATAAATGTCAAGTTTTCTTTTTGCACGGGTAACACGTGTAGCTTTATTATAAATTTGAGTAAAAGTATCACAAAATCTCTTGTATTATATTTTGAATTGTAATTTAATTTTTCTATTTTAAAAATAGGTAAATTAGTCATTGTAAGTTAGATAAGTGAGTAAAACAGTTTTTCTATTAAAATTGCATAGTTAAATATTTATTTTGGTATTTATATATAAGGTATAATAATAAACTTAGCCCTCAATTTTTATAAATTTATTCAATTTGACCACTACTAATTTTGGAAATAAATTATAATCTTTTTAAATAATAAGACTAAAGGGTCAAAAAAAACTTTAATAACAAATTAAAAAAATCAATTAAGCTCTTTTAATATTTAAAAATTATTAAAAATTATAAAATTATAAACCTATCTTATTAAAAAAATTAAATTATATTTTTTATTGAAAATAACAATATCGCTATAATTTATAGGAGGAATGTTTATGTTTATTATTGTTATTATTATTATAATTTATTTGTGTTTATTCATTTTATTCTCTTTTTTTAATTATTATTATCAATCTTTTTTAAAAAAATTATTTTTTAATTATTGAACTAACCAATCTATTTCTTACAACATTGGATAAAATCCGTAAATCCTATATTTACCAATTTATCTAAACCCTCGTTAAATGTTTAAGTAATTTTGTATAATGTTTTTTCACATAAAAAATTTAAAATATGAGATAGAAACAAATACATGGCATAAAAATACAAGTGTAACATAAAATAAGAAACATAATTAAATATAATAAAAAATAGGGAGAAATAACAAAACTATACATTATTTTTTATGCAATGTATAATTTGATACATGAATTTTTATTTTGTGTAATTATATACTTGAAACTTTAATTATAGTTCAAATGTATACATAAAAATTTAATTTTAATTTAATTGTACACATAAAAAATAAATAAATACATTAAATTATTATATATTTAATAAGTATAATATTTATTTATCTATGCAATATGTAGATGTAAAATTGTATTATATCGATAATGGTTATAATTTATAAAAGTTGAATCAAATTAAAATATTATATATAAAATTTTATAAAATTAAAATTTATAATTTTGAAATTTATAAAAAAAATAGTACATAACCTAAACACCGAGTACTATGTCAAAATGTATATTAAAAAATTATTAATGTATCCTACACAAATAGATTATACCATGGTACCAAACAATATTTAATTAGTCCAAACCCTTTAAAACTATAGTTTTAGCCATTATTTCCTGTTATCCGAAAATTGAGGTTAGTTTTCAATCTTACGTCTTTTTAATTAAAGCTTAAAATTGATTATGATGTTTTTTTTAATAGGGTTGTAGTTATTGTATTAATTTATTTAATTAAATTAACATTAATACATAGTTACTTCATTTATTTTCTTGTTAAGAAAAAAACAAAAAGTTAAATAGATAAGATGATATACAAGGTGGTAAAATATTTAAGATGGTTTGAAGAAAAGGATTGAGTTTTAGCTCGATTAGCACGAGTATTATTATTAATGCAGGAGGATGTGAATTCGAGTGTGCTGAAACATATTATCCTCCTATTTATTAATTAAAAATAATCTATAAATAATTTTAAACATTATATCACAAAATAAATAAATATAATCAGTACTTCTGTTGAATTTTTAATTTACACAAAGTAGGCACATGCTATATTCTCCAAGTTTTTAAAAAAGAGTCCCCTTTGATGCTCTGATCAAATTATTATTTTACAAAATTGATTTACTTGTTAGCATTAAAGGTTACGTGACATGCACATGAAGATTTGGTTGACAATTGACATTTTGGGTCATTCTTTTTTATATTGTAAATATAAATATAAATTAAATAATCATCACGGATTAGTTTAAAAGATTAAGAACTGAAATTGAATTATTCGGAGATTAAGGACAAAATTGAAAAAAAAAAAGAAAAAAGAAGAAAAAAAAAGGCTTACCTACAAGTCAAGTCTTTAATTTTTTTTTTTGAAATTTGTCTAGGATTATTTGATTCATCAATGAAAAGTTGGTTTTTTTAAATAAGTTTAAAATTTGAGTCTTTTAAATAAAAAAAATAAACTAAAAGAGCTTGATTAATTTAAGCATTCTATTCAGTTTTATATCAAATTTAATCGAAGTTTAATGTGATTACCAAATATCAAATACTCTTAAAAAATTTTACATAGAATTCAGGCGTGTGTTTGTTCATAATATTTAAATTCATCTCATATCACGTTATTTACCGCAATGATTTAATTCGCTACTTATTAAAAGTAATATAAAATTTTATAAATTTTACATATTAATAATTTATTTTATATAAATTTTGACATATTTGTATATTTGCTTCATGCTCATTTTATTTCTCATCACATCATATATTTTTAATTATTTTTATTTTATTACGAGATATATCACTTCACATAATATTTTTTATAATCTATATTATTAATAAAATTCTTAACTGAGTTGATCTCACCAGTTACAAATACCAATTCAATTAGAAAATGATTAATATATCATGTTATTAAATGGCATTATTATTTTGATAGTCTTTTTATATTTTTTTATAGTTTCAAAATAAAAGAATTAAAATTAATATATCTATAAGTTGAACCAATATTCAATTGCACTTAAATACTTATTTTTCTCTAATTTAGAAGTTGAGAAAAAATATGAGTAAAAATAAAAATTGTATTAAAAATATACTTTAATAATTCAAATTTAAATTTAAATTTTTACAAGTAAATTAGTATACCTATTATACTTTACTGCAACTGTTGGTATAATAAATTTCAAGTTGAATTTTGATACGTTACACAAAGGTCTATGTGCCAACTCGAATTTAGAGATTCGGTGATTAAAGAAAAACGTTGCTAAGATTAAAGAAATTTGAGCGTGTTGACTATTGGTCAAAACTCCATAGATCCAATCCAAGCAAGTTCTAAACAAGTTTTCTTCTTTTACTACTAAAATAACAAGTTTTTTTTGACCCACCAAAAAAAAAACAGTTTTGGTCAGAATTTTGCTATTAGTAACTCTACAGTATATAAGCAGTGTATTTACTTCTTATATTTTATTTTGATTAATTTTAATTTTTTTACTTTTCAAATTTTGAAAATTTAAACCCAATTCAGATGATAATTGTTAAATTCGTTATATTTAATTTAGCTGTTTCTAAAATCTTATATGATAAATATATTATCACGCGTGTAATGTTATGTTAACTTTTTATTTTCACTAATACTAAAAAAAAATCATTGTAACTAATTAATCTAATTACTATCGTTAAAGCCAAAATTAAAATTTTAAAAGTATACAAGCTAAAAATGATTAAATTAGAGAGTGTAATCTAGTTGAAGCTGTCAAACCCCCTCAACAGGTTAGTGTTGTTCTCAACCTATAATATATTTTTAACATAATAATCAATTTGTTATTTAATTTAATGTACATGGACTAATTTGTCTATTTTTAATAGAGAGAACAAATTACAATCTAATACTTAATACAAGAATTTTTATAATATTTTTACCTTAAAAATTCAATATAAATTTACCTACTTTCATGACATTATTTAGCATGAAAAATTTATTTAACGAAATTAAAATTTTACTTAGAATTGAATAATCTTCTTAATAATAAAAAGTATTTACAATTGAAAGTAGATATAGTGAATAGCCATACTTATTTTTCATTCTTAAAGTTTTTCAAAATTGTAATTTTATATATTAGAATGAATTTATTTATATTAACGTAAAATTTTCATATTCGAGATATTTTGTATAAAGTATCTTAGTGATATATGTAAAATATATATTACATATAAATTATAAACTAAGGATGAGAGATTATCTGATATTAAACTTTAGAGTTGATCTCAATCAAAGTTTTTAAAAATAAGATCGTTATTTAAACTGATTAACTTATCGATTTTTTATTCAATCAATCCGATTGATTTGCCTGATTTAATCAAATAAATTATTAGAAAATCATAAACATTAAAATAAAAATAACAAAAATCAGTTCAACTATTTTTGAGTGCTTTACAGCACAACCTCTTTAACATTTATCTCCGAACTAATACCCCAATTTGTTACTAATCCGATCAGCTAGATAGTCTGATTTGAAATTAATACAAGTTATTTACCTTTAGACGAGTGATTAGTCTACATAAATCCGAATTTAATATGATAGAAATTTGGTAAATAAAATAATATGGAAGAACTTTAAAACTGCTTTATTTTAGACCTGAGTCATGACCCTAGTCAACAGCCCGATGTTTTGAGAATTGTTTGCTAGTTTTTAATTTGTGGTGAATCTCAACATAAAGTTTCTTAAGAAAGCAAGCAATCTTTTATAAAGTTTTAGGGGAAACCATTGTAAATCAATCTCGAGAATGAAAGCCGAATCTGCCCAACAAATCTTGAAATTTGCATTTGGGAATTAGGATTTTTTCCTCCTTATAAGCACAAAATGTAAATAAAGGTCAAATATTACCTACTAAAGATAAGATTTGATAGAGAATTCTATAGTGGGGATGAGCCGACCCTGTAATTAAAAATATAAATAAACCATAAATCGTAATTAAAAAATTTAATTTAAATAACATGTGATTTTATATAAGTTTATTTTGATATAGTTTAAACAACTAGTTGGTTAGTATTCATACACATAGGACATACCCACATCATGTGCAACAAGGAGTTGCGTAAATATAGCTTTTCATTTGCTTCCTTAGAGACTCAAACTATTCACGAGATTTCATATAATTATTATCTATTAACTATTATTATGTTTAAGTGTTTAGGTTGATGTCATCTTTAATTAGGTTATTAATTCAATAATAAATTTATAAAAAATTCATCATTTTTAACAAGTAATAGATGTTATTTTGAGAATAATTTTATCTTTTCATATAAAATTTTTAAAAAATACAGACTGAAAAATTTATGATTTTTAATTTTTTAACTTCACAATTTCAATCAAAATTATTTTTTGTTATTATATATATATTTTATTGTAATTGCTTCTTCTTAGAAATATTATATTTATATGATTACCGTGATGAAAATATTGAAAAATTAAGATACACAAGTGAAAAATTGAAGTCTAGTCTAAGCCTAACAAATTCACCTTTCCAAATTGCATGATTAATTTTAAGAAAATCAAAAAAAAAAAACCAACAAAAATAAAGATAATGATAAATCAGCTGAAAGCTGCTGATGTCACCCATTTTGTGGGTCCAAATCCTGAGATTGGTAGGTCCCTTTTGTCTGCGTCTTTTCCACTTACTTCCTAGCCCCGTCATCTGCTCGATGAGTATCATTTTATCTCTAAACCAAAAAAAGGCAACACTTTAAATTTCTCTCTGGGTTTAATTACATTATTATATAATTTATATTTTTTTAAGAATGGTTTTTATAAAAAATTATTAGTATAATAAAAATATTTTTAAATAAATAATTTAAAATCAAATCAAATCATCATCATATATATATTATGTTAACTTAAAAAAATAGTTGATAATACGTTAATAATAAAAATAAACATCATATGTAATTTTGTTTAATTGTTCTAATGCATATTTATCGTGTTATTTATTTTTTAATATTTAACATATGTTTCTTGTCATCAACTGTTGGTTATTGATCTCTTTCTTCCATCTACTATTTGAAATATAGATTATCTCAATTTCACTTATGATCGAAGTTATAAAATATAGAAAATATTTTTTAAAACAACAATTTTTTTTAAATTATATTTTGAAGCTTTCAATATATTGAATTAAAGAGTTTGCAAGCTATCTACGGTGTTTGTATCTGACACTATTCCCCACGATATGATGCAAGAAAACTTTTTATATTTATATAATTAGAATCAACCTTGTAATAGTTGGGTTTACAATTCAAATAGTCTGTAACTTTATATAAAAACTTATATAAACTTAATTTAGAGAAACACTTATGTTAGGTTATATCAATTTTTTATAATATTTAAGTAAAAAATAATATAAAATTTATAATATATAAAATTTATAAATAATATAATTTTTTTCGTAATTTTACAAAGTAATTTTTTTTAACCAAGTTATGATAAAAAAACTATTAACATTTTTTTTATAAACAAATTGATTATTTTTTATAATATATAGTATAAACACATAAATAAATCATGTCCATACTTCTTGATCATAAAATTTTATAAATAAATATATTATAACACTTTTATAAGATGTAACTTGTTTTTTTATAATAAATAATTTGCCCATAACTTTGGTATTTTTTAAGATTTAAATAATATAATTTTTTGTTATAACTTTATAAAATACACCAATTATTTTTATAATATAATTTTTTTTTGCTATTATTATCTCAAAAACTCACGTATGTTCATGGTTATAATATAATTTTTATAACTTGTATAAAAGTAATTTTTAAAATTGAATTTTGGTATAATTATTTGTGTAATTACTCCAATTCTCACTCTTCCTCTAAGAATTGAAAAGTGTAATTGGATACATGTTCATGGTTATAATATAATTTTTATAACTTGTATAAAAATAATTTTTAAAATTTGATCTGAATGTAAATTACCTGCATAACTACTCAAATTCTCACCCTTCCCTTAAGATTGGAAAGTGTAATTGAGTTGCTCCAATTATATCCAATTTAGTGGAACCACCAGTTACAACATTTACTAAAACATCATTGTGTAATTATAAACAATTACACTAAAATTCAATTATTGGGTGACTTTTCAAACATTGCCTAATTATTGGTGAGTGAGTTTACATTTTGATTATTTTATCTCAAAAAATTATAAAATGGTCAATTAACTATTCAAAAATTTTAATTTAAGCCATTGGGCTATTAATATCATAGTTGTATGGTCTTCTTTGTTCGTACTGCATGCATCAATCAAAAGCTCTCATTCTCTTTTACAGTTAAGTTTTTCTTTTAGTGAGACAACTTTGAACATCACAAATCTGCGAACAAAAATCTAAACAACTTTATTTTCTGATATCTGACATTGACAATCAGATCGGCTTGGATCTATGGCGTGTTCTTGTACTTATTGATGTGTATTGATCTATTGTATCAATCGTCGAGTCATCACTTAGGGCTCGCTAGTCAGATATATTTTTTTAAAAAACTAAACAAGCTAGTAACTTAAATAAAAATTTTCAGATAGTTCAGTGACTTAAATAAAAACTTCCGAATGATCCAATGACCATTTTGTAACCTTTTGAAACTGAGTGACCAAAAAGTAAACTTACTAATAGTTTAATGACATTGGATGTAGTTTAGCCCTAGAAAAAGAATTTTTTGTTATTAATGAATATTTCGATGATGTTTTCTTTAAGAATTAGAAAACAGTATTTAAAAGTAATTTCAGATCTAAACTCCAAAAGCAAAATCTTTCTTTTCTATTTTGTCGTTGTTTCAAATTAGTCATCGAGGTAATCATCTAAGTTCTTCCAAGTTGAAATTTCTTCGGTGTTTTTGGGATTTTTTTTGTTATTGATTATTATATAAATTTGATCTTAATATCATAGCTCAAATTAACTAAGTCATTGCCCAAAGAATTTTGTGTTGTTTCTTTAATTTTTTTCATCAACCAATCAGAAAGCCTGGGATTTTTTTTTATAATTATGTGAGATTTTGAATGTAGGTTTTTCATGAGTTTGACAAATTTGAGTACTTTTATGTATATTTTTAATTTTTTATTTGAATTTTTATTGGATTGAGCGTTGAATGAATTAAAAGGAATTAGGTATATGGATGAATTTTATTTATTTATTTTGAAAGATATTTAAATGGAGTTCATGAGTTGAGGCTTCGGAGGTTTTCGGGATAAAGAGATATATGGTGAGTTTAGATGAGCGATGGGGTACAGTGTAGTGCATTTAGAAGAGAAAAAAGTCTTCGTAAGAGGGTTATGGTGGTGTACAAGACAAAAGGAGGGAACATAATTATGAAATCCTTTCATTTATAAATTTTAATTAATTATATATTTTTTATAAAATTTAAAATTTATTTTTTAAGATTTTTTAAATTTATTTAGAATTACTGCCAATTTTTTAGAAAAGAATTGTAATGATTTAATGGGCCTCATCATCCTTTTAGCAGATGTTAACGGAAAAGTGACAAAATTATAATAATTTGATAATGTTAGTGATTATTATGTAATTTTTAAAAGTTAAGTGACTGAAATATAATCTTAAACAAACTTCAGGGACAGTTGCAGTTTACCCTTAATTTATATATATAGAATCTATATAATTATATAAGGGAGATAATTATTTATTAAAATTTTTAATATATATTTGTAATAATAGTTAAATAAATATAATATTACACATTTTTAAAAGGTTAAAGTATGTTGCTAGTCCCTGCACTTCTATAGAAATTGAGATTTAGTCCTTACTAAATCCAACCTTCTATTTTTTTAATTTTAAAATCCTAGTCTAGACATTATTTTCGTTTCTAGTTTCTGTTAAAATCTATCAACTTAAAACATTTATTTCTCATCAATCATATGTCATGTCATATAATAGTTTCCAAATTAACATGTCAAATTAATAATTTTTGATGGAAAATACTTATGATTTTAATTATTGGATTGAGATTTTTAAATAAAAAAGTAGTAGGACTTAATTTTTAACTTTTTAAGTATAGAGATTAAATCTAAAATTTTGTCAATATACAGGGACTAACAGCATATTTTAACATTTTAAGAACTAAAAGGAGAAGTGACGAAACGGGACGTAAGTTTTCATTAGATGGCTGTGCGAAGCAATTATTTTCTTTTTATATTATTTACATATTGATTTGATTGGTTCACGGAGCTTTGAAAACCAATCAAAGATTGCCACATCATCAATTTCAAAATTTAATTAAAATAAAATTCCACCAACCTAAAAAGTTGAATAATAATAAATTAGATTGTTTTCATTATTTTAATTAAATATTTGTCACTTTCACGCGAGTTTTTCATTTTAAAGTAATAATTGAATTTCGTCACTCAATTTTGGTTTTCTTTTTCTAATTAAATTTTACACTCAACATTAATTTTCGACATTTTCAAAATAAAATTTAACGAAAATCTTTCAGCATTTTTCATTTTAGTAAATATTAAATTCTTTTATAAAAATATTAAAATGTAAATAATTAACATAAAAATTATATATTATTTGAAAATTTTAAAACCTCAAAATGTTGTCTTGAAAAACTAAAAAAATAAGTATTGGTTGATAAATTGAAAAATTAAGTGTTACAAAATTATATAAATTTAGATTATAAAATTGTTTGATCTATTACTTAAATTAATCATGGAAAATAATTAGATTATTTGATAAAGATTTTAAATTATAAAAAATTCTATATTTTATACTTAAATTTTTAAACGTTTCCTCTTATTTTAAACAAAAATTAAAATTTAAACGTAATATTTTTATAGAATAATATAATATTAAAATAAATCAAATAAAAATAATTAAAAATATTTATCATTAAGTGATAACTGATAAGTAACTCTTATCTATTTATTATTTCCCACACTTTTTTTTAGAAAAATTCTATCAGATTATTTTTATTTTGGATTATTAAACATGTATAAAAATTAAATCATTGAAAATATAATTTTCAATTGACTTAATTTTTTGTAAAGGTGTATGAAACAAGGCCTTAGCTAAGGGAAAAAATTCAAACCATCGGGAACTTTAAGATTTTAAGTTCAAGTTTAATCCAAAATAAATTATTTGTGGCTTATATCTAGATTTATTTTGATATAAATTTGTATATATTCCAATTATTAGCATGGTTTTTAGAATTGGATCGGCCCAGTCGGTTGAACAAGAATTGATAACTTAATTAATTTGACTGATACCATAAAATCAGAAGAGGATTGAATAGGTATAAATTAATTGAACCGATAAAAAATGATTGAAATATATAAATAAATAAATTATAAAAACTATTTAAAGCAAATTTAAGTTAATTTAATATTATTATTACAATTTACAAAATAAATGTTGATGTTTTATTATTTATCTTTATACATATTTAAAAATTTTAAATTATGCAATAATTGAATTGAAAATAGATAATCCCATCCAAAAAAAATCATGTGCGGTCCATGTGCCCGGGGGTGTAATTAGGGGGGCTAGCAGAGGCTCTGTCCCCCTAAAATGATTTTTTTTTCATTTAGGTCATTTAAAAATTCAGGTCATTTAAATTAGAAAAAAATAAAATTACACTTTCACCTCCTTTAAAATGATAAAAATTTGATTTAATATTTTAAAAATTATAAAGATATAAACTTTAAAATGATAAAATTAAATTTTTACTATTATAAAAATTATAATTTAATTTCAACTCTTTCTAAATTTTTTTTTTGATTTCGCCTATGCGTCTTTGCATACCCAAATTCAAGTACCACAATAAGCAATGATGATATACATAGTAACAAATATATTTAAAAATTAATAAAATAAATTATGATATTTTAGTTGCGAGAGGGAGTTATACTAATCCATGGTTTAATAAACATATATTTTAAAAGAGTTAAATCCTACAAATATTTCTAAATTATGATTATTATTTTCAATTGGTTTTTAAATCTTAAAACATTTTAATTACATCATTAAATTATTAATATTATATCAATCATGTTCTTTCGTTATTAAAATTATTAATTTAACTATTGAATAATATGCCAAATTTTATATAACTAAATTTAAAATAAAAGTTTTAAAGAAATAAAATGTTATCGCATATGACTTTTAAAAGTAAAAACTAAAAATAAAGTAAAACTGAAAAAAAAAGTGAACGATACAATTTCTGTAAAAGTTTCGAAAACCTTGAAACAGAAGTTTTTAAAACATATATTTTTACAATATTCATTTAATTTTTACATTTTAAATTATATCACATAAGATCTGATGTGTGATTTAACAATTAAATCATCAATTTTAGTAACGAAAAGAATTGATTGATATGACCTTAATAGTTTAGGGATATAATTAAAAAATTTTGAAGTTTAGGAACTAATTTAAAAGGAGAGTCATAGTTTAAGGGTGTTTGGTGAAATAAGTTCTTTTAAAATTTAATTAATTGAAACATTTAAAAAGGAATAATGGTATATATTAGTTGAGACGGGAAACTAGTACGAATCCATGGTTAACTGATAAATTAGGAGACTGTTATAATGTCTGGAATATTGACTAACCAATCAAATCAAAATTTTCACTGAATCCTTTTTCTATTTTGTAAAGGAAAATCTGCCATTTTTATTGCAGTGCCTACCTTGGAAGACCAAAGCTGTCACTACCAAATCCTATAAAATCCCAATTTTTCTTGAGCAGATTTTCCTTCTTTCCTTAAAAAAGGTTTGACAGAGTTGTCTGGTTTTTAGTGCTTTGCCAGAAAAACCCTTCACACTCCAAGAAAAAAATAACTCCTTTTTCTTGCTTCTCATGTCCAATGTTCCCACCTTTTCTTTTTGCTAATCCTATATTCTGCTTCAATGCTCTGGTAAATCCCAAATCTTTTTTTTTCTTTCTAGAAAATACTCTTGGTAGCTAATTGCTGCTAAATTTGGACGAGAAGTTGAAGCAAAGGGGTTGTTTTGCTTTGTTTGTTTTGTTCTTCTACATACATAAATTAAGTTCTAAAACTGTAACATTTTTCTTCTTCTTTTTTTCTTTAAAGCTTTAATGGGTCTCACCAATGGTTTTTAATCAATATTTTTTTTGGGTTTATTTGTTTGTTGGCATTGGGTGGGTATTAAAGCTTAAGAAAAAAAATCCAATCCCAAAAGATTAATGTTTTCTTTTTTGGTGCCTGCCTTTTACAGTTAAGTAGATGGATATTTTTAAATATTTAGAATAATGTATTGATGGTGTTGTATGATGAAAATTCATTTCATTTATGAGATTGGCTGGGAAAACTCAGATTTGTAATAAAAGCTTTTTTTTTTGCTCTTTGCTTTCAAAGTTTGCTTGGTGATTTTTGTATATCGTTTGATGGAGAAAGGTATCTGTAGGGGTTCTAATTTAAAGGCTTTTGATAGTGAAGTTTGCACATTTTGGTCCTAGATATTATACTCCAATAACCAATTCTGCTTTTGAATGAAAAAGAAAGTTCGGAATTAAAAAAGAAGAAGAAGTTATATGCCAAAGTTGCAATGTTACAGTGCTGTGTTTAATCTTTGCTTGTTTTCTGTATATTAAATTGGTTTATATGATCTTGTTTTTGGATCTAGTTTTTATATTGCAAAAGTTCTATTTGTTTGATTCCGAAATTGAGTCTGATTTCTATTTGTGGCCTTCAGTGAGTTGCAGTGAAATGATGGGGTTTTATTTGATGAAGAGGTGGCTTTGGGATTGACTGAAGTGTTATGTATGTTTCCCTTTTTGTGATTTTGTTTGAGCTGTAAATTTCAGTTGTTCCGTGATCGGTTTCTATTGAGCTGATTTTTGTTGTAGATGGTTGGTTTTTGTGAGTTCATGTGATGGTAGAGAAATTTGGTAGTGTAATGCTTAGAAATGAATGTATGGTTTTTGAATTGTTTCATTTCTCTTCTGAATGCAGTGTCCATCAGGGGGTCGTGAGTAGTTGAATACTTACTTGGCTTGTCGCTTTATATTTGTTGTTTCTTGCATTCTTATGAGCTCGGAAGTGGGAATATTTTTGTTGATGACGGTCCATAGGTCTGTGTAAACACGGTCGAAGTTAAAAAATTCTGCTTTAATGCTTAGAAAAACTTAAATGTTTTGATGTATGCTATGGTGGCCTGTGCTTCTTTGGGGTTGTGATAGCAGTATTTTTTGTTGTGCAGAATATGAACTATGGCAGTTACTAAAATGTCGAGGAATTTTGCTTCGAGGAGACATTTCGGAGAAGGGTCTTGGAGGATATTACTGGTTTTGGCTCTACTGATAACTATAGCGCAGGGGCTTAATTCCGAGGGCCAATTGTTGCTAGAGCTTAAGAAGAGCCTTCATGATGAATATAACCATCTTTGGAACTGGAAGTCCACTGATGAGACACCGTGCGGGTGGATAGGTGTCAATTGTTCTTTGGATTATGAGCTGGTGGTCTCATCTGTTGATTTGAGTTCGATGAATCTTTCGGGAACCCTGGGTCCTAGTATCGGTGGACTGACCCACTTGACATTCCTTGATCTGTCCTATAATAAGTTCAGTGGAGATATACCAAAGGAGATCGGAAACTGTTCACTTCTGGTCGCTCTTTATTTGAATAATAATCATTTCAGTGGTCCAATTCCTGTTGAGTTGGGTAAGCTCTCTTATTTGAAAAGTTTGAATATATGCAATAACAAAATCTCTGGCTTCCTTCCCGAAGAGCTGGGGAATTTGTCGTCACTTGTTGAGTTTGTGGCGTACACCAATAACTTGACTGGGCCATTGCCCCGTTCTATCGGGAATCTCCGGAAGTTGAGGACATTTCGAGCTGGGCAGAACACATTTTCTGGAAACATTCCGGCTGAAATCAGTGGATGTCAAAGCTTAGAAATGCTTGGTCTTGCCCAGAATCACATTGGAGGAGAACTGCCTAAGGAAGTCGGAATGCTTCAAAGCTTGACTGATTTGATTTTATGGGAGAATCAGTTATCCGGGTTTATTCCGAAGGAGCTTGGGAACTGTACCAGCCTTGAGACACTTGCATTGTATGCAAATCAGCTTGTGGGGCCGATACCGGTGGAGATTGTGAACCTTAAGTTTCTGAACAAGTTGTATCTCTACAGGAATCAATTAAATGGAAGCATTCCAAGGGAGATAAGGAATCTATCTCTTGCCACGGAAATTGATTTGTCGGAGAATCATTTGACAGGTGAGATCCCAACTGCGTTCAGCAAGATAAAGGGTCTACAATTATTGTACCTATTCGAGAACCGGCTCACAGGTGTCATACCAAATGAGCTTAGTAGCTTGAAGTACTTGACGAAGCTTGACCTTTCAATCAATCATCTTACAGGCCCCATTCCTTACGGTTTCCAATATTTTACTAAAATGATTCAGTTACAGCTATTCGAGAATTTTCTGAGCGGGACCATTCCGCAGCAGCTTGGACTTTATAGCCCACTTTGGGTGGTTGATTTTTCTAACAACCATTTGACAGGCAAAATACCTCCATATCTTTGTTGGCACAGTAACCTTATTTTGTTAAACCTTGGAGGTAATATGCTGTCTGGGAACATCTCAACTGGGATCGAGAACTGTGAGACCTTAGTGCAACTCCGTCTGGTACGAAACATGCTAACAGGCAGCTTTCCTTCACAGTTATGCAAACTGGTGAATCTTTCCGCTATTGAATTGGACCAGAACAACTTTACTGGACCAATTCCTTCAGAGATTGGAAATTGCCGAAAGCTTCAAAGGCTGCATATTGCCGGGAACCACTTTAGTCTTGAGCTACCTAAGGAAGTAGGTAATCTGTCTCAACTAGTGATTCTTAATGTCTCATCTAATTTGCTTTCTGGGCGGATTCCACACGAGATAATTGATTGCAAGAAGCTTCAACGACTTGATCTCAGCCATAACAGCTTTGTAGATACTTTACCAAATGAGGTCGGAACCCTTACTCAGCTTGAGATTCTGAGACTTTCGGAAAATAAGTTCTCGGGGCATATACCCGAAGCTATGGGGAATCTCTCACGTTTGACTGAGCTTCAGATGGGTGGCAATTTATTTTCTGGTGAGATACCCCGTCAGTTAGGTTCTCTTTCAAGCTTGCAGATTGCAATGAACCTAAGCAATAACCGCCTCACTGGAAATATACCACTAGAGCTCGGGTTTCTTAATATGTTGGAATATCTCCTGCTCAATAATAATAACTTGAGTGGTGAAATTCCCAGCACCTTTGAGAGCCTATCGAGTTTAATGGTGTGCAACTTGTCGTACAATAACTTGACCGGACCTTTACCTGCCATCCCATTGTTTCAGAACATGCCCGCAAGTAGCTTTATTGAAAATAAAGGGCTTTGTGGTACGCCTCTTCAAAGTTGCACGGGAGATTCATCTTCTCCTTCTATGCTACCTGCGAAGAAGGATACACGTGGAAGAATCATAACAACAGTTTCATGTGCTGTAGGCGGGGTATCTTTAATTCTCATTGTAATTCTCATATATCAAATGAGACGTCCTCGTAAAAGTGTTCCATCCTCAAATGAAAAGGAGACACCTTCACCGGCTCAGGATATTTATTTTCATCCGAAGGAAGGGTTCACATTTCAAGATCTAATTGAGGCTACAAATAATTTTCATGAGAGTTTTATTGTTGGGAGGGGAGCTTGTGGAACGGTTTATAAAGCAGTTATGCATTCCGGACAAACTGTTGCTGTTAAAAGGCTAGAGTCAAATGCAGAGGGAAACAATATCGAGAACAGTTTTCGTGCTGAGATTTTAACGCTGGGAAAGATTAGGCATCGGAATATTGTGAAGCTCTATGGTTTTTGCTATCACCGAGGTTTCAACGTGCTTCTTTATGAGTACTTGGAAAATGGTAGTTTGGGTGAAGTGCTTCACGGGGCCTCTTATAGCTTAGATTGGTCAATGCGGTTCATGATTGCCCTAGGAGCTGCAGAAGGTCTTGCTTATTTGCACCATGACTGCAAACCGAGGATCATTCACCGTGATATCAAGTCCAATAATATCTTGCTTGATGAAAATTTTGAAGCCCATGTTGGTGATTTCGGTTTAGCAAAAGTGATTGACATGCCCCAATCTAAGTCGATGTCGGCGATCGCTGGATCATATGGCTATATTGCCCCCGGTAAGTTGTCCTTTGCTTTCTAGTTCCAATGATACTATTTATCAAGAACATACGAGAAGAATAGAAAGAATTGAAATGTTTCTCTTTCCCATAGCATTTCATTATTTGCCTGTTTTATGCGGCTATGGAGTAGGATGAGGCATGCGATGTTCTCATTTTCATTTCTTTCTTGTGCTCTTTGGACATTGATATAGATATTTTATCTGTTTAGATTGTTGACATCGTATCTGTTCTTTATGACAGAATATGCATACACTATGAAGGTGACGGAAAAATGTGACATCTATAGCTACGGAGTTGTTTTACTGGAGTTGTTAACTGGGAAGACTCCTGTACAGGCATTGGACCAAGGAGGTGATCTTGTCACACGAGTGAGACATTATGTTCGCAACCACTCGTTGACTACCGGGATACTCGATGATCGCTTAAATCTCGACGATAGAAGAATTGTTGATCACATGATTACTGTCTTGAAAATTGCTTTAATATGCACCAGCCTGTCTCCTTTCGATCGGCCATCTATGCGTGAAGTTGTGACAATGCTGATAGAATCTAAAAGGCAAGATCAAGAAGACAGCTTTGGGAAGTCTCCAACTTGCAGTCCTCCCAAATGCAGTGCCTCGTGAAAGTACGTCACTAGCTACTCCCTGTTTTCATTAACCGAGATGATTCTTTTGCCATTGATTTTTCTGTTCTATTTTTGCCGAAAGATATAATAGGACATATACATTTTTCGATAAAGAAAATGTGATACTGAAAGCTTCTGTTGATAGCTAATGGAAGTAACCGATGACACTGTAGGAGTCTATAGAAAATACGATATCGAATGGCAACACCGGTGTACATATATGAATTAGATTCTTTCGAAATATCGCAGCTGTGCTTAGGTCACTCATCCGGAGCATCGTTTATTCGATCCGTTGTTGAAATTAAACTGTTGTTTTAGTTGATTCCAAATGTTTTTACTTAGTTCTTATCCAAATGCACTTTAATTCTGCTGATACTTCATGTATTATATGTTCATATGGTTTTTACTGGTTCTGTATGGGTTGTTTTTTTTTTTTTTTGCATGCTCAACAAAAACAGAAACAATTTTTTTTGAAAATTATTTGTGAAGCAGAGAGAACCTTACCAGTAAAAAATTGTTTAGATTTTGTTTTCCTAGTTCTTTATAACTTGAGAATGTATATATACTAGTATTATTTAAATGCCTAATTGAGTCAGATTCGACATTATTTTGGTAGGAGAAAGTATTAAATTTTAAAAACGATAACTTTTGAGGGATTTTCGACTTTGAAGCGTCTTTCTCCTAGAGCCAATGGACCTCGCAACATATTTGGTATTGTCTTTTGTGGGAATTTTTTCTCTCCTCTAAAAGCCCATGTACTTAAAAAGAGACAGCGGGTTAAATAAGGTGCATCTCATTCGATACCTAAAAAGGCAGTTATGGTGCATAATTACCTACCAAACCGATTAAGATTAATTACAATAAATTAAATCTGAGATTGATTACAGTAAATTAAATCAGTTGATTTTTTTTTATACATAAATTAGTTGGTTATTGATTTATAAAATACCAACACATTAACTTATGTTGTTTTTAATTTTTTTCTGAAAGTATACTTTTATATTTTTACTATATAATTTATAAATATTTAAACTAAATCTCTAAGTACCAAACCCTAACCATTACAGAACCCAACCCAATCCATATTTAGAATTAACCCAAATAAATTAAATCAAACTCTGATAATAACACATCAGCTAAAATCCTTTCTTGTAATGAAAAAGGAAAAACAGAATGCTATTGCTTCAGAATTCAATATTTCTTTTTTAAGTTGACAAACAAACATGATCCTTAGCATAAACTTGTTAAAATTTTTTAAAAATTTAATTGACATTATTTATTTATTTCAGAATTTATCAGAAGCTATAACACAACAATTCATCCTGAATTGTATTACGGTAAACATACATACACATGTATATACTGAAGAACAAGTAGCAGAAAAGAAACAAGGCAGATATTCAGTCAGTTTCCCAGTCAGATTTTCTAACCCAGGTAGAATTATCCCAACTGAGAAAGATCCCATTCTCCTTAACCAACCAGAAAACCGCCTTCCGATTCCCGTCTCTGCGTGGCTGAAATGCATGCCACGACGCTATTCGCCTCCCCGTCATCCCCATGCAGTAATACACCGCTTTTTCCCGAACACCGCATCGGTATTCCGTCCCTTCGCCTAACTGCTGCATCCCGTAATCTGTATACCTCGATTTGCATCGAATCTGCATTGGTCCCGACCCCTTAGCCATCGAATTCATTACATGGATCGTTGATAATTGCTTGTATTGGCTTCCATCAACTGATGATGATATGATGAAGAAGAAAACTGAAACCAGGAACACGAGTACATGACCGTTCCCACCACCCATGTTGTTTTGTTTGTTTTTCGATGACTTGGAATTTTATCTCTTCTCTCCCTTTTATAAGTGAAAGAAAATACATGCACTATGATGGTGAAAAGAAAATACATGCACAATGTGGTCAATGACTTAGCAAAGCTGAAAACTTTATAATTATTAAATCCATATGGTTTTTAATTAACTCCTTTAAGTAATCTTTCACATTTGCAATCAGACCCTTCCTTTATTTCAATTTAATTTAATCACATTATATAATAATTAATTAAATTAAATTACCATATTATACACCTTTCCATTACTCACATTATATAATAATTTATTTTAATTTAATTAAGAATCAAATATAAATATAACATACATAATAGAGTTTTGGAATAATTTTAACAACAATTAGTTATAAATCAGTTCTAGGACATTCGTCATCTATTACATACTGACCCATGATTTAATTTTGTAATCAAATTATTAATGAAACATTATAAAAATTAAATAGATTCATAAAAATTATTAAGGACATTTCAATTAATATATACAACTAACCCATGCATCGCACGTGATAAAAAACTAGTATATATATATATAAAAGAATGAATATAAGCATTTTGAATCTCATGTCTATTTTATAATCCATGTTCGAGGTTTGTAACTAAATGTCGTATTCAAAATTCAAACCTGCGTCTTCTCTTGGGAGTGCAATATATACCTTAGCATTATCATTTTTTAAAACAAGTAAATATATTATTTTACCTCATTTTAACTAGGAAAAAAATAATTGTGTAATTTTTGGAAAACCAAAATTTGCTTCACCTCTATTTCATTTTTAATAATTTACAATATCAAAATAATAAAATATATAATTTTATATTATTATCTATTTATTTTTATAATTAAATTTAAATAAAAATATTTCAAAAATTATTTAATTGAATATATTTACTATCCCTTTTATTATTATTTTTTTACATTTTCTTTAATTAAATCAATAAAAATCATTATTTAATATACATTCACTTTAAATTCTTTTTCATATTTATTTTAATTAAATTAAATCAATCAATCAAATTTATGAAATAAAGATAACATCATTTTTATTTATTTAAATTATAAAATTATTTATTTATTTCATGTTGTAATAACTCTTTTGAATTTTTTTATATAAACATGAATTATAATTTATTTTCTAAATCATTTTAAAATTATATATCTAAACTAATAAAAAAAAGCAATTTATGTTATTTTATTCTTTTTATAAAATTTTAAGCAAAAGACTTGAATTTAAAAAATGTGTTAATATATTTGAGAGATAAACATGTTTGGTTAACTTGAAAGGTAAAGAAATTCTGCTGATTATTGATCAGACCATCGCCTACAATTGCTGCAGATTACCAGTAAGCTTGAATTACAATTTTTGACCAAATTTGTTTAATACCTTAATTTGTTATGCATTATTTATTACTCATTTTCAGGACCACGTGTAATTTCTTTAAATTTATAGAGGAAAATAAAATTTGGGCACGTTACAAGTCAATCTTCTAAGATTTGCATCTATGGTCTTAATTCTATTAATTATATAAATTTATTGTGTTTTTATTTAAAATTTTCTTTTTCTTTTATATTTATTTTAATTTTTTATATATTGATACCAATAAATTAAAAGCTCTAAAACTACAGGGTTTGTAAACATTAATAAAAGACGACCCACAATAAGATAATTTAAAATACAAACTTTCAACCCTCAACATATATGGTAAGTTAATATCGACACGGACATATTACAAGGTCAATAAAATAATTCTTATAAATCTCATCTAAATTTACTCATGTACGAACCAAAAGAACATATATAAAATCTTGGTATTTTTTCATCTTCATCATCATCTTGATCTTACTATCTTAACCTTTTTCATTACTCAAAAATTTTCACCGACTTGAGAGTGTCTCGAAGTATAAATTCGGACATCCTCGTAACATAATTACTTCATCCTCAATCAGCTTACGAGTCCAACCTTCCATTATTCAATCCAACACTTAATAAAAAATAAATGTAGTACAGGATTAGCTAATTAATTATAAAAAGCCGAAAAGCTCTATGTGAGCATCATTTTATAAGCTCCATGTTATAATTAGACAGAATAATTATTAGCATCCTTTATAATTTATGTACAAATATATATTGTTTTAAAAGAAATGAAAGTGTATATATATGTACGGGCCCATTAATTTATTGCATGCATCTCCCAGCAGAGCCCATATGATGATCATGATGATAATCATGTCTGCAAGATGTCCCTCAAAGTCATCAATCATGCAATTTTATATCCCTCTCATGTCTGCTGATTAGCTTTATCCTCCAAATTGAATGGTTAAGATTTGGTATTGGATTCCCACTTCAGTACTTGGTCCCACTTATGCATAGGTTCCTCAATTTTTAAAGTAAATTAACAAGCAACAAGAAGTGTCCGTGGTTAGAACTTTTTGTTAAGGATTCAAATATTATTATTTTTTATCTCGTATTGCAATATCATATTACTTTTACATATGAACTTTGTTCGATTACAAATTCCTATTTTGAATTAGAAAAATATGTTTAATTTGATTTTTCGAAAATCTAGGTTCGTTTAATTCAATTTTAGTGGGCTTCAAGGCCCATGGTATAATTTGTTGATAGGACCAAATTGAATTCTTGGGTTAGTGTGTGATTTGGTACTATTTTATAGAATTTAAAACTTGTTGGGTTTTATTTTAAATTTTTGTATTGGGCCTTTTATTTTGCAATATTTGATAAAGGACATTTTATGGCTTGAAAACACATTCAACCTTTTATATTGAATTCTTTGTTATATGATATCCCAATTTATATTATTTAAGATGTTATGGGCTTTTAATGTAATTTTATGTAAAGCCCATTTTGGTTTAATTCAAAGTATAATGGGACCTTTGGTTTTTTATATATAGTCTGCCAGTCCATTCAATTTTTATTCCATTTTAGTACTCTCGTTTGATTGGTTGGTGCATTAATACGTAGAATAAAAATAAAGGGTAAACAACATTATTAGCCACTTTAAATAGGGCCTGTTTCTATTTTGGTCACCTAATGTATTTTTTTTTCTGTTAATTTGGTTATCTAAAAAAAAGAAATTAATCAAATTTGTCACTCCACTGTTATATAGTAACGGAAGACTAACAATGCATTTGTACAAAAATATTTTGGGGTGACCAAAATAGGATCAACTTTTATTAAAGTGACTAAAGTAGAAACGCATCATTAGTCTTTTGTTACCATTTAATGTTAAAGTGATAAATTTGATCAATTTCTATTTTGGGATCAAATTAACAAGAAAAAAATTTGAGTGACTAAAATAGGAACAACTTTTATTAGAGTGATTGATGGGTTGTAATTTTAGAGTGACTAAAATAGAAATGCATAGTTAGTCTTCTATTACCATTTAATGGTGCATTGGCTAATTTGGTCAATTTTTACTTTGGGACCAAATTAACAAAAAGAAAATTAAGTAACCAAAATAAGAACGATTTATATTTAAAGTGACTAATAGAATAATTTACCCCGAAAAAAATAACTATTTTAATTTTAAAAATCAATTTAAAAAACAAGCTTCACTTTAATAATAATAAGAAGAAGAAGCTGACCCTAAAATTTCCCAAGTTTCTAGCGTAAGTCTTCGAAATTCTGAAGGGCTTTTGATTTTTCCAAATTCACCCAATTATGGCTGAAACCTTTACAAGTTTTAAAAATTGAAGGCCTAAGTGCAGAATTAGCATGTAAACCATACTACTTTTCTCATTTATGCACTTATTTTTTTTTTACAACATTGATATCTAAATTATTAACTTAATTTAATTTGATCCAAAGAATACGACAATTAGGAAAAAAAACTTATTAATTTAATTTAATATAACCCAAAGAATATAATAATTAGGAAAAAACTATACACAACTTTTTATTTTTAGTTGTATACACCACTATTAATGATAAGGTGACACATGACCTGTATATTTTATTTCTACAAAATAGATGATTTTCATAGTTAAAATTTTTAAATACTTGAAAGTAGAAAAAATGGTATATTTGAGGGCTAATTTTGCAGTTAAGCCAAAATCGAAATATATTACACATAGACTAACTTGAACTGCCGAGGAAAAAAAGGAGGGTAAATGGCGGCGGCGGCGTCGAGGGCAGTGTTGGTCTCACGGCCGGTAACGTTCGTAACTGGAAATGCCAAGAAGCTGGAAGAAGTGAAATCCATCTTGGGTCAATCCATCCCCTTCCAATCCCTCAAGCTTGACCGTAATCTATTCTTCTACCACTCCATTTTCATTTCTTTTCTTTGATTTTATTCATCACTTTTTGCATTTTACTTGTTTAGTGCCTGAACTGCAAGGAGAACCGGAAGAAATATCCAAAGAAAAGGCTTGTTTGGCTGCTGTCCAGGTTTATATATACTCATAAATCTTTGTATTTTGTAAAATGCCCTACTTTTTTAATGTTAAAGAAGTGAAACTTTTTTATTTTTGGGTATGTGAAGGTGAATGGACCAGTGTTGGTTGAAGATACATGTCTTTGTTTCAATGCACTAAAGGGTCTTCCAGGTATTCATCATCTTCTATGTTTTTTTTCTTTTCTTTTCTTTTCACTGTTTTGGTTTTCCTTAATGATTTTATTTTTGTTAAACTACTTGCAGGGCCATACGTGTAAGCTCTCTTTTCATTCTAGCAGTTAAAATTCAAAAGGTGTAAGCTTTCTTCTTATTTCCTAGAGAGAATTGATTGAAATGGATGGTATTGAACGTGTTTCTGGTATTTTGGTATTTGGAGAACTGAACCTATTAAGTTTATGATTATTCTGTGAGTATGAAATCTTGTTAGGCTTGATAAAGCAAATGGTTATCCATTTTGAATAGATTGTTTGCATGTTCAGCCATTAATTGACTTCATTTAATTATTGTTTTTGAGAGTCTTAAGATCAATTATTAATATAATCCCTTATAGATGCAGGGCATGACTACTAGTCTCAATTGTAATAATCTTATTATTTTGTCTTCATTTTCTTAAAATTATAGGTTTAAGCTTAACCTTTGTTTGTCATGATGCAACCAAAATTGCTTTACATGATTTTGAAAATGATATAGTTACATTATATTCTTTCTCTTTTTCGATGTTATATTGAGGTTCTTGTTTTATGTTTCCTAATTGTCATTATCTAATGTGTTCTGCAGCAAGTGGTTTTTGCAGAAGATTGGCCATGAAGGTTCTCTTCTGAAAATACCCTCTTTCATTTCCTCTTTTTTAGAAATATCAATGACAAATTTAAGATGCTTCATATAGTCTCCTCTGATCTGTTTACTTCACTTTCTTACTTTTTCTAGGTTTGAATAACTTGTTGATGGCATACGAGGATAAGTCAGCTTATGCTTTATGTGCGTTTTCTTTTGCCCTTGGTCCTGATGTTGAACCTGTTACCTTTCTGGGAAAAACCCCGGTAAGTATGCAAGATTATTTTCTGCTTTCTTCCCTTAACTCCTATCTTTCTAGTTCCATTTTGATGATGAAATGTCTAAATATGCCTGCAACGAAGCACAAAGAAACTGGTTTGGACTGTACTAATTTACATTGTTAGGTCAATAAGACCAAAATGGTAAATTGATCAGAACGTGCTGGTCCATGTATAGTATTTTTTTCTTTGTAATTTAAACATCTTTTGAACAATGAATGGAAGCAAAAACATGGACTAGGGAAAATGGTGGTGGGAGAGTGGTATTTCTGGTACTTCAGTCAGGGTATGAGTTGGCAGAGTTACGTGGAATTTTTCCATTTCTAATTTATAAGAAATGTGTTTTTCTTGAAGATCGACATAGTGCTGCATTTATGTTAATGATTTCAGGGTCCATGAAATGCTGAAAGATATATAAAGGATATTCTGCACTATCAACTAATTTATTTCATTCATATATAAGTGAGAATAAAATGGACATCCACAGTTTCCGTAAAATAGTTTTTAAACTTGGACCACAATCTCCTCCTCCCCTGAGAGAATTTACCCGATAGTTGATGAGATTTTTCAAGCTAAGTCATTCTAACTCGGGTGTTAGTGTCAAAGTCAAACACCACTATGTGCTTGACACACAGGTGTAGAGTTATATCTAATATCTATGTCCAGATATGCTTTTGACATGGGTTTCAGACCTTGGTATCTTGAGAAAATATCAATATTCAGAGCAACATAGGCTTCGAGTTATTGAATTGTTTGTTACTTCTCTTTCCACTAAGTTTTATATACTGAGCTTCTTACATGATGCATAGTTTTGCTGCTTGACTAATCATATGCAACAAATTCAGGATGTTATGCAAACATGAAAATGTCGAATGACTTGTGTACAAAAAGAGCATTGAAACCCCAAGAAGAAAATAAATTTAAACTATAATTTGGTTATATGAATATATAACTCTCAAGTCTGTGCAGAGTTTGAATTAAGTGAATTCTCGAAACAAGAGATTAAATAATGGTCAGCCACTTATGCCAATGACTTGGTTAATTGATTAGTATGTGCCATGTTTCCCCCAAGATTGAGATGATAATGCTGTCAACTGTACTGTGTTTTCAAAGTTGATCATTTCCTAGCTGAGAAATTTGTATTTTAAGAAACAGAAAGAGTAGAGATATAAAGGATCTAACAATGACCAAGACAGAAAGTTTTGTAAATTGTTCATAAGCTTAAAGTCTTGTTTTTATTGAGGATTTTGTTCAATACTATTATTAGGACGGCCAAGTTTTCCTGGCAGTAGTGCAGGTTTGCCCTTAAATTAATAATTAAGAAGCAAATGGGCTTGGAGACTTGCAAAACAAACTTGATGGTCACACTAGGGCTATCAAATTGTTCTTGGCAGTATATTTAAATTATGTCTGAGATTTGTGGTCACAGGCGATTTTAACTGATGTTTATTTTTTGTATACTTTTTGCTTGCACTTCCTTTATCGAGTTGTTGAGTGCATTTGTGATTGTTATGCCAATTATTACAGTCATTGATAATATGACCGGAAAAAGCAAAGTTTCTGAGACATTTTGTTTTACTTTTTGGATGATTTATTAGGGTAAAATAGTTCCGGCCAGGGGACCCAATGACTTTGGATGGGATCCTATTTTTCAGCCTGACGGCTATGACCAAACGTAAGTCTGTTGTTTCATATTTCTGTGTTGATTAATTATGATTTAATAATAATGTATTGTTTTCTGTAGTTATGCGGAGATGCCGAAGGAAGAGAAGAACAAGATTTCTCACCGGTCAAGGGCTCTTGATATGGTGAAATCCCACTTTGCCGAAGCAGGATACAATTTCAGCACCTCCAACTAAAGAGTGAGCCATATCTGTCTTTGTTGTTACCATTGTATGGTAGATTCTTAGACTGTTACAAGCCTTCTCCACCATGTTCACTTCTGATTTCTATAAAGGGTATATCAGGAACGGTGGAAACAGTGAAAGCAAGTTTCTCGCATGGAAAACATTGAAGATTACATTTTATATAAATCTATATTCCTAGTGCTTAGTTTGGGAAAAAAATCTCTGGTATTAAAAATCATTGAGAACCGCAATCTTAACACCGCGAATTATAATTGAGCGCCAGTTTCAGTTTATTTTGAACAATTGAGTACTTCTCTACAAGTTGAAATGGATGTTCCTATATTGTCTTGAACTGTAATGGTTTATGGTTTAAACATCAATTACTGGATTTGTCTGCATTTACCTTAAATGATTTGGCTCATAAATATATTTTAGAACTTGATTTTAAAAAAAAAAAAACGAAAGGGATGAGTCTAGATATACCTATGATGTTTAGTTTTTGTGTCTGCTTGAAGATGAAATCATGATTGGTTTTTGATGCCAATCAAAACTTCCGGAAGTTGTTAATGTCATTGCTGGTGGGGATACTGTGTTTATGGAATAGATTCATTTTGAATTTGGAAAAAGTTGGGATTCTGGATGAGAATGAGATCATATTCTGCATGCATAGTTAATTTCCATTACCCGTTTTTCCAGTTGACGGAAAGTAACTATTTGATGGTGGATTGACTGCAACTAGAAACAAAGATATTTGATGTTTTGATGGGTACCTAAATTCTAAAATAAAGAATGATCTTAATGAGGGTGGAAGGCATTGGTGAAGTGACAGAAGTAACATGAGCAAGTTGGGGGAATAGAAAGAGAATGGTGTTGTATGGTCCCATCCATCAATTTGCAAAACAATTTATCTCATCCCACATGGTTCAAGCAGACCACTGCATTTGTTGTCTCCATCATCTTCCACGTGACCCTCCTTATTCACATTGAATCTCATTCTCAATAGTCGGACTTGGGCTTTTTTTTGCCACCACTACTCTTTCAATCACTCCTTTTCAGTTTCTATCAATGTTCTTTATGCTTCTTTTTTTTTTCTTTTCTATGTTCCTCCCCTGTATTTGTATTTCTTTAAATGCACCTTTACTCACATGGTTTTTGTTTTCTTTACAAATATGGATAAAATAAACTAGTGGGGGGCAGGAACAAGATGTTAACGAGAAGGGTGGTTGAAGCCTTATTGAAATGATTTATTATCTGTTTAATGCAATCGGTTGCACCATGGCTTTGTATCATTTGGTAAAAAGGTTAAGAGAATTAAAGTCATGATATTAACTAATTAATGGCTTTTAGGTCATGTGGGGGATGCTTGTCTGTCGGTGCCCATATGAAATAAAAATCACTAATGCATTTGCTTTGGGGAGAGCATGTTGATATCCTAGACAATTACTGAACCAAAAAGTGAAAGAAAAAGTGAAAGGGTAATGTAAAAGAAACATCAATGCTATTTGACTATAATGCATCATCATATTTCATCATCTGTAACAAAGTCTTTCAATAACTTGGAAGTTTGACATTCAGACACTTTTGCTTGTAATCTAGACACAATTTTTTTAAAAGAAAAAAAATCACAAAATCATTCGAACCTAGAAAGACCCAAAGGACCAAAGTGCATGTGGAGACCAAATGATGGTTTTAAAGAGGGAAACTGAACAATGACCCAGTAAAATACTTCATAAGGTGGGGAAAAAGGGGACAACGCTTCCGCACCTGCTCCTAACACATATATTTCCTTTTGGTTTGGGTTACTTGAGTTGAAGCTGAAGCAGGCCGAGGTTGAGAAAATAAAACAAATTGACAAACAGGATGAGTGAGCTGGCAGGACAAGACAAATATAATGACAATGTGTAAATTTGTACACGTCGTCAAAATATGTGATGAAGCAGGTAGATGGGGTGGAAAACAAACAGGGGATATATAGTATAAATGGATATTTGATTGGGGTAGGCAGTGCTTTAATTTTTTTTTTTAAGAATCATGGAAAGAGGGGGAAAATCAAACAGATTGTAAAAAGGCTGATTTTCAGCCAATTTAATTGATTGGGGAAAAGATGGATAATACTAGCATTGCTTGCCTCTGCGGCAAGGAAGAGCACCAGCATTGGAAGTCATGGCTCCAACCATGGAAGAGGACTTGGCTCCCAAGCTTGAGGCCCTGGCATAGCTGGCTGAGGCTCCAGCTCCAGATGGTGTGAAGTAGGCACCGTTCAGTAACAAGTCTCCTTCGGACCTCCAATTCCAGCTCTTCCACTGCCCTTCAGCTGTATCTACTCTCTTGGTAACCTGTTCAAGTTCAATCAATATCATTAAATGATCAAGGATTGTGAATATCAATCAATTGAAAAATGAACGAATGAGAGACCGAGATAAATCATACCTCCTTTGCAAATGGGTTTGTTGGAGCTGCATATCTGTTACCCTGGCTGTTGATGGTGGGGTTTGCACTTCCACCAATAGCATACATTTCCCAGTGAGTGTAGTCATTGTTCACCACATGGAAATATCCATGCCTACACCTGCATTAATCATAATCCAATCCAATTCTCAGATTACATTTCATTTTTTGATTTCCGCTGATAACAAAAGGCCTTTATTGTGAAAGGTTTAATTAATTGATGCACTACCTTGGCATTCTCTGGATAAGTCCCTCTCCGAAATGGTTGTAGGCAATGGTCACTTGCATTTGCTTGTCCCTTGTGTAGGAGTCACTGTGCCCTAGCAACATCACCTACATTTAATCACAGATCCAGAACAGTTAGCTTTACCATTAATAAGAATGCTTTGCATAGAACTCTAGCTACAAAGAGAAATATGCAGCAAATTTTACCTCATTGTGGTGGGTCATGTGGTTGTTGGAGATGGTAATGGCAGTTGAGCCCATGACAGCATCAACAAGACCATCAGCACAATTAGAGAGAGAATTGTGATCAACCCAAATGTGGCTTGAACCGAAGATGGAGATTGCATCGCCATCAGCCATTGTCCTCCACCCAAAGTGAGACGGTGAGCTTCTCACCATAGCATTGCCAGTAGGCTTACAGTCATGAATATGAAGACCATGGATGATCACATTGGTAACATACTGGATGGTGATACATGCCCCATTAGCAATATGGACATTCACCCCACGACCATCAATGGTCTTAAAACTGTTCATAATCAGCTCCTGCTTCAACCGAATAACCATGTCCCTCTTGAACACAATCCAAAGAGGCTCGTCCTGGATCACAGCATGACGCAACGTACCAGGTTTGGGGTTAACAGGGTCATCATCATTAGGGTCAGTGACAACATAGAAACGTCCATCACGCCCACCAATTGCATTCCTTCCAAAACCAATGCCACAATCAGCAAGTCTCTTCCGGTTCTTCTGCCAGTTTGGGTCACAACGCCAGCAATCATCGATGGGGTTTCCTGTTCCGCATGTGAAGAACCCCAACTTCCTTCTTTCAGTCACATTGCGAATGTTCCTGCCATCATATCAAATGTGCATGCATGCATTTAGACGTTATTATCAAATGTTACTATTAACGGCAACATGCAATAAAATCACAACTTATCATAATCTAGGAATTCGCAGCTGTAAAATATTATTGTCGGTGGGGTTAAATTAAACCCCACTTTCCATATCAGCTCCTACAGTCCCGAGGGCCATAAATCAGATCCCAATATGGAAAAGGTAGTGCACAAACAGACAAAGGGTGTAGTATAAATTTTGTCACTCATCGAGGACAATAAGGTCATTCCAAATTAACGGGTATGGATATGTTTCAGCTATTGTCCTTTCACAACAAACAGGTAAAAGCTGTTATTTCCAAAAGAAAAGAAATTGCACTTAAAAGAGGCAAAAAAAAAAAAACTACAAAGAATCTATAATTTTACGAAGTTAGACACACAAGAATATCCTTTACCCAGATTTTGTTTTTCTCCAAACTTATAACATAAATCAAAGAAAAAAAGAAAATGGCTTCCACTGTTTCCATTCTTAAGACTATTACAAGCATTTAGACTTTTACATTTATAATATAATGATTAAAAAGAATTAGGAAGACAAACTAAAGATAGTAAATTGAAAATGGGTAAAATAAAAGTAGGTTGTTAATCATGATTTATGGGAGAAGTATGAAAGATGGAATTTGCTTGAATAGACAAACAAACGTGCATCTACAGTAATGTGATGTAACGAAACTTTAACTATAATAAAATAAGTGATTAAAACTACCCAAAAAATATAAGTTGTAAATTTGGACAATTTAATTGAATAAGCATGTGAAAATATTGGACCCTCAAAGTACGTGTAAACAAATTGCAGAATTGGATTGGTTACAGAATGAGAGTGACAAAAAGACAGTAAAAAAATGAAAGGGGTAAAACAAAAGCATGAAAAAAAAAGGTCATGATCAAAGTAAGAATGTAACAGATTTTGATTGATGATATGAAAATCCTCATATCACTCGCTAATAAAAAAATTACTAATACTTAATATATTTTTATTTAATAACTAACAACTTAAAAAATGGGTTCCCTTGATAGAAAACAAACGAGGGTAAATGCTACAAATCTACAACTGCTACCATAATAAATTTGTGTCTTCTTTCAATTGTGAACTATTTACTCTCCTACCTACCAAAAATATAAGAAAAAAATAAAAAAACCCAAATCACCTTCCCTACAATTTACTTTTAATCGAAAGAAATATTACTTTCTTATTTACTTCAAATTTTATATAAATAAAAGTAATGTAAAAAAAAGAATAAAAAAGAAAGACTCACATGTCAATGATGGATTCCACCTCGGCTGCTACAGCCTCTGGGTCAGGAACGGCATGCTCGTTAAGTGGCTCGACCTCCTCTGACCTGAAAATCAGCCATATAAAACTCATAAATAAAAATAATGTAATTGTTATTAATGTTTCCATTGATGAAAAGACACGTGTCGGTTCCTAAATGCGAGTACAACAGTAGATATAAAAACAACAGCAAGTACACACTGCTCAAAGGGAACTGTCCGCCAAAACTCCCAAAACCGTTAAAGGATGGGTGGAAAAGGAAACCGCGAGGGAACCGTCTGCGAGGATTATTGAAATGACCAAAATGCACTTTGGCATTTCGTTTTTTTTTTTTCTTGTAAGAGGAGGGTAATTCTGGTTATCTGACCAAAGTAAGGAAGAATGTAGCGTGGAATAAACGGTTAAGATCCGAGGATCTGGATCTAAGCAGCTGGGATATTAATTTTATTGTTAGAATGGATAAAAGGAAAACCGCTCCTATTATCCAACGGTCCAAACGGGAAACGCAAACGAAAAGGACAAAACTAACGGCTGAGATCATCAGTTTTTTTTAACAGAAATGCAAAGGCTAGTGTTTTGAGCTCTGCAGTGCATTTTACCTAGCTGCCATTGTTGAGTTCTTTGAGCTCTGCACCTTCTCTGTTTCCACATTGCTGTAAAAGTGACAAAAGAAAAATTAAAAAAAACAGTTAAATAGATAAAATCCATAACAAATGAAGGAAAAAGAGGTTTTATATATTTTCTGCAGTGAAGAGACATTTTCAGTTTACATTAAAAAAGGATAGTGAGATCTCATTTTTATACATGTTAAGGTGTGTAAATGTGAATAATGGAGACGTTAAAAACAAAAATCCAGTTCCATTTTAGCGATTGAGATTGATTTTCCAAGTGTAGATTTCAAGATCTAGCCAATGGAAAATTTCACTTAATTTGAACTATTAATATTTCATTAAAACAGGAAAAAGGAGGAAAACAATATTTTTGTTCTGGGACTCTGTTTTTACCAAAATGAAAAAAAAAGGAAGCTTCAGAATTCAAGTTGAAGAGAGAAAAAGAGAGAGAGTGAATGTCTTTAGAGAGAAACCTGGAAACGTTGCCTGTCCGTACAGTAGCCATTGCGGCAACAAGAAGCAAAAACAGAAGAGCTAAAGAAGCGAAAGCCCAGTTGTTTGAAACCGCCATTGTAACTTTCTCAGCTTCTTCTGTACTCAAAAACTTTCTCTCTACCCAAACAGGCAATTCAAAACAGGAAAAGAAAATAAACAGGAAAAAGCTGAGAAAAGAAAAAGTAGTAGAAGAAGAAGCACGGAGAGTCTCTGGGTACAAGCTCCAAGGAAACGGTTTTTTATAGAGCCACGAGCAAAACGAAAAAAAGAAGAAACGACGTCGTCATTTACCCGTAATTACAAAACGAGAGCGTTTTCACTTTTCAGGCTAGGTTTTGCTTTAACCAATGAACCTAGTTACCTAACCGTCACTAACTGTCTCTCGTTCCCCTTCCAAGATCCCTTTCTTTAAGTCACGTGCTGTTTAACCGCGGTTAAACAAAAAGTTCAATTTCACTATTTTAACCGTGGTGAAAATGCCACATCAGATCATATTACAGTGGCCGTACGGAGGGAAAGGAAGGGAGCAGAATATCACGGTTTCCTGCTGATTTTCCGGTTCTGAATATTAGTTTATTTTTCATAAAATAATAAATAAAAACGAAATTTATTATATTTTTAATAGTGAAAAATTTTAATTGGGATATTGGTGGAATTGAATTACGTGTTGCGCCAATCACGGCCTTTGAAAACAGAGGAAAATGGAGTCCATTACAAGATTGAAAGTAAAACGCGGTACGAAATTGGGAAATCAATTCCCCTCCCCCACCCCCCCCCGCCCTCTTTTTTTTTTTTTGTTTTTCGGATTCTCAAATTCACATGGCTGTTGTTAGATACAATAATGAAATTAATGACCTTGTTTGGTTAGCGTTGAAATAGTATCCCACAAAAAAATATATCAATGTAACTGAAAATTAGTATATTTAAAAAATTGGATTCATCAGTTTAATGTTAATGTGAAAATTCTAAATATATCCAAATAAAAGGAAAAATGAGCGAATTTTTCATAGAGGTAACAATAGAAGTGTAATTCAACTATTTATTTATTTTTATGGTCAAGCTTGATTAATTTTATTTATCAATTTTCATGTTTAAGTTTGGTTTGATAACTAAACTCAAGTTTAATAATATAATTTAATAATATAAAAAAGTAAATATATATTAAGAATGAAAAGTTTGATAAGGCTTTCAAACCATTTGACTCGGGTGTACTAAGCTCAAATTCAGCTCGTTAATTATTGAATCAAGTTCAAATTTTTCTAGTTGAACTTGAGTAATTTGCGAACACAAATGCCTCGTTTACACCTTAAAAATATTTTTCCCGAAAATGTTTTAGATTCTCAATTTGATAATATGTTGTATTTGTTTCATTCTAATGATTGTTATTCTAGTATATACTATTTATGATTATATTTCAATTATGATTCTGCTCGTAAAAACTTTCATATTTAGGGATAACAATAAAAGTCAAGTGAGGTTAGGTATTGCAAATATTTTGTGTCGAGCCCTCACCCCTTTTTGTTTTCATGGACGTAGATACATTCATAGCATGTATGTGTGAGTACTAATATTCTAATTGTACAGTCATTTATAATCGATTCCATATTTTCGAAATGTGAAAAATAAAATAAAATAAAATAAATAAAATAAAGAACACACAAATTTTACGTGGAAACCCTTTTGGGAAAAAACCACGGGCAAAGGAGAAGAAAATTCACTATGTCGAAAATTTTGAATCAAATACAAGAGGAATAGACTATGTCTATTTATAGGCTTGCAAAGCCATATTCTAGTAGGATTGAAACACCTTATCCTAATCAATATAAAATAGATGGAGTTTAATAAGGTTTAAAAACCTTATTCTAAAATAAAATAAAAGAAGTCTAGTTCTATATGGATTTTATTTTTATTTTATTTTCCATCGGATTTTATTTAAATAAGAATTTGGCTCACTTAATTTTAACAATCTCCACCTTGACACAAATTCTCAATAAATAAGTTCTTCATCACGAACTTTCAATAAACAAGTTCTCCACATCTTTCATAAAACCCATTAAGGGTTTAACTTCAACAATGAACACAAACCAAGTCTAAGCAATGCTCAAACTTGGTTATAGGAAGTGACTTAGTCATCATATCTGCAGGATTTTCATGAGTACTAATTTTGCTCACAACAATATCACCACGAGCAATAATATCACGAACAAAATGATACTGAATATCAATGTGTTTTGTTCTCTCATGAAACATTTGATCTTTTGTAAGAAAGATGGCACTCTGACTGTCACAAAATACTGTGCTGATTTGAAGGTTTTCATTGAGTTCACTAAATAGTCCATTCAACCAAATAGCTTCTTTACAAGCCTCAGTAATCGCCATGTACTCAGCTTCAGTGGTAGACAAAGTGACTGTAGTTTGTAAAGTGGCTTTCCAACTAATTGCACAACCTCCGATTGTAAAGACGTAACCTATGAGAGATCTTCTTCTATCAAGGTCTCCAGCAAAATCAGCATCAACATACCCTATAAATCCATCTTTAGTTCTTCCAAACTGTAAGCAAACATCAGTAGTGCCTCGTAAGTATCTTAAAATCCACTAAACTGCTTTCCAATGTTCTTTACCGATTTGCCATATATCTGCTAACTGCACTGACTGCATATGATAAATCTGGACGTGAACAAACCATAGCATACATGAGAGATCCCACTGCACTAGAGTATGGAACATGTGACATGTACTCAATCTCATCATCTGATTGAGGAGACAAGGCCGATAAAAGTCTGAAATGGGCTACTAAAGGAGTACTAACAGGCTTCGCACTCTGCATATTGAACCTGCAAAGAACTTTCTTAATGTACCCCTTCTGACTTAGGTACAATTTACTTGCTTTTCTATCTCTGAGAATCTCCATACCAAGTATCTTCTTTGCTGGTCCTAAATCTTTCATCTCAAATTCTTCACTTAGTTGGGCTTTAACCTTTCTTATCTCTCCTTTATCTTTTGCTGCTATCAACATAAAGAAGTAGATACACAAAAGAACCATCACTGTTTTTCTTAAGGTAAACACAACTGTCTAAACTACTTCTTTTGAAATCATGAGAAGTCATAAAGGAATCAAACGTCTTGTACCACTGTCTTGGTGTCTGTTTCAAACCGTAAAGGGACTTTCTCAGCAAGCAAACATAGTCCTCTTTTTCTGAGACCATAAAACCTTTTGGTTGTTGCATGTAAATATCTTCCTCAAGTTCTCCATGCAGAAATGCAGTTTTTACATCTAACTGCTCAAGCTCCAAATCATGCATGGCCACAATACCAAGCAAAGCTCGAATCGAACTATGCTTAACAACTGGAGAGAACACATCTGTGAAGTCCACTCTTAGAATTTGACTGTAACCCTTTGCAACAAGCCTTACTTTATATCTGGGTTCTTCAACTCCTAGAGTCCCTTCTTTCTTTTTAAACACCCATTTATAAAGAACAACCTTTTTACCTTTAGGAAGTTTCACAAGGTCCCATGTTCTGTTTTTGTGGAGTGATTCCATCTCTTTTTGCATAGCAAACATCCACTTTTCTGAGTCTTCACAGCTAACCGCCTCAGAATAATTAGATGGTTCTTGATTCGCATCTATATCTTCGGCCACATTTAAAGTATAAGCATCTAGATCAACCTCGGCATACTTCTTTGGAAGTTTAATTTCTCTTCTAGTTCTGTTTTTAGCGATAGAGTATTATGGTGAAGAAGCAACTCTATTCTCAATTTTTGTTCTGGCTTTAGGAGTTGACTCTGTATTAATCTGATGCTCCACCTGCTTTTGATTTTCTTTATTGGAAGAGTCTTTAAGAGATAAGTTAGGTAGCATAGCAGTTTCATTAAAAACAACATCTCTGCTAATCACAACTTTTCTATTTTCAGGACACCATAACTTATACCCTTTTACACCAGCTTTGTAACCAAGAAAAATGCATTTAATAGATCTCGGTTCCAATTTTCCATTATCAACATGAGCATACGCAGGACACTCTAAAATCTTTAAATCAGAATAATTAGTAGGATTACCAGACCATACCTCTTGTGGAGTCTTTTTCTCAATGGCAACGGATGGAGATCGGTTGATCAAAAAACATACAGCAGAGGCCGCTTCTGCCCAAAATGCCTTCGGTAAGTTGGCATTTGACAACATACATCGAACTTTCTCCATGATTGTTCTGTTCATTCGTTTTGCAACGCCGTTTTGCTGTGGAGTATGACGAACTGTCAAGTGTCTCATGATCCCTTCTGACTTGTACAATCTATTAAACTCATCAGAACAAAACTCTAAGCTATTGTCTGTGCGGAGGTATTTTATCTGTTTTCCCTTCTGTTTTTCAATCATAATTTTCCAAGACTTAAATGCGGAAAACACATCGCTTTTTTGCTTCAGGAAAAACGCCCAAACTTTTCTAGAAAAATCATTAATAAAGGTTAGCATATAATTAGCTCCACCTCTCGAAGGCACTCTGGATAGCCCCCACAGATCAGAATGAATATACTCCAACGTTCCCTTCGTGTTATGGATTCCTCTAGTGAATCGAATTCTCTTTTGCTTCCCAAAAACACAGTGCTCACAGAAATTCAGTTTACAAATTCCTTGCCCATTAAGAAGTCCTATTTTGCTTAATTCTGCCATGCCATTCTCACTCATATGCCCTAGGCGCATATGCCAAAGTTTAGTAATATCATCATCTGACAAGAAAGAAGAAGCGACAGCTGCATCACCAGTAACAGTAGAACCTTGTAAAACATATAACTTGGAAATCTTTCTTTTCCCTTTCATCACAACAAGGGACCCTTTGGAAATCTTTAAAACCCCACTTTTAGTTGTGTATCTGTACCCTTTTGAATCAAGAGGACTCAACGGAATTAAATTTCTTTTCAATTCTGGAACATGCCGCACGTTACTAAGTGTTCTGACAACTCCATCAAACATCTTAACTTTAATTGTTCCAACACCTGCGATTTTACACGAAACATTATTTCCCATCAAAACAACACCTTCAGATACTGTTTCGTAAGTTGTAAACCAATCCCAATTGGGATTCATGTGGAAGATGCAGCCTGAATCAAGTATCCACTCCTCGCTTACTTTAGAATCATTGACAGAAGTGACTAGAAGTTCACCATCGCTGTAGTCTTCTACAACATCAGCTTTACTGGAATTTTCTGGTTGTTTTCCCTTTTAATTCGCAACCTCCCTTTTAATCTTATTTTGTAGCTTATAGCACTCAGATTTAATGTGCCCTTTCTTCTTGCAGAAGTTACAAGTTTTACCTCTGTTTGAAGACTTCGATCTACCCTTAGATTTACCACGAGGATTCCGTTCCTGTGTCCTACCACGATCATCATCAGCATTCCGATCTTGTTTCCCACAATAATGAGACCCTCTCCCTGAGAGTCGGGTTTAACCACAAGATGCTTCATCTTATCATACGAGGTTAAAGAATCATAAACCTAATCAACTGTGAGAGACTCGCGGCTATATAAAATCGTGTCTCTAAAGGTTGAATAAGACGGGGGCAACGAACAAAGTAGAATCAACCCTAGATCTTCCTTATCATACTGAACCTCCATGGCCTCCAAGTTTGAGAGAATTTCTTTAAACACTGTTAAGTGTTCGTGTACAGACGCACCTTCCTCCAAACGATGAGCATAAAGATGCTGCTTCATATGCAACTTGCTTGTTAGAGTTTTCGACATACATATTTGTTCTAGCCTCTTCCATAATGCAGCGGCAGTTTTCTCTTTTATCACATCCTGCAAAATTTTGTTGGACAAATGCAGATGTAATTGTGTTAATGCCTTTCGATTCTTACGCTTCTTCTCTTCATCTGTTAATGTCAAAGGCATCTTATCTATCCCTAGCAGGGCATCCTCTAGATCCATCTGTGCAAGAACTGCTTGCATCTTAATTTGCCACAACGCAAATCTGGTGTTGCGATCCAATAGCGAAATTTCATACTTCAAAGACGCCATTACCGTGATCGAGATGAATAACCCGGAAGCTCTGATACCAATTTGTGAAAAATAAAATAAAATAAAATAAATAAAATAAAGAACACACAAATTTTACGTGGAAACCCTTTTGGGAAAAAACCACGGGCAGAGGAGAAGAAAAATCACTATGTCGAAAATTTTGAATCAAATACAAGAGGAATAGACTATGTCTATTTATAGGCTTGCAAAGTCATATTCTAGTAGGATTGAAACACCTTATCCTAATCAATATAAAATAGATGTAGTTTAATAAGGTTTAAAAACCTTATTCTAAAATAAAATAAAAGAAGTCTAGTTCTATATGGATTTTACTTTTATTTTATTTTCCATCGTATTTTATTTAAATAAGACTTTGGGTCACTTAATTCTAACACAAAATTTATCTTTATTGGCCAAAAAAAAAGTAATTAAATTCTTTGAGGCCAAACAAATTATGGATCGGAATAGGAACGTCTAGCTATAATTATATTAATATGTGATTACATTTTAAGTTGCCATGCAAAATGGGGAAATAAAAAGATTTATCGATGATGCCAAGAACTTGCATCATTCCAGGAAAGGAAATTACTCGCAGCAGCGAAACTGCTAAAAGAATATTATTTATATAAAACATATAATTTTAATTTTAATTAAATTTGATGTCATGAATAGAAAATAAATAATAAAAATCAAAACATGAAATAAATAACATGATTTTAAATAAACCTTTTTTTGATAAACTATTTTAACTCAATCTTTGGGGTTCTTTTTTCTATATATCTCTCTTATTTCTAATTATTTCACTTTATTATATAAATAATTGGTCAAATTTTTCTATTAATCCCTTAAGTTGTAGGTTTAGTCATATTTTAATTTGGATGAATTTTAGTCTTTATATTTTTTCAAAATTCAAAATTACAATCTTAACTTGCACGGTTGTCGTTAAACCTATTTGGTTAAATTCTGTTATTAATATCATATTATACGTAAAGTTTTAAATTTAGTCTATATTATCCAATTTAGTCATTCTCAATCTTTGTACTCTCTTTTTTTTTTAATTTCGATTTTGATGCAAATGACAACAGTTAAAATTATTATTCAACTTTTCTTGAGCAGCGTGTGATTTCTTCACGTGAATATCTGCTACAACTGAAATACCTGAATTTCCAACCATATATGTATATGCGCAATAATTCGCAAATGTTAATTACAAATTAATTATTATTTTTCAAGTAGCAAATCTAGGTTTAGTTTTGGTCAGACTTAAACAATAGTCAAGTGGATTGGACCAACTGATTTTGATTATATGTTACTTAATCGGTGTTTAGGGATACAGATTAATATAATTAATTATAAACAAACAAAATAAAACGACTTAATAAGTACAAATTTCATTAAATTAAACAATTTTAATGTATGTTATGCAAATGAGTACATTATATTAAGGATCCGAAACCAAAATTAATTAAATGAAAACCAAAGCTTGCAAACATTCCGTGAACTTTATTATATTTTCTAAATAAATAAATAAATCATGTCATATTTTCAATTACCATAATAAACCTCTATCCACCGAAATAACAATAATAAAGTTCTATATTTAGAAAAAAATCAACTATTTTATTTTTAATAATGTGCAACTTTAGTGGCGGAAATATTTTTTTTAAGGGACTAGAATTAAATTGTATATTTTTATGATAATAAAAATGTAATTTTACCATTTTGATAATCTATATCTTTATAATTTTTAAAGGATTAAATCAAATTTTTATCATTTTTTTGGGACAAAAGTATAATTTTACAATTATTAATTTAAAATTTTGTAAATGATAAAAGAGTCTAAATGGAAAATTTTTAATTTTAGGGGGCCCCAAGGCCCCTGCCGGTCCCTTTAGCTTCACCATTGTGCATCTTGTTCCATAGACTATCTGATAGGCATATTAATACTCAAGATCAAATATTGACAGGTAGCTTTGTTTATCTACATACTAATGGGGCAATGAATGTGATTACGAGGTTGACCTCTGCTGGCGGTGTGGTACAAGACTTGTCCGAGGAGTGGATTGTTGGATTTAACCATGATTTAGGTGATTGTTCAATTTTTGACGCTGAATTATGGGGTATATGGGATGTTTTACTTTTGTTACAAAAAAGAGTGCATGATAGAGCTTTGATTCAAACAGATTGCTTAGAAGTGGTTAAAGCTATCCAAGAAAGTTACTCCGTGTCCTCAAATTTGGCTTTGCTTCGGCAAATTCAACAGATGCAAAGCAGAAATCATTGGGTGGTAAGGCATGTTATAGCCAAAATGCCTTTTATTGGGAAGGATGATATGCAGATGGTGGAATATGTGCTTAAGGAGTTAATTGACACTCTTAAGTAAGACGGGGCTTCATATGTTTTTGTTCACTTTAATTTGATATAATATTATTATGTTATTATAAAAAAATTAATTTTGACAATAAAAATAAGTTAAAATTTATAATCATATAATACATTCAACAATCCAAAAATTGAGTCAAATAGGTAATCCAATCTCGTGAATGTTCCAAAATCCAGCCAAATTAGTCATTCTGGTCAAAATGGAAAAAATATTTTCGTAAGATTGAATTCTGGGTATGTGTTATTTGTAGCAAAATCTTATTTCAAAATTCATAGTATTAATAATCTGCTACCAAATTTATAATAAATGGGGAAAAAAGTCATAAAGAAATAACAACTTATATGGACTTATCCAACACAATCAATTTATTAAATTATCAGTGAGAATCATTTCAATTTTTAGAAAATGAATAAAGAAAACTTGCATAATAATTTATTTAGCCCTTCAATTTTATAAAAAAATCATTTTAGTCATTCATTTAAATTTTAGTCTCTTTTAATTCTTAAACTTGTCCTATTTGTCAAATCACCCCAAAATAGATAGAAAAATTAGTGTTTGTTCATTTTGCTGACGTGGCATAGCCGCAACAACAATTATCTTTCTTAAATTTAAGAATTCAAAAAATTATTAGAATTATTAAAAATGTATAAAAATTTAAAAAATTACAAATTAATTAATTGCTAATATAGCATATATGTGGATTGCCACAGTTCTATCTATTTTAGGTGATTTGATTAAATAATGCATTTTTAAGACTAAAAGAATTAAAATAATTAAATAGAGAATTAAAATAATTTTTTTAATAAAAATAGAGTACCAAATAAATCATTAGAAAATTGAGAACAAAATTTGCTGGATTAAGAATTTAGGGATTAATCCAGTTAAGTCATACAATTACTACAATTACTTTTTAATGGTCGCATTGAATAAATTTTATATTCGAATTTTAGCATTGTACTTTTTTAAGCAATTGACTCTTAAGATTGTTTCATATTTTATATAATTTTAAACTAATTTGATATTAAAAAGTTGTCATAATAATGCAATTATAAATATTAAATACTATATAGTATATGGTTATGTATCATCATTGCATTATTTTACATACAGATAAACATAACAAATATAGAAATATATGATAATTATATATATTTATATTAATTCAGTTGAAAATTTTTTAAATTATCCTTATATTATTAAAATAAATTTTATACTTGCAATGTTATTTTTATATTTTTAATTAAAATCAATATAAATTTATATATATTGAGATTTGAACTCATGTCACTAACATTTATAAAATTTTTTCATTATCACTCTAATAAAAGTTTTATTTTAATATTTTTATATATTTCAATGTTGTTATACATATTGTTTCGCCCACATTAGTTCTATATATAATATGTTATTTTAAACGTATATGTTCTAAATACGTGATTTTCACATCATACATTTGTAATAAAATTTTTAAAAATTTTTAAAATTTTAATTTAATTTATGTTGAAGTCATTTCAAGTTAATGATTCAAGTCATCTCGAGTTTGAGTAATGTTCAAATTCAAGATAATAACTTTTTTTCATCGAATGTAAGTAGACAAAACCTATATATAACAATTATGTATGTAGAACTCAAACTTAATTATTTTTTATATCATTTCAAATTTAAATCATTCTCGAATTCAAAATATTAGATTTTTGATAAATCAAACTAGTTAATCTTTGAATTTAAATCCATGATTTTCTTTTTCTCATATTTTGTGGGATGTGCCTTGCATTTATCAGAAAGTTTGCAGGCACTTAAAACAACAATCAACGAACAACTGAAAAAGGGTAAAAAATAGGCGTGGCGTTGTAATTAGAGGGTAGGGCTCGTCGGGACGACGCGATGTAAACTCCAAGCAAATGCGGCATCAACGTCGTGACAAGGAGAGTCGACACGCCATGACGTGTTCTCCTATTTGCCAACCGTGTTTTAGACTTCAAGCAGTACATTTAGGTTTATTTCTCCATATTATATTATCGTTTATTTATTCATTTAGTGAAAAATCAATACCTCATTTATTAGTGATTTTTTCCTTTAAAAGAAATTTTCACGTAAAATATTTATACGTTTAATCTTCTCTACTTTTATTACCTTGTTGTTTACACGAAATTATTCCAAATAATTTTGAAGTTTCAACAAATGGGTCAAAACATTTCCTTTACCTTTACGTCTTTAAATCTCAAACCAAAGAAGATAAAAAAGTAAAGGTAAGAATTTAAGGTTGGCGCGAAGCGGGTTTAAATTAGATATATTTAAAATATATTAATATATATTGGAACAAATTAAATAAATTTAAATTACCCCCAAAAATATTGTGTTATCGAATCTACGAGCTTCTCTAATTTTATATTTAACAACGAAGTAAAAACAGGAATTTAAATATTAATAATAAAAATATTATTATCTTAAAATTTCGAGCCACGGCTATAATGTAATTTAGGGCACGATTATGTTTGACTGCAACAACAGAAGTGGCTCCCATGATGACAACTTCCCCACGCTTTGTGGACACACCTCTCACCCTTATTCTATTCACCATTTTACCTTTTATTTTTTGCACAAAAAGGTTAAAACACTTCATCAATCATCATGATTAAATTGATATAATTTGGACCATTGATTGTGTGGACCAATACAACCAATCTCTCATGCGTTAGTTATTTTCGTTTGACTTTTTTTAGTTTGGAGGTTAAAATTATTATTATTATTATTATTGGTTATATTTTTTTTAAAGAAAAAAGAATTCGTATTCGTTAGAGTTAGTAATGATCAACAGAACAAACTCATGATTTGATCTAACTGTTTTAATAAAATCCGTCATTTTATAAAATGAGAAATTATCTTTTAATTTTATAAATGATGATATAATTTTTTAAAAAATTATGGTATAAAAAAATAAACTTTTTATATACTTATAATTAAGGGTGTTCAAACGATTGATTCGGTTATTAACTGAATCGAATTACTATTAACCAAATTATCTGAAAGGTAAAAATCTTTTAACTGTTAACCGAATCAAAAGTTTTTTTAAATAAATTAATCGAAATTTTTATGTTTTTGTATTTTAGTTAAAATAAATATAAAACATATACTAATATTCATTTTTTAAAATAGTTCATTAAAAAATCTATTATATATAATATATATTATTTATTTCGATTAATTTAAAAAATAATAATTTAAAAAATAAATTGTTAGTATAAAAATATATTATTTATCTCGGTTAATTACTCGATTTCAAACCGATTTAACTGATAACCGAAAATTTAAAAAATTATAATTGACCTCTAACTAAACTCAATTCAGCTACTCATCGATTAACCAAATTAGATCAATTTAGTCAGTTAATTCGATTTTAATAGAATTATGAACACCCATGGTTATGATGTTAGTATTGAAACTTTTTATCTATATAATTAAAATTCATTAATTTTAAGAGATTGAGTTGGAGGTTAGTAATTTTATTTTATTCAAAATAAGAATGATATTATTCTATTGTACCCTCTCAGTACAAATGTTCAAGTAATTGTTTGGTTGAATTTGGTACATGAATTTGAAACAAGGAAGTCAATCAAAATTTAAAATAATATAAAGTTAAAAAAACATTTATTTTTTAAATTTCTTTAAAAAATTATTTATTTTCCACTGAAAAAATTAATCTAAAAACCTCCCTCATTTATCATCCCACCAATTAAAATCAAACGTGTGGCTCTATTTTGTTTCTCCATACCATCCTTTCTACAAGTGATTAGGGAAAAGAAGTAGTCTAAAGTTAGTTAACCAAATATCTACCCTACCCTGCCGTTGGGCCTAACTCCCTTACCTTTATTTTTCTTTGTTCTTTTTTGATGCAAAGCAATTTGACTGGACCACCCTCAAACTGCTGCACCATGACAGGAATTTGACTGCCCATAAAAATAAAAAATAAAAAAAATCAAAATAATTGTGTATTTGTTCGGTGCAGTATATTTTTTTAGGGGTCAATTTATAAGTCGTTATTAAATTATGATTTAAATTTTAAAATATTGTGTTTAATTAATTAAGTGCCTTTTTAAGTTTATTTAAATTAAATATTTATTTAAATAATATGTGAATTAAATTATAAATATACGTGTACTTATTATATAAATGTATTAATTTTAAAGTAAATTAACAATATATCAATTTTAAAAGATAATAGGGAAATAGATCGATTAGCTAATTTCAAGATTAATTTTGTTAATATCCTAATTGTTGAACAAATTGTTAGAGAAATGGTGTGGTTGGTATAATTAATTATAAATATAATTTACTTTGATGTCAAGCTTTTTTAATATATATAAATAAGTTGGTAGGAGATTATAATTTGATGTCAGACTAATAATATTTGGGTGGAGTATAGTTTAAGTCTTTTCCATTCTTTATTACAAAACAATGCCAAAATAAATTGCACTTATTATTATTATTATTATTAATTAGATACATTGATGATAGAATTTTATATTCTAAAAAAAGTATTAAAAATTGAAATTTCTTTCTTTATTATTTCAGTTCTTCAACTTTATATTTTATTTGTATTTGTATAACTTTTAATATATTTAATCTTTACTCTTTTTACTTACTTGATTTCATTGTAAAAATAATTAGTAATGATGTTAGATACTTAATATTGTTTCGATTGATTATTTATGGAATCTTAACTCAGTTAATATCGATATTATTATGAAAATATAAATTTAAATGTGTTGAAATATATTAATTTTTTTTTAAAATTTGAAAAAAGTTGTAAATAATTTTAAAAGCAAATGAGAAGTGGAACAAGAGACTTAACCTAATATATTTTGCATCCATAATTAAATAGGTCATGCAATTTATGCGTGTTTGTTTTCTTATATATTATAATGGTGTTTAACATAATATATGTTTATAGATATTTTGATATAAGATGCCATCGACGCTTGTTTTTTAGAGCTAAATTAGATTTATTGGTTACATCGGTTGGATTAAGAATCAATTGAGGTATCAATATAAAAAAAGACATTGAATCTATTGATCTAAGAATTGAAACGAACCAATTGAACTGGGCAACAAACCCGATTGAACCGGGTTGTTAAACCAAATTTTTATTTTTTAATGATTCATCTAATTTAATTGGACAAACTAGTTGGACCAAAAAACTGGTGGCCAGATTAGTTCGATCATTGGTTCTATTCTAAAAACCTTATTTATAAGTACCATGCTTTAGTTAAAATTTTCATATCTTACTAGATTATTACATACCCACAATGTGGGGGAAAAAGAATTATATAATGATACGTTTACAAAAAAAATTAGTGTAATAAATAATGCTTTTGTTGAAATGATAAAATTGAAATATTAAAGAATATGGTATTTTTAAGTTTAAAATCACATAAATTGTATTTTTATAGATTTTATTTAAAATATAAAATAACATAAATACCCTATAGTATATTGTTTTCCATTTTATAAAAAAATTAAAATTTTATGATTTTTTAACTGAATTAAAGCCCGATTAATGAATAAGACTAATTGAATCAATTCTTCGATAACAATAACATATTATTTATTTTCCAACTATCAATTAGAACCCAAAATAAAGTTGAAGAAGTGGCGACTTTAGGAATCTTAGCCACAATTGATGGGATATTACAAGCCAATGTATCCAAAAATTAAGATTCTCACAACTGTCTAGGGAAAGAGTTTATCCTCCATCCCAATTGATTAAGGCTTTTTTGGGTTCCATTCACCTTATCATCAACAACAACTAGATAAAGCATATGAACACACACACACACAAAAAAAAAAAAAGCAAATGGATTGAACACCCAAAAACAACCATTTATGATATGTATGAATTCAAATAGGCATATGCTATATACATTATGAACATGGGAAACTGTGACTTGACCCCTAATGTTCCCAACCATATGCATTTGTTTAGTGAACATGTAACTTTTCCCTACTCCAAATTGCCTCAATATAAGTCCCAAATTTATGTGTGCTTCATTGGTTGATTGATGTGCATTACGATATTAGATAATGCCATCCTCTAATTACGAGCAAACGAGTCTATTTTGGTTGCAATTTGGATAATGACCTAGACCAAGCATGTGTGGTTCCATGTGCTTGGTGGAACCATGGGGTACCCACTTAATACATCATCTCTCACTTTACAAGTTCCATATTATTTATAAATTTCAAGTTTAAACTCTGTCATATCCATGTGTATGTGTAAGCTAACTACAATTTTTCTTTAATATATTTTATAATTATATGGTAAAATTTACTACAAGTCCTTGCACCATGCTAGAAAGTTTATTTATTTATTTATTTTACTATTAAAAAGAACATTTTAAACGCACAGGACAGAAAAGAATTAAAAATAATTTGAGAGTAAAAATAAAATTAATTTCTTACTTCTGGTCATTCTTTAAATACTATTGCTTAATTTCTTTTTGAACATTAATTTCATTTTTTTGTTCTTATCATATATACTCATTTTGATATAATATTTAAAACTACTCATAGTCCCTTCTAACTCTTAAATAGGAGGATAATGCGCTTCAACACACTTGAGTCAATGTCTTCCTACACTGACAATAAAGCCGATGTCAATTGAGCTAAGACTCAATCGGCACTATTGCTTAGCTTTTAATTTAATTAATATTTGATTTATTGTCACATCAACTACTATTAAGTTAAATTATTCCATTAATAACAAATTTAACCTATAGAGACTAAAATATCAACTATTCAAATCTTTTTAATAATATAATGATTAAAATGAAGTTTATGATATAACCATAAATATGACCAACTTTAAATTACTCGTATATATATACATATAAACCCATTGAATGTTTAGGAGATGAGAATGACGTTAGACACATTAAAATCAATATCACACATATATCCTGTTGTTGTCCTATATTTTAACCTCTACTCATATAATGCCATTGCAGCCCGAATAACTATTTACAAAATAAAAAATATTTCTTTATTTAAGTTTTATGTTAAAATATATTATTCGTCTTTGTATTTAGATAAAATTTAAAATTTAGTTCCTGAACTTAAAAGGTTAAAAATTAAATCCTGTTATTTTTCTGATTTAAAAATCTTAATACAATTATTAATATTTTTAATATTTTTCATCGAAATTTGCTAATTTGGCATGTTGATTAGACTACCTTCATATAATGTAATTGACAAAAAATAAGTATGTTAAGTTTACAAACTTTGACAGTAATTACAAACAATAATAATGATTAAGCTAGAATTTTTAAGTTGAAAAAAATCAAATAATTAAATTTTTAACTTTAAAATACAAAAGTTAATTATCAACTTCTAGATAAGCATTAAGGACTACTAACAAATTTTAACTTAAATACATGTAAATAATAAATAACCTAAATATAGTATTGTTCGTGGACTAATAAAATATGTTACAATTAATTTTGCATGTATTTAGGTTAAAATATGTTACATTGTAAGGTTGCCTTGAGTCCAATTTTAGTCAAATAAATTCTCTTGTTCATCGAATTTAATTCGAATCGATTCAATCCGTAAATTATTCTAACAGTGGCTCAAATCTTTTACTGTTAAAAAATTAACTCAAATATCAACGTCGCAATGTTTTTTGTAAACAAAAACATTGGATAGTATTTTGGTGTGTATGGTTTGAAATGTACCACAAGTTGATAGTACTTTGTTGAATTAATCCACGCAAAGGCATTCGTGGAATATTTTATTAATAGCTACTAAATTGGTGTGATAGTCAAATAGAATTCTCTTCATAGTCTGAAGGGAAAAAAAGGGGTCATAATCAACATTTGTGAAAAAAATGTGGAAGTATAACACGAAGGCAAACATGTATCCTAAATTTTTTCAATAATAATTTCGTTTACCTATTAAGATTTTATTTGTTAATATGTTTATGTTTTAATAGTATTTTAGAATGATAAATGATTTTTGGACTCATGTTATCTCAAGTTTTATATAGTTTTATATTATTTTTTGTTTATTTTTTATTGTTTAATAAGTTTTCGTTTTTAGAAGTTTTGTCTATTCTTGTAGCACGTTTTTTAGTCTTGCTTATGCATGTGATTTTAGGGACGGTTTTTTTCGTCGTCCTCTCTAGTTTGGCGAAGCTCTGTTCTCTTGTCGAGTTTTGCTGGCCACTTTGAACCATCTGAGGTTGATTTCTTATCGTATTAAGTGCTTACAATCACTCCAGATATGTCATTCTTGAGTTTTGACAAAGCCAATTATCAATGTACGATAATGTTCTATTGATGTTGAGGTTGAAGCTTTTGTGGTGTTGATGGAGCTTGTCCTTCACCGCTTAGGACGGATGTTTGTTGTTTTTCCCCAAATTGTATGGTCGCACCCATGGAATGAATTAATGAATTTCCTTTTTTTTTTAAAAAGGAAGAAAGCGAGAATTATACGAAAAAAGAAAGTAAAAATCAAGTCAATAAAATTAAAAGACGTAAAGTAGGTGCATGCATTATTATTATTATGCATATTTTATTTTACATTCTTTCACATGATTAATAATGAAGTTCATCAATCTAACAAGTTCAATTAATCAATACGAATTATAAAATTAAATCAATTAATTTATCATGAGTTATTAAATTCAAGTAATCAATTTATAAATTTATGATGTTCCAAATTCATAGTAGAATATTTAATTAGAGAACTTAATAGTTTATTGAATTAATATCTTTAATTCTACTCTTTAGAAATTATTTTCATTTAATAAAATAGGATTAATAGATTTTTTAATGTGAAATTTAAACATTTTATTAAAATGATATTTTAATTAAGATCATTTTTATCTAATAAATTAAAAGTAATAAACTTGCTTATATGAAATAGCAATAATTTTACTTAAAATTTCAGGCAATATACTGTTATAGAAAACTAATCTAATAAAAAATGTATTTCATAACTATGGTTATTGTTATTATAAGTGAAAAATTGTTAAAAATGGTTAAAATAAAACATAAAGAATCAGTTTTAAAATAAAACATAAAGAATCAGTTTTACTTGAAACTTTGCTGTTATAACGAATTGTTATAGCTGGTGGTTGTTATTGGTTTGTTGGCATTATTCATTTATAGAACCTACCTAAGTTTGAACCTTCAAAAGAGGACTAACCTTCTAATTGTACGCTACAAAAAAAATGATGTAGGTTTATTCTTTCTCTAGGCTTGTGAGTACTAACACTCTAATTATACCTTATTAAAAAAAACCTGTTTTTGTATGGGATTTAAATTTTTTTATAAAACTTTTAATTAATAATAAAATTAATAAAAATATTATTGAATAATACAATCTTATTTGTCTTTTATATTCAAATTGTAACAATATTGATAATTGATATTTCGTTAATTATTAAAATTAAATTCATATTAATTATTGACGGTCGAAGGGAAATCTTAAGTAATACAAGTGAAAATCCAAATAAATCCCTTTGAGTATATTATTTAAAAAAAAACCTTAGACTTTTAATTATGAAAATGCTAAATCGATCTGTTAACAAATGTAATAACCTAATAATCTAATTTAAAACAAAAATATTGAAAAAAAAATTGCATGCATATGTCAATGCTTTCAAATAAATCATTTAAAAGTAAATTAAAAATTAATAAAATAAATTTACTTATTTTTTCATGACACCTGAATACGAATTTTAAATTGACTTATGCTAACATGTGGAATGTGGATTAGAATTGTTCGTGGGCTACTTGAGTCGTGGCTTGATTCTAAAAGATTTTCAAGCCCAATCTCATTTTTCGGGCCAACCCAATCCGTCCTACTTGAGACACAAAATTATTTGTCTAAAGTCGATTCATAGACAAATCTAGTGTGGAATTTGTCTATGAATCAACTACTCTAATTACATCATTTAATTTTTTTTCCCTAAATTGGTCACTATTATAATTTATTTAAATTATTATTATTATTATTATATATTTTGGTATCTTAAGTAAATGAGATTACAGTTAAAATGAAATTATTATGAAAAGCCATCTATAAGAAGCTCCACGAGTGTTTTTTTTTTTTACCATTATCATTGAAGTTTATACAAGCTCGAGGAGTTATCTTGAAATCTATAGTTGATAAAAATTGTAAGGTGCACAAGTTATTCTAATTTATTTATAAATATATAATACATAATTGATTTATATTGCACACGTTAATTTAAATAACATTGTATCATTATGTAAATTATTATTCCAACTTCTTTGATTTATAAAATGTTATTCATTTTGAATATTATTTGCATGAAACATATACACAATAGTCTAAAATATACATATAATTAATTTTAAATGCGTGAAAACTATATATATTTTAAAAAACATGGACATGAGTTACATGACAAAAGTTATACTAAATGTGGGATGGATTGAGATATCACATACACAATTGACTCTTGTGCTCGGTTGGTAAAATGTTTTTCTGGTTTCCAACAGTTCCTTCTCAATCCCTGCCTAGCTCAGGCGCTTTCTATATGGGAGGTTGTTTCATGGTTGTAACCATGGCGTATGAATAATATTATTGTCGAATAGGATTTTTTAGTAGTGGTGAATGCTTTTCTTAATTCCTATGTTGATGACTCTAAGTTTGGTACGTTGATTTACGACTGTCCGGTATTCAAATCATCCTTCTAGTCTTTGTCCTTTCATTGGACATGTTGAGGTGCTAATGAGGAGGTTCATTTCGCCTTATTATATGCAAATTACACGGAGTGAGTTGTTCATTCCATTCCTTCATTATCAGATTTTTTTCTTTGTAATTCCGTGAGTTCTTCCACTGAGGTTGGGGCTACTAGAATTCAAGTATATGGGGTGAACTTGTTGGCTCGAGTTGTAGTGGTCCTCCCCTTATTGGTTATTTCCTGTTTGTTGTTATTTATTATTTCCTTTTAAAAAAAATTAAATAAGTTATCTTAGAAAGATGAATACAAACTCTCTTTGCATTTTGTTTCTTTTTCTTAATCATCTTTAAATACCTTAATTGCCCCTCTTGAAATCTTTAATGACATTGTTAATTTGGCTAAAAATTAGCCCTTTTCATTGTTGAATTAAGCTATCCCATGCATTGGGATAATTTTTATATATAGTTTTTATATTCTCATGCACGAGTTGGCTGTGTATATAAAATTTATTATATTTTTATAAATTATTTTTTATTTAAAATTTTTATTAAATTTCTTCAAAAATTAAAAATAATTAATGTAATTAAAAATACTTTTAAAAATGTTTAGTTAATTTGGAATCAATTATATTATTTTTATTTAATTTTAAAGTATTTAATATTAAAATAATATAAAAAACCATCATGATTTAATATATTATAATATTATTGATAATTTCTTATAGCTTATTTATTTTATATATTGTTAAATTAATTTTTTTAATGTCAAAATTGTTAATATTTGATTTTATATTTATGTTTGCTTTACTTTAATCAATGAATGTAATTAACTCTTATTTTATTTTAAGCTTAACAATTTAATATTCATTAGCTTTAGTACGATAACATTAAAAGTTAATTCAATTAAGTAAAATACTAAAATAAAGAGATAATTTATTTAAAATTAATTTTATATTTAATGTATAAAAAATTATAAAAAAATTAAACAAAAGGCATGAAATACTTGAAAAAATTAAAAGGCAAAGAGTAAAAAAGTAATTAACTCAATTTGTAAATAAATGCTTCAAATGGAGAATACCATGTGTCAAAAATTATAATATAAACATGACTTATTTTTAAACCTTATATTATTATAGTGTATGTATATAGATAATATGATTTTAGGTTTATACAATTTCTTAATATTTCCAAGTTGTAAAATCAAATTCATCTGTTGGACTAACACAATCGTAAGTCCCAAGTATAAATCATAATAATATAAAACTAATTTAATACAAAGCCCATGGATTAATTTAAATTTGAATAAATTTGAATATATAAAGTCCAAATATGCTGCGATTTTTTGGAAGAAAATTCACACACGGTATTTGCATATAATAGTACTTAAATTTAAATACTTGAAACTCAAAAATTTTAACTTTTGTCAATACTATCAAAACTTTGTTGATTGAATGAACACGAAACTTAATTTAATTAGTTCATAGAAGACAATATTTAACTTGGTTCAACTCTTCTAGCTTACTGTCACAATCCTAAAACAACAAAATATCACTACACCGAACTTGTAACTTAATTTTTGCAAAAAAAAAAAGCTTGCTTTTTTTTTTGTTTTTGCCTAGTGGCGATGTTAGCCTCTAGTTAACTACTGCCGTCTTTTTCTTGCGCCCATTAACCCTTTTTTTCTTTCTTCTTCTCATTCACTCAAGGTGTCTTTGCTTTTTTTTTTTCAGTTTACAAATCTATTTTGTGAGTACATTTGTTGTCTTCACAAGTTGTGATGGATAGATGATGGTATCTATCATCGTTGAAACACCACCGACCACCGACAGTTTATTTTAGAAAGTGGGTAGCTCTTCGTTTGACTTCTTAATCTGTTCTGTTTTGAGAGTTGCAGAATAATAAATAATTTCATGAGTCGGTTGTTATCCTAAGTTTTATATGTTTTTTATTTGTTTTTCCATTTTTTAATAAGTCTTCACTTTTAGAAGTTTTTGTCTACTCTTGTAGTAGGCTTTTTAGTCTTACTTATGCATGTAGTCTTGCTTTTGCAAGTAATTTTAGGGTTGGTTTTGTCGTCGTTCTCTCTAGTTTAGTGGATACTTAGTTCTTTTGCCGATTTATGCTCGCCGCTTTGGATCATCCAGGATTGATTTCATTGTTATATTAAGTGCTTGCAACCACTCTTGATATGTTGTGATAGAGCCAATTGTTAACGTATCATAATGTTCTATTGATGCTGAAGCTGAAGCTGAAACTTTTGTTGTGTTGATGGAGCTTGTCCTTTAAAGTGTACAACGGGTGTTTGTTATTTTTTCCCGAATTGCATGGTCTTATTCATTGAATGAATGAATGAATTTTTCTTTAAAATGAACTTTTGTAAAAAAAAAAAATACAAACAACCTTACATGAAAATTCCTAGGAAACTTCCCTTCTTTAACCTATTACTTCTATTTATTGATTACCAAGAAATCTTATTTACTAATATTTCCAACCTATTAAGAACATTAACTACATTAAATAAACTTACCCTTGTAAGTACTTTCAGCTAATAAAATTACATTAAGAATTAGGATCCCAATTTAATGATACCAATTAAAGTTGGTGTTAAAAAGAAGCTCGTGAAGTATTTAAATTATGAAGAAAGTACATCAACGATTAATTTTATAATAAGTCGGTACATGGCAAGAACTATAGAATTAAGAAAACGAATGAAGGATTGGTAAACTAATTCAATTAACCAACCCCATAGAATGGGGATGCATTGACAATTTACTTAATTTGGATAGAAATGAAGGTAGATATATAGTAGTTAAACTGATCACCTAATTGATTGAAAAGGTTTTTCTTTTTAGGTCAAAGCTTCAATAGCAACATGACTAACGAGATTCAAACTTAAACTACACTTGAGATGGTAAACACTCTACTATTATACCAGCAATACATGGAGTTGCGTATTATGTAAATAAAGTATTATTTGAGTTGAACCCGAATTTATGATGAGAGTAGTAGTTTCATTTGTTGAGATATGATTTGTCATCTTTATTAAATAAATGCTTACTTAAGTTTAGGGTTGCATGTTGATTTAATATAAATTAGTTAAAGGATTAAATCATTCACATCTTTGTACTTGGGTGTTTTTCATGTTAACTTTGTGAGGGTGATGAATATAAATTATAAAATTTTGAACAATAATTAATTCTATTTTAAAAAAGGTTAAATTAAATAATTAGTTTTAAAAAGTGAGACCAACAATAATTTTTTTATTGATGAAAAAACACTAAAAGATTAGAATTGGATTATTAATATATGAATGGACCAAAATGAAATTAAGAGAATTGAGGCCCCAAATCATCTACCTATTCTTTATCTATATTCTCACACTCTTGAATTGAAGGATAATACACAGATTAGTAGGGGCAAAGTCAGTAAATTTTTGAGGAGGGGTCGGAATGAAATTATATTTTTTTTATGAAAGCTTATATCTTCTTAATTTTTAAAATGATTATATTAAAATTTTATCATTTTTGAGACAAAATATAATCATTTGTTAACTCATATCCTCTTAATTATCCTGAGACAGGACCAAATATTTACATTATTACCAAACATGTTTATATCTTTTCCTCACTTGTGTTTTTCAACGCACCAAACATGTTAAAGACTTAAAAAGTTATATATATTCAAAGTCCATAGTTGACTCACCTGTTGCTGATAATTTCATTATTGAATTTGAAAGCGATTCCTTCAATGCGGTGATTTGGGTAGCAAAAAAGCTCCATCAACAATCGATCTATCTACAAATATTAAATATTCTTTTAATTACACATCACCTTTATTTTCAGGAGAATTATTTTCTTTATTGATAATGAAAATAATAATAATAATTTACACTACTATCATGTATAGTGTTAAACGTTTCACAAAAATTAATTTTTTTTTTTGGAGTTTATATATAGTTGCTTTTTTTATAACTCTATTGTTTATAAATATAATGTATCTTATCATTGCATTCAATATTTATTAGTCTTTTTTTTTTGTTTTTAAAGGTATTCACTTGAGCAGGCTCAATAATCGATCTTCTACATTCTATATGTCCATTAAGGGGGTAAACACTGGCTATAAGTTTTAAAACTGTTTCATACCTAGGACGAAGATCAAACTCCCAACAATTGGTTAAGAAAAGAAAAGCCATTATACCATTTCACTTATCTCCCGTAGTTCTTTTTCATTCTAGTATTAGTGTGTAGAATAAAATCCTTAATTAAATGTATTATTTTATATAAAAACTTTAATTTAATGTAATTAATTACACAATATATTCAATTTTCACATAACACTAAAACAATTACAATATTACATTATTTATTACACATACAAACAATTATTTTATATTTACTCTAGAACAAAGAAAAAAACAATTATATTTCCCAATATGTAGAATGAAATTAAAATAAAATTGATGCTGAATTATATCAAATTAAATTTTTGTATATCCCATCACTCATTAAATCAAAATCCGGGTTAAACTGGATATTTTATTCTGTGAGCAACAGTGGCAATAATATTAATATATAGGGTATGAAAAGTAGTGGAATTAATTGAGGAGGCAGAAAATAAATGAAGGCAGCTGAAACATATATATAAATTGCCAACCACAACCACCCACCACTCATTCGGCTTAGCTACCTCTCTTCTCTTCTTCCTTGCGCTCATCAAGGATTTCAACTCCCATATATACAACATCTATTCAATTCCCATCCTCTTTCAATCATTAAAACAAAACAAATAAGTATTTTCAATTTAAATTTTATTGAAATCCAATAATTACCTTACTTGAAAAATATCAAATTTCTTTATCATTTAATCCTAGCCAATTCATTGCCACATTTTCGATTCCATTGGCTTACAACCTTTCTAATACTAAGATTTTTCTATTTTCTCAATATTTTTTATTTGATTACTTCTCATCTTTATTTTATGTTTATAATCTTTGCTTGCGGAGTGATTGGTGGCGGCACAGCCCTTATTTTTTTAAAACTTTGTTTATTGTTTAAGCATTCAATATTATAGTAAAAATATTCAGTAGTTTAAAAATGTTGGATAAAGGGATAGCGGCATGTGGACATTGTAATTGCATGCTTAAAGTAGCTGTACGGCCAGCTTGCTGCAACAACGAATCTTGTTTCTCTAGAACAAATGTCATGTCATGTCATGTCATGTCAACAACTACAAAAAAAGATGGGTTCTTTTTTTTTTTTTTTACATTAATGGCTATGATTAAGGAGGTAACTGGAGACTCACAATCTTTTGTGTGATTTACGGTCTTAAGAGACATTATGCATTATGCTAATCATTTTGTCTTTTAACATCAAACATCATATTAAAATACGTACTCCGAACAGTAACCCAAATCAGCGAACCTCAAGATTTAAGAGTTTTAGTTTTAATATGATTTATATGTATTCTAATTCATGGTCTTCTCATTCATCGATTCCCTTGTTGTTGATTATACAATTTTACTAGATTGAGTTTTAGAATATGTTGATGATGAACAATAACTGTCTTGTCAAGGTGATTGAGTGATATATGTTTGGATCCAGAATAGGATAGCCTTTTGATGAGGTTTAACGGAAAAAATAAAACTGAGTATATACTATAATAAAATATATTATATAATTAACAATTAAAAGTATTTATATAAATTAAACGATTAATTTTGGGTATGCGATAATTATATTAAATTTTAATTACTTTGAAGTTTGGGTAAGTTTCAAACAAATTATTTTTTCTATGTACAATATTTGAAATTGAAACTTTATTTAAGAAATATTAAACTTTTTAATCACCCAACTCAATGTTAAAATAAAGTTAAATGAAATCTAAAAACACCTCTGAATTTTATTTATATATATAAAGACATAATACAGGAAGACAAATTTACAGGTGAGCAATCAATCACTGAAAAGAACAGAAAGTAAAAGGAAGGAGCTCCCAAATCTTAGATAAGTGATTAAACCCTATATGATTGATCATAATTACAGGATAAATATATGGTTTTGACATTTTAATTTTTGATAAATGGTTGACATTTTAATTAATTTTGAGTAGAATCCAGCAATTAACAATGATTATTGCCAAATATCATTAGTTCTGCTTTTGCACTTTTCTGTAATTTAAAGTTTAGTCTGTTAATTATCTTAAGTACTCTGATTTAAAAGGGAAAAGTTTTAAAATTATATATGAATTTTGATTTAATGTAGAATTATATATATGAATTTTAATTTAGTGTAATTATATACATGAAACTCTAATTGTGATTTAAATCTATACTTGAAATTTTAATTTTGATTTAATCATACACATTTAAAGAAATAAATACATCGATTTATTTTTATATTAGATAAATATAATTATTTACGTATAAAAGATATAAATATAAAATGATATTATATGAATAATTATGTTAATAATTTACAAGAATTTTGATCAAATTAGAATTTCATGTATAAAATTATACAAAATCAAAATTTATATATACAATTGCACATTAAATCATAGTTTTTATGTATAATTTTGGTATTTATCCTATTTAAAAAATATGTTGCCAATTGACATAGGCATTGTTATCAATGCAAAAGGACGTGGATTCGAGTGTGCTGAAACGTATTATCCTTCTATTTAAGGATTGGGGAAGGATTATGGGTAATTTTAAATATTCTATCATATATATATATGTATGAGATTATAAAAAAATGTTTACCAAAAAAGTTAAAAAGAAAAAAAAATTAGCCAATTGGGATTTTCTTTTTACACTGTTAACCCTGACAATTATTAACTTTTATCAAATATCTATTTTTTTTTTGTGGACAAAGCCTCAAATATCCCTTTTAACTTTAATGTGGGACAATCTTTTGTACGTGTATTTCAATTGTTAGTCCACATAGTTTGATAAAATTTGAAATATAGTTATTGTATTTTATAAGTTTAAAATTTAACCCTTCTTTTTTTTTAAAAAAAATTTAAGAATCTTAGTCCAATCATTATCATCGTTAGTAATTTCAGGTAAACTTTGCTAACATAATAAGTTTACTTCGTGTCAATCATATGCCACATCATATGAGGACAGCATAATCAACATCCAAATTGACAAATCATGACAGAAAAGACTTACAATTTTAATTATTGGACTGTGATTTTTAAATCAAGAAAATAGGGGGCTTAATTTTTAATTTTTTAAGTACAATGATTAAATCTCAAATTTTGTCAAAGTATAGAGACCAACATCAAAATTTGACCATATATTTTTTTGAATGGAATAAGCATACTTTTAAATTGCAAAAAACCAATGTAATTGCTTTATTACACATAACAATAATTTTTTTAGACCCACTCATATCTAATAGTCACATTGAACTATGATCAAATTTAGAGTTGAATCAGATTAGATCTTTAAATGGAGGATAAAGCTCTTCCATCGATGTTTTCTCCATTCATAAAACTCGAATTCAAGACTTTATTTAAAAAAAACATTAAGCTTCTTATAATTTAAATTAGGAGTAACAACCATTTATTTATGTGTTACTATGCATTTTAGTATCTGAGTTTGGTTTTAATGTTCAATTTGGTACTTGAGTTTGGCTTTAGATTTTTTTTTGAACAAACCCATTCGTAGTCCCCCCAACCCATTAATAAAAGGATAATGCGCTTTGACGCATTCGAACCCATATCCTCTTGCATTGACAACAATACTCATGCCAATTGAGCTAGACTTAGTCGACGAGTTTGGCTTCCATGTTTAGTTTGATACTTGAGCTTTTTTTTTTCAATCCGATACTTGAGTTCTTTTTCCTATTTAAGTATTTGAGTTTGGCTTCAATCTGGCTCTTGAGTTTTTTTTTTCACAATTAAATCCCTATGTTTTCTTACTAGAGAATGTGTAAAAATATTTATTCAGTCATGTGATGTCATTTGGCCGTGGACCAAATTAAATATTGAAACCAAATTCAAATATCAAACGAGGACAAAAAAGAATTCAAGTACTAAATTGAACATTAGAACCAAATTTAGGTCCCAAATAATATATTACCCCTTTGTTTATTGGTCGTGAACATATTGTGAATTTGAGCTGTGGCATTCATCCAATAATTTAATTAGCTTCAGCAAATTTTATTTATACATAATCTGAGTTAAAGAATCAGAATGTCAGACCAAAAGAAATGAAGAAACAGATATGAGATATGAATATTTTGATAGAGAAAATATTCTCAAATTATCAGATTTTCTGCCACTCTGACATCCCATGTTATGGTGCCATTTGCATTGGAATGGATAACTAGGATAACCTTAATTTCTATTATGGATAAACCCAAAAACAATATAAAATTATATGAAGAATTTTTGGATTTAATAATTATAGTACCAAACAGGTGTTGGGAGCAGTTTTGTACATCTTTTGTTACATTGCTTACAACCTTCTGTGAAATTGCGGTGAAACATTACAAAATTTCAGACTCGGTTCAGGGATGTTAAAAGAGTTAAAAAAATAAAATAAAAATAAAAATAAATGGAGGATTATACTAAATCGCACATGAAATTAAGATATATATCTTCTAAAATACACCTATTGAATTTTAGAATGATTAACATCGTTACTGTTGTAATGAGAATATGAATTTGAATGCATTTGAACAAGTAATATCTTCTATTTTAAGGATTGAGAAGGGTTATGAGTAATTTAAGAATATTATTAATGCTAAGGCAACCAAGTTATAATTTATATTTAATTTTAAATTATTTATAATACAATATTTATTTTACATTTAAATTAGCGGAAGAAACTTTAAAATTTTATAATTTTTTTTAAATTGACAAATGGAATTAATCTGAAGTTGTGAAATTTAATTCGATTTGATAAGTTTGATATTCAATTTAACTTTTGATCAGCCATAATATTTCAAGATAATCAATTTTTTTTAAAATTTATCAAAACCGAACCATTATTGCTTCTAGAGACATCAGGGCAAACAAAGGCTTTAGTTTCCTCCAACATGGTAAAAATGAAAGTTAGGTTACTTCAAAAATTATAAAATTACAAATTAAAATAATAATAGAAATTATATTTTGAAAAGAAAAATTAAAATTAAAATTTCCCCTTTCTAGCTTCAAACTGTACACGAAATTATGGAGATTGATTAGGTTGTCCAAACAAAACCAGTCCTTGTCTTAATTTATGTCGTTCACTCAGAAATCTTGTCCTCGAAGTAAGGTTCTCTAAATGCCAAACCTAAATGGTTTTTGTCCTTCAAAGGACATGCCTCATCAACCAATTTTATTAGCTTAAAATGTTGAAACCATAAAATAAGGGATAACGCTAGTTTATCATTAACCAACAACTAATTTTATTAAAGAATATTTGATTTACCCTAATAACTACATCGAATTTCAATTAAATTTGAAGTCGAAATCACTAGATCGAATACTATTTTTTTATTCACAAAATTTAAATCCAAAATTTTATTTAAAAAATTCCAGACTATTTACCACTCGACTTAAGAAGAAAATTTTGATCAGGGCATGAAATGAACTGGAATTGAGCGAAAAGTCTGACAAAATTAACTTTTCTAATATTCTACCCAGATAGATAAGCACATGGTTGAGGATCCCTTTATTTAAGGGTTTTTGACATTTATAAATTGGTGTTGTAGAATCATGCATGCGACATTTTGCTGAAACTTTCAGCAACCCAATATTTTGGATAACTTTATCATTAATACAATAAAATACAACATCAATTATATCATACAAACCCGCATTTGTTTAATCATATCCATTCATCACTTCAATGATTATTATTTCTCCCAAAGAAAAAAACAACAAAAGAAACTGATTTACATATAAGCTTGCTTCTCCATGTACGCATGCAAGCATGGAATCAATTATAGCCAAAGAGAATAATGTCCATCTCTGCATGTGCATGTATTATCTTAACGTTATGTTTATTTATTAATAAAACAACATTACGTGATTCATTAATATATAAAAAATATATATATTTTGGTTTCGTATTGGATATTGGTTGTTAATATAAGGTCCATAAATTTATACCTGTACATAAAAAATACATATACATGGTATGTATATATTGATTGATAAGGAAAAATAAAAGAGATGGATTTATAGGGTAGAGGTCCACAAAGGAAGTGGTCACATGGGAGCATGTGCACTCAAAAAAGTTGATAAAAACAAAGTAAAGCTCCCATTGCCATCAGTTGTTTGGCTGACCATTAACATCTATTCTTTGTTTCCTTCTTAACCACTGATTTCTTTTTCTTTTCTTTTTTCAACTGAGAACTATTGCATATAGTTTGGTGCCCAACAATATTGAATTTGGTAGGCTGCATATAAATATATATATTATATAACTATTTCTAAGTACACTTGTGGGTAAAATAAAAATAAAATAAAATATTGTTTAAATAATAAGCTTTTTTAAAAATATTTATTATTGATAAGGTAATAAAAATGTAAATAATATTGTCAAATTAAGGTGAATCTTGAATCAATTTTGTAAGTATTGGAATGAAGGAACTGGTTGGATTTTCAATTTTCAATTCAATCGATTGAATTGTTTGGTTCGATCACTTAAAAAATTAAAAAGAATAACTTAATAATAGTTAAAATAAAAATTAATTAAAGAATATTAAATTTAAAAGATTGTATTCTCAAAAAAAAATCAAAGATAAAAAATAAACCAACAAATAAAAAAATCCAAAAAAATTGTGTTAGAAAAGAAAAATAATAAAGAAAATAAAAGCCCTAATTAAAATTTTTTTTTGTTAGAATCCAAAATTAGATTATTATTGTTGTTATTATTTTATGTAAAATATTACAACCAAAAAAAAAGAAAGAAAAGAAGCCCTAACAACTTCAGTACATTGGAAATAAAGCTTAAAAAATGCATATAAAAGAATCTGAATGATCGATTGAGTTTTAATTCGATTGACATCTATATTGTTATCGGTGCAAAAGGACATGGGTTTAAGTATGCTGAAACGTATTATCTTTCTATTCAAGGGTTGGGAAGAGCTATGGATAATTTTAAGTATTATATAAAAAAGAACAGATATAATAATTAAGAACCTATAATAAAATTAATGTTAAAAAAAACGATATAAAAGCTCAAGCTATATCTCCTTTCTTTAAAAAGAAGTCCGAAAATGGATGCCAATCAAAATTCTATTTAAATGAAAGGCGTTTGTTGTTGTACCATCGAATCGGTTGACCAAAATGAAGTTATTTTGAAAAGAAAATCAAAAGGTTGGAGAAACGTGAGTCAAATATACGCAATTAGGATGGCGTCCAAGGGCCTAAAAATAAGCCTGAAACCTGAGGTATATGGCCCATGCTTCAATTTGTGTGAATTAAGAACCCAATTGTTAATGGTTTGGGCTCAAGGGACCCAATCGTAAAAGCTTTCTTATGCAAATATCTTTCACACAATTAAAACTATTAACTTTTTAATCGTCTCTATCGCGTGGGTTGTTTGGCATCCAATTGCACACATGAAGTTCCTTTTGATCCTCATCATGTCCCCATCAAAAACTAATAACAACTTTGTCTATTTTACCAGTGATCGATCCAAGTGCTTTAACGCATGACAAGACATTATAAGGGAATGGATGCTCAAGTCCATCTATTAAACAGTAGCTTTTAGTATGTTTTTTTTCACATATAACCCTCCACAAAGAACTACTAGTGTGGGTGATCTGTAGGTGATCCTTCATGAATTTTGTTTGAGTATTCTAGACACCACTTGTTACAAACATGAATTTTATTTAAGTTATTCTAGAGACCACTTGTTACAAACCCTCTTTTAGAGACAATTAATGTAAAACAATTTTATATAACTCCAAGGATGAGAACATTATAGTAGAACCACATAGTACATCATGGCAACAACTGTATTGTAATAGTTCAGTTGTTCGACTAGCATGCACAACCTTACAAGACACTACATTAACGGCTAGATGGCACTATAAGACAAGACGTGACTCCTTATATAGGCCTGAATGCACAAGAGACCAAGGATCGACTCTTTCTCTAAAAACCCACATAGATACCCTAGCATTCTCCCCTTCTCTTACTCCTCCTCTCTTTCCATACTCCCGACTCTTCACCAGTCACAAGTAACCAACACTCCTTTTCATTGTTCTCTTCCCTTTATTGATTACTAACAACATCATTAATAATTTTAAAAATAACTTAATTTTATTAATAATGAAATGTCGTAATCATAAACATTCAAAATTAAATATAAATCCTACAAAAAAAAACTCCATTCCATAGGCTACCGCCCTTCAACATCGATCCATCCATGTGTTCACCAAGGTGCTTTGGAATTATTAGCCTAATCTTATCCATAATTAGACCTTCCATTACTAAATTTTATATGGATGTTATTAATTATAGTCTTTTCAATCCAATTTATATATAATATATACAATTTTTTAAACCTTTTTAAAAAGTACTAATTCAAATTAATTAAAATACTTTCTTTTTTTCAATTGTTATCTTCTTTATCATCATTGCGAGGCATTTACCAATATTTTCTTACACAACACTAAAAAAAAATGTCATATTTTCCGTAGTTAGTAAGAAATATAATATGAATATACGGATATGTTAAATTTTTTTATAATTTAACTTATTAAGATTAAGAATAAAATATCTAAACATAGCATGAATGCATAAATTTTCGTTCTATTTTAAAAAAAATAAAAAGTATGAAATATATTATTCGCAAGAGTTAAAACCGAGTTGACAATTTTTTGGTACATGTTTCACAATTTTATGCAAACATAGGGTGAGGTGTTACGGCTAGCTAAACGGGATGTCCATGACAATAGCCTTCTTTGCCCAATCTTTAGCCTCTTTTTACACTTATCGATTCACTAGTTCTGATCTCACCGGTGAGGTGTTACGGCTAGCTAAACGGGATGTCCATGACAATAGCCTTCTTTGCCCAATCTTTAGCCTCTTTTTACACTTATCGATTCACTAGTTCTGATCTCACCACTTCCATACCTTGTAGGAGTGTCTTGATATCAATTAAATGTTAGATTCCTTAAAAAATATTGGTCCACTTTTTTTTCCTTTTTGTTTAACAATTTGCCAAAGTGGTGGATACCTCATTAGCCATTTCTAATATACTACAAGCCTTTCTAGCAATGGTGCACTTAGAAATGCATTTAAACTCATGGGAGTTTACTTCATAGAAAATTGTATTAAGGACCTTAAAGTTTGCATTCGTTAATCTTTTTTCATCATTGGTCTAAGTCACTTTAGGATCAGGAGTCCTTAGAATTTAGCACCAAGCTTTTTCATCTATGAACCTGATAATAGCCATCATCCTTGCCTTCTAATAGGCATAATTCAAGTCATCCAACACAGAGGTCTTGAGATTAATTTTCCACCCACCTCAACAATAAATGAATGATAGGATCTCCAATTATTGAGTCTAGAATTGATACCAATTGTGAATTCATTGAATTTACCTTTTAAATTCGTGTTCAATTGCAACTGGACTAACTTACTATCAATTATAAAATAAAATATGGATACAAAAGTTTGGGTATGCTGTTTGGAAAATTTTTACACTTATCGGACTTTGCCTAAAGAATAATCCACCATAAATCTCCTAGCACAAAACATGATTTAAGTTCAACTTACTTATCAAGTTGCAACATCACTTCTATACTCAATCTAGACCACTCTCTTACTAAGATTTCCCCCTTTGGAACTTAATTGCAAACTGAACAAAAAAAAATTACTTACAATAGCTTTGCACTGAAATAAGTTCTTCACACAAACAAGATAAATGATCTCCCCTAATCTCCAACATAAACTATAACAAGTTTTCACTTGAATAGACATTTAATGGCTTACAAAAGTATAATCAACATGGGTCTCTATCTTCTCAAAAATAACCTTCAATTATGTCTTCAATATGGAATGAAGTCACCTAAATATTCTCATAACAATCTTCTTTACAAATCAAGTTTCTTCAATAAAAAAATTCTGATTTCGTTGAAAGTCTTTATAATGTCTTTATAATGTCTTTACTTGACTTGATTTACCGACCTCAAAAATATGTCTTTCCAGAGACACCTCAAAGATATGTTATTACAAGGTCCATTAGTTTTGATCAAAACATGGAGGTACCAAATGCAATTTAAATTTATAACTAGAGTTACATGTGGTCTATAATAACTAGCACTAATATAGCCATCAAAAAATAACTATGAGTACGGGAAGGATTGTTTCCATGTAACAGAACTTACGGGAAGGATTGTTTCCATGTAACAGAACTTCAAATTCAAAAAAAATTAAAATTAAAATTCAAGTTGTAATCATGGAAATGGATATTTAGACCTATTTGCTAGGAATTAGTGGGAATTAGTTGACTTTTTAAAAGGGGAAAAAAAGAAGCATATGCTGTTATTAGAGTGAAACGTTAGTCGGCTCCTAGTGGACGAATTAGGACGATATTAAAAAATATATAAGTTAATGATTTTTCTGAATTCAGTAAAAGTAAGGTATAAAATGTAAATTAAAAAAAAAATTAAAGGGTGTGAGTTTATCTAAAACATCTGCAACTATATAAATTTTTTTTGATAAAAGAAACAAAATAGTTAAATTACATTATATTAATTTGAGTAAAAGCATTATTTTTGCTTTTTTAGAGTAAAGGGTTATTAGTATCTATTCAGGAGTGTTGTAGGTCAATTTTAGCCCATTTACATCAAAACCCAATTTAGCCTTACCTAACCCACTAAAATTAAACCCAAAATCCAAAATCTTAACTATCCAAAGCCCAATTTACATCAAAACCCCAATGGCCCAAACCCTAAGCCCAAATCAAAATAAAAAAAACCTAGCCCACAACTTAAACTTTTCTCAACTAGCCACTCCTTTTCCACCACCAACTCCACTAGCCACTCTTTTTCCACCACCAACTCCACTAGCCACACCTTCTCCACCACCACTTGTACCTACAAATGAAGACATAAACAATAAAAAAATATTTTGTAAATGGCTATATAAGCCTTCTCGTATTTTGTATACTAGGGGGATTTTTTTGGAGAGTTTTAGGGGGGGAGATTTTTTTGGAGAGTTTTTGGGAGAGAAAGTTATTGTAAAGGATTTTTGGAGAGGTTTCTTTTTAAAGTAATCAAGGAGAAGAGTTATTGTGAAGGCTAGTTTTTGGAGAAGCTAGTTTTTTTGGAGATTAATCAAAAATCAAAGCAAAAGAGGTTTCTTTGTCTATTCTCATTTTAAGTTCTTTGTTTACTTATTGTTTTCCTTTCAATCTTATTTTGTTTCTTTTATACGAAAGTAAAAAATAAAAGGAGGAAGCTTACCCATTTTTACCGAAAAAGTTTTTTTGAGGTCCGGCTGCCGTGTACGGTGGCGCCGGCGGCAGTCCGGCGACCGGACGATGGCCGGCCTTGTGGCCGAAAATCACCCACCCTCTCCCTCTCTTTTTTGTTATTATTATATTTCTTAATATTATATTATATATATTCTTTTAATATATTAGGTATATTTTAAATTTTATATTACGTATATATATATTTTATACTATTTTATGTATATATCTTTAATATTATATTATTTATATATATATATTTTTACATGTTATCTTATGTATATATCTTAACTATATTATGTATGTATTTTTAACACTATATTATGTACATATTTTTAATATTATCACGTATTTTTTTTATATATGTACATATTGATGTAGTATTATTAATAGTATTGATTTTTAAACATCATTATTATTTCTAATATATATATTATGTACATTTTTTTATTTCTATTTTATTTTTTATTTTTCAATATTAATTATTATTATTCTAATATTTTGATATTTTGATATTTTATATTTTATATATTTTATTATTCACATCATTATTCGCATTTTTTTGACAATAATATTCTTGGATTTTTTTTACTATCATTTTAAAAACTTTTTACATTTTAATTTTAAGAATAAGGCAATGTACCGATTTTAACATTAAGTCATTGATTTCATCGCTATGTTGGGTGAAATTAATCGGCTCGTGTTAAAAACGGGACGTCCTTCTAAAAAACAAAAAAAACTTGCAACTTCTCATTTCCTTCAATCGGATCACACTTAAATGTCAAATTGAATTCGTATTTTTGAAAATCAAGACAACATGTGTTTAATAAGATACCAATTTTGGGCGTCGCGAGGGTGCTAATACCTTCCTCGCGCGTAATCAACTCCCGAACCCTAAATTTTCTCTGGATTTCAACGTAGACCTAAACTTAGCCTTTTATTTGTTTTAATAAGAGATCTAATAGGTGTCCGATCACACCTAGGAAAAAGGATCGGTGGCGACTCCCTGTTTATTTCAAAAATCAAACGTCAAATTTCAAACTTTTTTCAATAAATCGCCACAATTAGCGACCAAGCTAAGCTAAAATTTTTACGTCGCTACAGCTGGCGACTCCACTGGGGAAAGCCTTTTTGAGAGTCGTGTCTGGAATTAAACACGTTTTGTCAAAATTTTCAAATTTCCTTGTTCAAAGTAAATATTTGGTCGTGATCCGAAAATCTCGTTTTCAAAATTCATGCATTTGTATCGTGCTGTAAATATTTCTTCTAACTTGCTTATTTGGTTGTTTTTCAGTTTTTAATTTTTATGGTTTTAATTTTGGTTTAGTTTCTTTAAGTGAAACGTAAAGGTTTATGAGTTGTTCCCCACACACCGTGCACTTGCATTTTCGCATAACATGAGCTCTCTACCCGGGCTCTGTCCGTTTAAGTGAAAGTAAACGCTACGCCTTCGTGAGTTAACTCGTCCCTCCGCACAGGTTAGTGAATACTTTCGGGTTACATATGATTTATGCTTTCGTGAGTTAACTTGTCCCTTCGCATAGGCATAAGTAAATGTAACCCCTCGAATTGAACTCGTGAGCCTGTGATAGGCTATGACCGAGGCTCCGTGTTAATCTTAGTAGATGATAGTACGGGCAATTCGAGTACCTATCTAGAACCAAAACCGCATATAATGAACCATACGAGCCACCTAACTAGAGCCATGCTGAACCTCCGTCCGTTTAGTAGTCACCAAAATAAGTGCACGGGAGGAACGCCTCTTACCTTTTGCACTTTCGCTTTCTATGCAAGGGAATCGAGTCCATTGGACCAAGTAGCTTAATTTGTTAGATTTTCCATAATTTTTCTCTGATCATATGTGTTTTGCTAACCAATGTTGTTTGTCTGTATTTCTATTTTTCATTATGCATCATATACATCTTGTTAGGAAAGGGTTGATTAGAGATTGGTTGCCAAAAAGGGGTTTCTGATAGAGGAGTCAATTACACGAGTGACCGAAACGTTGTGTAATAGACTCTTTTGATTAAGGAAATGCCTAAATAGGGGCTATCTTGAAATTAACACCAATTTCTTGCATTTCTTTCATGACTAACAGTCATTTGACATTCATGCATTCATTCATTCATTGCATATTCCATACTCGTTCGCTGAGGTTAAAACATACAATTCGCTAGTTGTGCATACCATACGGGAAACCAGGGACATTCCACGAAAAACTGCCTAGCCTTTAAGAGAAGAGTTCAAGGACTCATTGATGCAGGTATCCTACGATTCGATAGTGCCAGTAATGCAACTAGGAACCCATTCCCTAACCATATCGAAAGGGATGTGAGCATAGTGGGGAAAGTGGACGAATGGAAAGTCAGAAGATGTGTTTCGGAAATAAGGACGCCTCTGCAGAAAATCTGGGAGGTACTGGTTAAGAAAGGATTGCTTTGTCACCCCGATAGAATTCTCGGAGAAGAAGGTCAAAGTTTTTACAATTTCCATGGAATTGTGGGACACGACATTCAGTCGTGTGAGGAATTTAAAAGGTTGCTTCAAGACCGGATGGATAATAAGGAGATTAAGATCCTTAACAAAAGGGAAGAGACCAATGAAAGAGAAGTATGCGCCTCTGATAGCCAGTCATCAGGTCCCCCTTATAGCGCTGATCAACCGTTAGTAATTTATTACGATGCGACGAAAGAGCCGGTGAAACCAAAAATGATAATTGAAGTACCATCTTCTTTCCCTTACAAGGACAATAAAGCAGTACCATGGAAATATGACGTTAATATCGTCACACCTGAAGATGAAAAACCCAAAGCCATGACTGGAAGCGTCGGGGAATTAGGTCATTTCACTCGTAGTGGAAGATGTTATTCGAAGGAGATAAAGAAGAACAGTGACTTGAAACAGAAAGGAAAAGCACCGATGCATGTGACCGATGATGAGCATGAAACTGCGCCTGAACAAGAAGCTAAAAATCCTGTGGACGAGGAGGAAGCACAGGAATTCTTAAAATTTATCAAACACAGTGAGTACAACGTGGTAGAACAATTGAGTAAGCAGCCAGTGCGAATCTCGGTATTATCTCTGCTGTTGAATTCAGAACCACACCGAAACGCTCTGCTGAAAGTGTTAAATCAAGCTTATGTGGCAAACAATGTATCCGTTGAAAAACTGGATAGGTGGATGAACAACTTGAATGCGGATAATTTCATTTCTTTTAGTGATGATTAAATACCGCCCAATGGTAGAGGCTCAGTGAAAGCATTGCATATCACAACCCGTTGCAAGGGCTACATAATACCGAACGTGCTCATCGATAATGGTTCGGCACTCAACGTTATGCCTTTGGCCACGCTTTCTAGAATTTCGATGGATCTGTCCCATTTAAGGCTCTGTCATTCTACGGTAAGGGCATTCGACAGGACAAGGCGTGAAGTCATGGAAAAAATTGAGATCCCTCTGGAAGTGGGTCCCTACATATATGATGTTGAGTTCCAACTCATGGACATTACATCCTCATATAACTGCCTTTTGGGAAGACCCTGGATCCATTCTGCTGGAGCGGTCCCATCATCCCTCCATCAAAAGGTGAAATTTATCATGGATGGCTATTTGGTCACTGTCGAGGGAGAAGAAGACATTGTCGCATCTATCTCTACTGATGCGCCATACCTTAAAGTGAGCAAGGACGTAGTGGAATGCTCCTTCCGATCCCTTGAATTCGTCAATGCCACATTATTCACTGAGGGAAATAAAATTCCCGTGCCTAAATTATCGAGAAATACTAGAATGGGTGTCAAGTTGACTGTAGGAAGGGGAGCTCGAGTGAGAAGAGGTTTAGAGAGATATCTGCAAGGAATAGTCAGGGCTCTAAAACCAGTGCATCATAAGGCCCGATACGGTTTGGAGTTCCAGCCGGACATGCGTCAAAGAAGAAGACAGTGGAAGAAAGATCAATAAAGAAGGATCGCGAGAACCTTAGGCCGAAAACCAGAATGGGAGCCTATGGAATTCCCTCCTTTGTCAAGAACATTTACGTCTGCGGGAATGATATACCCGAGGCAGGACAATGCACAAGGCACAATGTTAATGATCGAAAAGGGTTTTCAGAACATCAGTATAAATGTCATTGACAAAGGAGCTGACACAAGTAAAGATGTCTCAAGGATACGCCTTTGTCCCCCTGGTTTCATGTTGAACAATTGGACTGCCGAGGACCTTCTTGTAGTTTATAAGTCTTTAGAGTAATGCTCAAACATTAACATTCTATTGTGTCCTTAGATATAATAGAATTCTTTTGTAGGAGCTTGCATTCGCTCTTTATCATTTAAGTGAATATCAATGAAGATGCATTTTGTCACGATTTTTCGCATTATCACTAATTTCATAATCATTTTCTCATTTCATAGTCTATCCTTACATTTGCCTCATTGCCATGACATAACATTTTGTTTGTTGTTTCCAATACTTGGATGTCCCCGGATAGCTTCTTTTTCCATTCAACTTTCAGGTGCTCAGATATTGACGACATGAATAAGCCCGTTACGAATCTTGAAATTGATTTTGAGAAGGCTGTTTGCTTAGGAGAATTTGAAGCCGAAGAAAATGCTGAAGATTATGTCTCGTCTCCTGAATTGTTAAGAATGGTGGAACAAGAGGATAAACAGGTTCTGCCTCCTGAAGAATCTGTGGAAACAATAAATTTGGGCACTGAAGAGAGGAAACAAGAAGTGAAGATTGGGACTTCTATTTCAGAAAGTACCAGGCATAGTTTGATCACTTTACTCCGCGAATACAAAGATGTTTTCGCGTGGTCATACCAGGACATGCCAGGGCTAGATGAAGATTTAGTGGTCCATAAGCTCCCATTAAAGCCAGAATGCAAGTCCATCCAGCAAAAATTAAGACGGATGAGGCCCGAAATGCTGTTGAAAATAAAAGAGGAAGTCAAGAAGCAATTTGACGCTGGCTTCCTACAAGCCTCCAAATATCCAGAATGGGTGGCTAACATAGTCCCGGTACTAAAAAAAGATGGAAAAGAACGAATGTGCGTAGATTACCGTGACCTGAATCGAGCAAGCCCAAAAGATAATTTTCCCTTGCCACATATTGACACGTTGGTGGACAACACAACAAAACATTCATTGTTTTCTTTCATGGATGGATTCTCGGGGTATAATCAGATCAAGATGGCCCCTGAGGATATGGAGAAAACTACCTTCATAACAATGTGGGGAACGTTCTGCTACAAGGTGATGCCATTCGGGTTAAAGAATGCTGGGGCAACATATCAGAGGGCTATGGTGACGTTATTCCATGACATGATGCATAAAGAACTAGAGGTCTACGTCGATGATATGATTGCTAAATCTCGAGGAGAAGAAGAGCATGTAATGAACCTCAAGAAGTTGTTCGAAAGGCTGAGAAAGTTTCAGCTAAAGCTTAATCCAGCCAAATGTACATTCGGGGCTACCTCGGGAAAGTTGCTAGGCTTCATTGTCAGTGAAAGAGGTATCGAAGTTGATCCAGATAAAATAAAAGCCATCCAAGAATTACCACCTCCGCGCACGCAAAAGGAAGTTAGAGGATTTTTAGGGAGATTAAATTACATCGCCCGATTTATCGCTCAACTTACCAACCAATGCGACCCAATCTTTCGGCTTCTTCGAAAACATAACCCGGGGAATGGAATGAGGAATGCCAAGTGACCTTTGATAAGATAAAACAATATTTGTCCAGTCCTCCAGTGCTAGTACCGCCAACTCCGGGAAGACCATTAATTTTGTATCTGACAGTGTTTGAAAGTTCAATAGGTGGCGTACTGGGACAACATGATGAGTCAGGAAAGAAAGAAAAGGCGATCTACTACCTCAGTAAAAAGTTCATTGAATATGAGGCAAAATATTCGTCCATTGAGAAATATTGTTGCGCTCTGGTTTGGGTAGTTCGGAGACTCAGACAATATATGTTGTATCACACGACATGGCTAATTTTAAAGCTGAACCCAATAAAATACATGATGGAATCGCCGGCACTATCAGGAAGAATGGCACGATGGCAGATCCTCCTTTCGGAATATGACATTGCCTATGTAAGTCAGAAGTCGATAAAAGGGAGCGCAATAGCTGACTTCTTAGCAACTCGAACGACAGAGGAATATGAGCCTTTAAGATTCGATTTCCCAGACGAAGACTTAATGTGCATCACAGAAATAGAATCCGAGTCATCAAAAGAGAAGTCATGGAAGATGTGCTTTGATGGTGCGTCAAATGCTTTAGGGCATGTAATTGGAGCAATCCTGGTATCACCAGACGGGAATCATTATCCGTTCACTGCAAGACTGAACTTCTTCTGTACCAATAATATCGCAGAATATGAGGCCTGTATCATGGGGCTTCGTGCAGCTATCGAACGAAACATCGAGATCTTGGAGGTGTACGGGGACTCAGCCCTAGTGATTTACCAAATCCGTGGAGAATGGGAAGTGAGGGACTCAAAATTGATTAAGTACAGCGATTTAGTGGCTGGATTGATCAAGGAATTCAAAGAAATAACTTTTCATTACTTCCCACGAGAAGAGAACCAACTGGCTGATGCCCTAGCCACTTTGGCTTCAATGTTCAAAGCAAGTAGAGAAGCAGAAATAATGCCCCTCAAAATGAGCATATACGAGGTCCCTGCACACTGTTGTAGCATTGAGAAAGAAGTAGACGGACGGCCTTGGTTCCATGATATCTTAGAATATACCAAGAATCAAAGGTATCCCGAACAAGCGAATGAGAACGATAAAAGAACAATTAGAAGAATGGCAGCGGGATTTATTCTTGATGGGGATATCCTGTATAAAAGAGTAAAGGATCAGATGCTTTTGAGATGTGTGGATGATGTTGAAGCCAGAAAAATACTTGAAGAGGTCCATGAGGGAATTTGCGGAACGCATGCCAATGGTTTCAATATGGCCAGAAAGATCATGAGACTCGGTTATTATTGGCTGACAATGGAAAGTGACTGCATCAATTTTGCCAGAAAATGCCACAAATGTCAAATCTACGGCGATAAAATTCATGTAGCCCCTTCACCCCTTCATGTCATGACTTCTCCGTGGCCTTTTTCTATGTGGGGCATGGATGTCATAGGGCCAATTTCTCCAAAAGCTTCAAATGGACATCGATTCATTTTTGTGGTTATCGATTACTTCACAAAATGGATTGAAGCCGCTTCGTTTGCCAATGTGACGAAGACTGCAGTGTGCAAGTTTTTGAAAAAGGAAATTATTTGCCGATATGGTTTGCCTGAAAGAATCATCTCAGATAATGCCACGAATCTGAACAATAAGATGATGAAAGAAGTGTGCGAGCAGTTCCAAATAAAGCATCATAATTCCTCGCCCTATCGCCCAAAGATGAATGGGGCTGTTGAAGTAGCTAACAAGAACATTAAGAGGATCATTGGGAAAATGACTGAGACATATAAAGCTTGGCACGAGAAACTTCCATTTGCTTTGTTTGCATATCGCACATCTGTGCGAACATCTACGGGAGCAACTCCTTTCTCTCTAGTCTATGGAATGGAAGCTGTGCTACCTATCGAGGTTGAGATCCCCTCTCTGTGAGTATTGATGGAATCAAAGTTAGAAGAAGCAGAATGGGTTCGAGCTCGATATGATCAGTTGAACCTCATTGAAGAAAAACGTCTAAGGGCAATTTGTCATGGGCAAATGTACCAAAAGAGAATGATCGCAGCCCATGACAAGAAGGTACGACCAAGAGAGTTCCATGAAGGAGAACTCGTTCTGAGAAAGATTCTCCCAATACAAAAAGACCTGCGAGGAAAATGGGCACCAAATTGGGAAGGACCATACGTTGTAAAAAAGGCATTCTCAGGAGGAGCTTTAATCCTTACCGAGATGGATGGGAAGGAGTTACCGAATCCGGTGAATTCAGATGCGGTGAAGAAATATTATGCTTAAGATGAAAACCCGAAAAGGACATCTTAAAAAAAAAAGGATCAGGGCGAAAACCCGAAAAGGGCGTCTTGATTAGTACAAAAAGATTAGGATGAAAACCCGAGAGGGCGTCCTAATGAAACAAACCTGGCGGTCGAACGATAGGTCAAGTAGTGAGACTACAGTATTTGAAGCACTTCTGAAAGCTCGAAATTTTCTACGCAAGCTTCTGAAAGCTCGAAAAGATTATTGATTGAGGAACGTGGAAAAGTTCATGTGTTGAATATCTAGAGCATTTGTATCCGTTGAATATGACCTTTTCTTTCTTTTTGACATTTTTACTCTCATTGGTTAACTTTCTTTGTTTGCCACATTTGAAATAAAGGAATATGAGATATCCTTTTTATCCCTACCTGACTATTTTCATACATCTCATTATGTGTTTATTTAATGATAAATAGTGAAATGACATACTCTAAACAAAAGAAATGTCAAGCATTACCCGGATAAGAATTCGATAAGTGCAAGATCTTCAAAGCAAGAACAAAGTTTAACCAAGGGCAAAAGGGTGATATCTGAGAAACGTCGATTACTCGTAAAGCTCGAAGACAGGTATGAGGCCTGAAGAGAAGGTCGAGAATCAAAGCAATGAACGCAGATCCTCAACAATCATGGCGAAAATGACATACGACCAATATGCTTAAGGAGCACTGCATAATCATGTAGGCATAAAGGCATTTAAGACAAACATGTGCATATCATGATGACATCATGCATGGCATATATAGGTAATCCAGTAAAGCAAGAAATCTTGAATAAGAGTCGTACTGAATCAAAGGAAAAGATACCCGAGTTCTACCAAAGGACTGGTTTTGGTATTTTGATGTTTAATATTCATGCTTTCCAAGGAAAATCAACTCATATTGCGAGAGATGAGTTGAGCCTCAAGACACGTTGAGGTATTTTTAATTTTTTTTTCAAAATCAACTCATATTGCGAGAAGTGAGTTGAGCCTCGGGCCACGCCGATGTATTTTTAGTTTATGTTTTAAATTGACTCATATTGTGAGAGGTGAGTTAAGCCTTTTAATTTTTGTTTTTCAAAATCAACTCATATTGCTAGAGGTGGGTTGAGCCTCAGGACATGCTGAGGTAATTTCAATTTCTGTTGTTAAAAAAAAAATCAACTCATATTGCGAGAAATGAGTTGAGCCTCAGGACACGCTGAGGTAATTTCAATTTCTGTTTTCAAAATTCAACTTATATTGCGAGAAATGAGTTGAGCCTCAAGACACGTTGAGGTATTTTCAATTTCTGTTTTCAAAAAAAAAATCAACTTATATTGCGAGAGGTGAGTTGAGCCTCGGTTCACATGCTGAGGTATTTTCAATTTCTGTTTTTAAAAAAAAAATCAACTCATATTGCGAGAGGTGAGTTGAGCCTCAGGACACGATGAGGTAATTTCAATTTCTGTTTGTCAAGAATCAACTCATATTGCGAGAGGTGGGTTGAACCTTTTAATTTCTATTTTTTCAAAATCAGCTCATATTGCAAGAGGTGAGTTGAGCCTCGGGGCACGCTGAGGTATTTTCAATTTTTGTGTTTTAATTTCAACTCATATTGCGAGAGGTGAGTTGAGCCTCAGGACACGCTGAGGTATTTTCAATTTTCGTTTTTTTAATTTATGTTTCAAAAAAAATCAACTCATATTGCGAGAAGTGAGTTGAGCCTCAAGACGCTGAGGTAATTTCAATTTTTGTTTGTCAAAAATCAACTCATATTGCGAGAGGTGAGTTGAGCCTCAGGACACGCTGAGGTGGTTTTAATTTATGTTCATAAAAAATTAGCTCATATTGCAAGAGGTGAGTTGAGCCTTGGCTCACACGCTGAGGTATTTTCAATTTCTGGTTTTCAATTTCTGTTTTTTAAAAATCGACTCATATTGCGAGAGGTGAGTTGAGCCTCGGGACACGCTGAGGTAATTTCAATTTCTGTTTGTCAAAAATTAACTCATATTGTGAGAGGTGAGTTGAGCCTCGGCTCACATGCAGAGGTCTTTTCAATTTCTGTTCTTCAATTTCTGTTCGTAAAAAAAAATGAACTCATATTGCTAGACGTGAGTTGAGCCTCAGGACACGCTGAGGTAATTTCAATTTTTGTTGTTAAAAAAAAATCAACTCATATTGCGAGAGGTGAGTTGAGCCTCAGGACACGCTGAGGTATTTTTAAATTTCTGTTTTTCAAAAATCAACTCATATTGCGAGATGTGAGTTGAGCCTTGGGTTCACATGTCGAGGTATTTTCAAAATCTACTTTTGCGAGAGGTGAGTTGAGCCTTGGCTCACGTGCTGAGCTATTTTCAATTTCTATTTTTAATGTCTAGTTTTACAGAGTCAATTCATATTGCGAGAAATGAGTTGAGCTCAGGATCACATGCCGAGTAAAGAATCAATATTAGAGCTGATTGAAGACACCATATTTTGTCTCCCTGAAGTTGCAGTGGAGTTAATCGAGGATATCAGATCTTGCCTTTCTAAAGTGGCAGAAGAGAAGACCCAAAACCTTATCTCACTGAAGCGATAGAAGAGCATATTGAATTACATTGGAACAGATTGAAGCTACAAGGCATATCTCCGAATTTGCAGTGGATTGAACCAAAGCTACAAGATGCGATGGACTGGAAAGAGACTACCTAGATGAGAAGAGCACCAAAGAAGTCCATACTTAGCAAGACCGGGCAAAATTGGCCTTTCTTTATATCTTTGCTCTATTCTCGTTACACGATAATAAGCAAAGAGGGGCAGCTGTTGTAGGCTAATTTTAGCCCATTTACATCAAAACCCAATTTAGCCTTACCTAACCCACTAAAATTAAACCCAAAACCCAAAATCTTAACTATCCAAAGCCCAATTTACATCAAAACCCCAATGGCCCAAACGCTAAGCCCAAATCAAAATAAAAAAAACCTAGCCCACAACTTAAACTTTTCTCAACTAGCCACTCCTTTTCCACCACCAACTCCACTAGCCACACCTTTTCCACCACCAACTCCACTAGCCACTTTTTTTCCACCACCAACTCCACTAGCCACACCTTCTCCACCACCACTTGTACCTACAAATGAAGATATAAACAATAAAAAAATATTTTGTAAATGGCTATATAAGCCTTCTCATATTTTGTATACTAGGGGGATTTTTTTGGAGAGTTTTAGGGGGGGAGATTTTTTTGGAGAGTTTTTGGGAGAGAAAGTTATTGTAAAGGATTTTTGGAGAGGTTTCTTTTTTAATCAAGGAGAAGAATTATTGTGAAGGCTAGTTTTTGGAGAAGCTAGTTTTTTTGGAGATTAATCAAAAATCAAAGCAAAAGAGGTTTCTTTGTCTATTCTCATTTTAAGTTCTTTGTTTACTTATTGTTTTCCTTTCAATCTTATTTTGTTTCTTTTATACGAAAGTAAAAAATAAAAGGAGGAAGCTTACCCATTTTTACCGAAAAAGTTTTTTTGAGGTCCGGCTGCCGTGTACGGTGGCGCCGGCGGCAGTCCGGCGACCGGACGATGGCCGGCCTTGTGGCCGAAAATCACCCACCCTCTCCCTCTTTTTTTTTGTTATTATTATATTTCTTATTATTATATTATATATATTCTTTTAATATATTAGGTATATTTTAAATTTTATATTACGTATATATATATTTTATACTATTTTATGTATATATCTTTAATATTATATTATTTATATATATATTTTTACATGTTATCTTATGTATATATCTTAACTATATTATGTATGTATTTTTAACACTATATTAGGTACATATTTTTAATATTATCACGTATTTTTTATATATGTACATATTGATGTAGTATTATTAATAGTATTGATTTTTAAACATCATTATTATTTCTAATATATATTATGTACATTTTTTTTATTTCTATTTTATTTTTTATTTGTCAATATTAATTATTATTATTCTAATATTTTGATATTTTGATATTTTATATTTTATATATTTTATTATTCACATCATTATTCGTATTTTTTTGACAATAATATTCTTGGATTTTTTTTACTATCATTTTAAAAACTTTTTACATTTTAATTTTAAGAATAAGGCAATGTACCGATTTTAACATTAAGTCATTGATTTCATCGCTATGTTGGGTGAAATTAATCGGCTCGTGTTAAAAACGGGACGTCCTTCTAAAAAACAAAAAAAAACTTGCAACTTCTCATTTCCTTCAATCGGATCACACTTAAATGTCAAATTGAATTCGTATTTTTGAAAATCAAGACAACATGTGTTTAATAAGATACCAATTTTGGGCGTCGCGAGGGTGCTAATACCTTCCTCGCGCGTAATCGACTCCCGAACCCTAAATTTTCTCTGGATTTCAACGTAGACCTAAACTTAGCCTTTTATTTATTTTAATAAGAGATCTAATAGGTGTCCGATCACACCTAGGAAAAAGGATCGGTGGCGACTCCCTGTTTATTTCAAAAATCAAACGTCAAATTTCAAACTTTTTTCAATAAATCGCTACAATTAGCGACCAAGCTAAGCTAAAATTTTTACGTCGCTACAAGGAGGATCATCGAACACTTGCATACCATCTTTCTAGTCCGAAGTCATTTTAATTATATGGTCAGTAATTTGATTATCCTCCCTTAAGACATGTCGTAAACGCAGTGCCCAACATGCGTCAAAAGTTGCCAGATACACTTGATTAAAGCCAAACTCGATGCTGCCGATGGAGTGTCTTGGAGAACCTTGGTCACCTCCAAGCAATCACTTTGAATCATCACCCTTTGGTACGTGCAACCTTGAAAAAGAATCAGATCATTTAAAATACTCCATAATTCGACATCAAAAACTGAACACTAATATTTAATCTGTTAATTATGAGTGTTTAACTTAATCTAGATCATCAATTTAATGTATACATGATGATGATTTGTTGCTTTAATAAAAAATTCAATATTTATAAAAAATTATAAATGGCAACATAAATCAATGAATCAACTTAATTAAGTCTAACGTTAAAAGTGAATCCTTAATAAAAAAACTATTAGTGTATTAGAAGTTCCGCGGCCGCCATTGTCAATCCATCCATCCACTTGTCTGTTCTTTTGAAATCATCAAAATGCAGTCTCTAGCAAATGAGAAAAACCAAATGCTTGGAAGTTATGCAATATATATATAAAACAAATTCTATCCTCACTCCTCGGTGTCCAACTACTTAATGTCTGCCCATTACATTAACAAAATGGTACATTAAAACCCTATTTTGCATTTGTGCTTATCATGTCTCTATCCTATCTTGTCCCCCAAAATCAATGTGTCATTCGAGTACATGAAAACTTTTAAAATAACCCTTTTACTTATATATATATATATATATGTATGTAACATAAATACAAATTATATTTATATTTTTGTTGACTTCATATAAATTGAATACAGGATGTATTTTAATTAAAAAAAGGTTTAATATATTTATGATCATATTATCCAAAACATTTAGTAATAAATAAAGTTGATGCATAATGGGGGTGCAACTTTGTGTAAAAGAAGCAATCCTCTCCAATGGGAAAGGACAAAAAGCTTGTAAGGTATGATACATGTCAAATTGGTGGTCGTCGTTGGTTGTTTCGGTTGCAATTTAAAAGCAAAAACAATGGCATTAGTCAACTCTGCCTTTCTATTCGTCAACCATGCTTTAAAGTCATAACCAAAATTGGTGACCAAAGTGTCACCTCCACTACCCTTTTTTGTCCTATGACATGATTAATCTTATTCTTATTAGATAATTACTAACTAAATTTAGTATTAAAGAATCACTTAAGTACGGGTGGAGGTGTGTATAAAAATATAAAATCGGATGGAATCGAAATTTTAAAAAATAATTTATTTGGTGAAGTTTAACATTAATTAAAATATTAAAAAATATTTTTTTACAAAATACATAAATTTCCTAAGTTCTAATGGCTAAAATATCCCTACTGATTTGTGATACTACTTAAAATATTTTTATTAATTAACACTTTAAAGACTCCATTAGGAGTTGATTTTATATAATATATTACGAAACAATATCATATTCAACTAATATATTAAATAATTAACAAAATAAACCAATGAGTAGTTGGGTGCATTGATAACACACATTGTACTCTCAAGGGGAGAATGTAAGTTTGAACCTTAAAAATAACTTTATTGATAGGGACAACTACAGATATGCATAATATCAAAAAAAAATTAACAAAATAAAGAAAACTTGTTAGAAAGAAATTGAGTTAGTATGACTTGCGGCTAAATATAAATTCTATTTGTAAGATACTATAAATGTGACACTATTCATCCATTTCATTGACCCTCTTCGATAGGTCGAAATTTGCAATGACATAATATTTGTGTTAAGCATATATCACATACAATTAATTGGACTCAAAAGTTTTGTCAATTTTATTCATCATTATTAATGTATTGAATAAACGTTTATTAAATTATTTGAAATTAAAGACGAGAGTAAAGAAGAATTCACCCAATAGAAGTGCCTCCATCAAGGTAGTCCATTTTCTTTACATGTAGATAAATGTTAAATCATACTCAACCTGATAATAAATTTGTTATCCATACGCATGTGTGAGAAATTTATTATGACTTAGTTAATTGCTTCTCACCAACGAGATACTTGTGCTTTGAGATTCATTTCAAGACGTATAAATCTTTTATGTATATATGACCAAATAAAGATAAGAGACTATTCATATTTAGAGGTTTCACCAAAATTACCTAAGAACTCTTAATCTTTTTTCCAGATACGTTAAAGTCACATTTTATAGCTTTTGGCACTGTCGTGTGAACCATCACCAATTTTCATAAATACTTAGTGTATCAACAACTTTATTAATCTAAATGCTACTTTGTTGATCTATAAATCCTCTATATGTCAGAGGTTAGAGGTTCGAAGCATGCCATGAATACACTATCTACGTAAAACTCCATCATTTAGCTCTAGAGTTGCTTCAAGAGATACCCATATGCTTTCTTCAAAACTTGAAGATATATTGATTGTTGAACAATATTTAAAAGAAAAATACACTATTTATATGATGTTTCACGTCAACAAGATATAAATTTATATTTGGCACCACGAAAAGTTTTTAACTTGATCCCTTATAAAATTGTAGCTTGATATACTAAATTTAATAACATTTTTTTACTTCAATATTATTCATTATTATTAACAAACTTTTTTTATTTATCTTTTCAATCAATTTAAATGAATATATTGATTTTAATTTTTTTTTAAATTGCAATAATTTCAATAAAATCAAATTATTATAAGCACAAAATTAAATAGTTAACTCACTCAACTTTAATTAGTATTTTTTATACAATATATTCATAATTCTTTTCCAATCCTTAAATAGAAGAATAAACGCGCTCCAGCGCGCTCGAGCTCATATCTTCATATATTAACACAATGCTGATGTCAACTAAATTAAAACCTAATCAGAATAAATTTGATGACAAACCCACACATTTACATATAATGAGACTCGAATATAAAATCTCAAAATTCTTAAAAATTCAACCTAACAATTGAATTTAATATTTAGGATTAAAATTCTCAAAACAGTTACCATATTTAACATAAAGTTATAAACATTTAAGTTTGAATTACACTGCATAATTTTTTTTTTGGTGATAAGCATAATTTTATTTTCAATTACACTATATAAGTGATTAATATTATCAGAGGGGCCATAAAATCTCGTAGTTCATACCGTTTCTATCTTAATATTTTAGTCAAAATTCGGGTGTGTTCACACAATACCGTCACTGTGTCACATAGCAATTAGTACAAAATTTTAATATTTTAAATTAATTTTTAATTTTTTTATTGTAAATATTTTTTTATAATTATACCTTAAAATAAAATAAAATTATATAGTTAAGTTATTAAATTTAATTAATAATTATACACACATAATTATTATATATTCACATATGAGAATATTTAAAGAAATGATAATATAAGAAATAGATCTAAATTATTTTTTTCTAGATATTTAAATCAAATTTAAATTTTTATTGATAACATTATTAAAAGAATTGTATTTAAATATTGTTTTAATCCGAACAAAACTAAAATAAGAGAGAAAAAAGAGAGGAGAAGAACGGTTTTTAGTACAAAGGGATAAGAATCAAAGAAAATTATAGATGAAAGCAGTCCACAGGAGTATCAAACAGAAAACAAATGGTGCATTCATATGGTACCGACTATAGTATTTAGCCTAAAACACAAGTTCCGATGTCGCATAAAGCCTCCTGCTCGACCTCATCCAACAAGAAGTTCATCGGTGGACATGTGTTAACACACTTCAACACCACCCCCGCTGCGTACCAACCTTCACTTTACTTCATGAGATCACACATTTATGAACAACACGCCGCCAACCGCTAACTGACTCCTAAGAATCTTTGTCATTTTGTCCCCCTTTCTCTCTCCTCTAAACCCAAAATTAATAACAGTTCTTATGAAAACACGTATGCAAGCTCTCGTTAAATGAATATAAAATACAACCAAACAAAATTTTTCATAATCATCTTAAACCTTTATCAGCCAATGATTTATGCACACCAAAACTATATTTTCATTTCTTACTATATACATAATTTCTTATTATATCTATATGTAAAAATTATTGGTAAGGCAAAGGTTGTTGTTAGTGGATATATTTTACATGCGTTTCGTCGCTTGCCTGTTTTAGTCCGTGCTTTGACACGTACCACGTATATATCTTTTTAGATAAAAATTTTATTAATTTTTTAGAAAATAATATCTTTAAACAATTTTATTTTTCCAGTTTTATGGTTACGAAATAGTGGGCGTTTTTTACTTTTTTTTCCTTTTTATTTACTGTTTTGCCCTTTCATCTCTAGTATAAATAGGGGGTTGATTTCCTCACATAGAAAAGAAAACAACATTCTCTCAAAGCACTTTCCTGGAAATTGATTTTATTGTCATTTTCCTGATAAGAGCAACTCTAATTCGGATGTGCGAATTTATTTTTAAAACAATAAATTTACCACCGAAAAATAAATTTTTAATTTCTTAATTTCTTATTTATTTTCCAGTCATGCTAACAAATTTGTTTTGGAGTAACTTATTTTCCAACGTATATTATATATAAATAGAAACGAAGAAGAAAACCCTACGAGCTTCTATATTTTGACTATGCAATACGCATAATACAGAAATAGAACAAGCCAAAGGCAAGGTATATATATTTTCAGATGACTTGACGACGTAGCTCTTCTTGACTAATAAAGGTGCCATGGAACCCATAAGGAACCCTACTAGGCAAACTTATAGCAGCCACTTGTTCCATGCTCGAACCTTGCACTATCACCATCTCCGACATTTCCTTCTTCTCATCTCTCACGAATCCCATTATATATCCTTCATCTTCATTACCGTTTCTGTTACACGTTTGTTTTTTTTCGGGCACAAAAAATGGTTCACCCCCATAACGCCATGTTCCGTACATGAACTTGGTGACTTTACCTGTCTGCAAATCTACTTTTGCTATGCCCGAACACTTTGGCCATGGATCCGCTATTGCCAAATACACGAACCGGGTCTTTTGACCCAGGTATTGTCCGTTCACTTGACCCGCTTCCAGGTTCATTCCTGGTACAATTACCCTTTGTGTTGACTGTCTTGTTCTTAAGTTCATTCGGATTTCGGATAGTTCACTTCGGAACGTGTCTTTTGATTCGTTGAAAATGGAATCGGGCGGGTTCATGCAGGACCCGATTACTACTATGATTTTATCACCGGTGTCGGATATTTCTTCCCATGCATTCCATAAATGGAAACAGAAGCAATTCCGTACGTTGATCCATTGGATCCCCGACCCGACAACATCGTTTTGTTGCAAGACACCGAATCGGGATGTCTTGTTTTTGTTGTATACAACGGGTGATCCGCCCCGAATCATTTCGGATAACTTGAATACCATTTGGTGATCCGGGATTACTACGAAATTCTCGGTTATGGCAAAGTCGTGAATCATTGTTGCCTGGTCGATGTCCACCCGCAAGTCACGTGACTTCCTTCCAAATTTATCGAACCTGAAGTATTTCAAGTAAGGTTTCTTTAGAACGTTGTAATTCAGGGTGTGCAAATCACCTGTGACTGGGTCTAGTTTTGGGTGAGCGATCAACGGGCAATCGATTTGATCATTGAAGTTGAACCGTCCAATCGTCTCAAGATCGGCGTCGCCGGTAATTTTAACGTGATAAGGAAGATCATCTTCGGACATGGCTAACAGTCTACCATTGAAATAACCAAGCCCTGCATTTGCTACACCCATGCCGTGTGAACCGTCAACTAAGCCTAAACCGGCTCGAGCCATGTACAGACCGAGTCTAGCTAAACCCAAGTGTCCATGCAGCTCACCAATTGGTTTGGGGAACATGCACCGACCGAACCGGGCTTCTTGAACCAATCGGCTGGTTCGAGTATACCTGCAACTATAACTAGCTTTATTTCCAAGCCCCAAGCCAACGGCATGGATCATCCCATCACCGTCAAACAAATGGTGCCCACCTGAGGGTGCAAACATAGGGTTTGCACCGTTTCGGACGTATACGCCGCGTAAGCAAGCTGGAATCCGACCGACCACTTCCAACCCGTGATGGACCGGACACTCTTCAACCGGTGCAAAGTTCCCTGAAATTTGAACCGCCGGGTCAACCATTTTAGGCAACACATGATTTTTTTCAAGTCGCATGATCACGGAGGTCTCAATTTTGTCCAAAGCCACCGCCGCTAGCTTTTGAAACCGGTTTAAATGAACCGGATAGTTCGGGTGTTGTGGAACCAAGACATTACTACGTTCTCGTTGGACCATAGGTTCAACAACCTCGGGATGCGGAGATGATCGTGACGGCGCCGGCGGTGATAGCAATGGTAACGGATTTCGAGGAACGGTTTTCTTGGCGGGATTGACGATAAACTTGCATGTAAATAATTGGGATTGGGTTTGAAGGAGAGATTGATGTTTGGGGGTAAAGAAGTGAAGTGAGGGTTGCATGGTGGAAGAGAAGATCATGGAAAAGAAATAGATTAGTGAGGTTAGTTTAGGTTATATGGGGTGGAGTGGAAGGGTAGGGTTTATATAAAGCGAAAAAGGTGTAGTGTTTTGACATTAATTTTTCAGCTAAATCTGGGTGATGGTGGTTAGAGGAATAGACACGTCAGAGATGAGTTTTAACTTTGGAGGAGAGTGTATTTCCTTTAATTATAATACGAGGATAAAGTTCTAATAGGATTACGAATATTGCAATTTGAGCTCAAGTCATACTTGAAATAGTGAGTATTTTAATCATCAGGTTCATACGAGGTTTTTATTTTTTATTTTTTACATACTATTCTTATACCATATTATTAATATCTCAATAAACTTTCTAGGTAAAATACATGAATTTAGATTCAATGTCTAATTTAATATATGAATTTTGATTTAGTATAATTATGTACATAAAATATGATTTGTGATTCATATATATATATAACTTTTATTTTAAATTAACTGTACACATTTAAATAAATATATACATTTATTTTTATATTTGATTTAATATAATAATTTGTGTATATAATATATCAACATAAAATTGTGCTATTTTGATAATATTGTTAGTGATTTATAAAAATTGAATCAAATTAATATTTCATATAAAAAATCACATAAAATCGAAGTTTTTGTATAATATTACATATTAAATTAAATTTTATGTATAATTTTAATATTTATCCTGAAAATTTCTATTTCATAAAATAAAAAGAGTCATATATATTTTGATACTTCAATTCGATTTATTAATTCCAATTGGAACTTATAGATTTTCCTTTTACCAATTAACTACTTCAACTTTAATTCTCATAGACAAGCTACCTCAAAGTGTCACTTCGTTTTAAATTTTATGATTAGAGCACATGTTGGCTGAAAATTTTAAAAAGTTACATTTTGGGGTAATTTTTATAATAGAATTAAAATTGAGTTATTTAATTGGTCTAAGGAAATCAAAAGTATTAATTTGAATTAAGAAATCGAATTATATTCACCTTAATAAAAAATTATGGTTCATCAATGTGGTTTTGGTAGTATTGACCAAAAAAAAAAAGAGGTTCTAGGATATTGTTAGAATTACAATGAAATTATTTATATAAATATAGTTCGTAGCTTGTGAGGTTAAAAGCTACTTTCTATGGTAAAAATTGAGGGGTAAAATATTTTGACTTCTGCTGTTAAAATTATAGTCAAAATTTTGAAAAATAAAAAAACAATAAGATAATGCTTTTGGCTTTAAAAATTGACTTTGAGAGATGTTATTATCTTCTTATCTCTAAGCTTTTGTTGTTTTAGATTTAGTTTTTTTAATGTGTTATTAAGGTGTTTTTTATGTTTATTTTATTGATTATTAAGATAAATTTTTGAGATTTGTGATTATTCTTTTTAATAACATTCAAGCCGTATTTTATTATTATACCCAAATTTTAACTATGACTTATAATTTTCACCATAAGACTAGACTTTTATAAGGTATACTTTAACATAATTTTTATTTGTTCTAAAATATATGATTTAAGTTAATTAATTCACCCATGATTTAAACGAAAACTTGATTAATACAATCAAGGAAGAAGTAAAAGAAAATCAAAGCAAGCTTACAAAAAATGATAATTAGAGACGATAGAAGTGATAGGTCCTTGTATGAATCCTCCCAAATATTGTATTTAGGTTATATTTATTAAACCTCTCGTGGATGAATGCACAGAAATGTGAACAAAATGGTGGTGCAATTAAAGCAGTGAAGTGGGTTGGTGGGCCACCTCCAATAAGTTGCCAACACCTACTGCCTCCAACATGGCTAACCCACGTGGTCCTTTTTCCTTATTAAACCGAAAAAGAAAAAAGAATTCATCACACTATTAAACCATTTATTTGTTTTCACTACAAAAAGAAAAGAGAGAAAGAAATGAATTACTTTGAGTGGTAGAGCTTGTGACATCCCACGTATAAGTAAAAGAAAACACGTGTCTAAATTGAGGTTTGGGTACCCACGTGGATGAAAAACCATTGATTTGCCCTTTGTTTGGGTTGCTCCTGTTATAGGGAAAACATTGGATTTGTTGCCTAATTTCAGGGACATTGGATTTAGACCACGCATCCCTCCACCTTCCGTTATTACAGTTTTTAGATAATATTAAATCCAAAGAGAATGTGTCTTTAAGTATTAATAATATATTGGGTTTGAGTTTCAACGGTCAAATGTTTATAATATAATTTATAAATATCAATCCTCCAAACTATTAACCATGTAAATATGTAATCATTATTGATGTGATTAACCTACTTTGATTTTATCATCATATTAAACAAACAATAACATTACCTGTTCAATTACATTTTAGGTAATTTTTATGTGTAATTAATCCAACACACATTTATAATCGTTTAGTTAACCCTATATTCATATCCAACATCGAATAACTTATTTATTTAATATAAAAATATTTCAACTTTTAAATACATAAAAAGGACCTTCTCGTTAATTCAAATAGAATACCATATTTACTCATAAATAGTTATGTAAACCCTTAAGCTCTCAACATCATTTGTATGAATCACCAACCAACAAAGGGTGTCTCTATGCCCTCCTCGAGACTAATGAAAAATCAACATCCCGAGAATACAATACTCAACCTGTTGAGGATTTGAACCCCTCAACAAGTTTTAACACGTAAAACTAACCGATTCCTCAACACACGTATTTCCATAAATATATTCTTTCGGAAATTGGAGGCAAGGGAGCAACATGAACGATTCTAGTGCAAATCTCAGTGAAGAGACCTCTAAATGAAGCATTTATAAGGGCTTTGACAGGTGAAAAATGTTTTCGATGGGGAGTTCATCATTTTCCAACTAAATAAAATTTAAAAACGTTTCAACAAAAACAACGAGTTGCATGCCAATGCCATGGCCCTACAACTTTACACTGCAGATTTCAAAGCCTGTCTGCTGCTCACTTCATTCTCTGTTGCTTAACCATTGTATCACTCAAATCTGCAGGCAACAGACAAAATCATAACATCAAAACACAAATTTAACCAACGGTTCATCAATATCATCTCTTTGCGGACACCAGAACCAGAGGTAACTTCTTCAGCATTCAAATGAAGTTGAGGAATTAACATTAAGGTTTAAATAAGAAAAACCTATGTTTGCAAGCTACTTAGATTCGGCTCACGAAAAAAAATACATCTAATGTCTCGATCATTGTCAAGTTGAACTTGAACTATTGAACAAGCTTAATTCCAAGTACCTTAATGCTTGACAGGAGAAATACATAAAACCTAATCAAAATTTTCTTCTTCTAATTAATATTGAAAAATCTCAATAAGAACTTGAACTTAAGTTTCGAGATTAAGCAGAAATAATGAAGTTTAGAGTTGAGCAAGAAAATCAAGCTCATTTTTTATCAGATAAACAGACCTAAGTGAGCCATACTGAACAAGCTTGAGCTTTAAAACTTGACTAAACTAACTAGTCATGATAATGTCCAAGAAGTCTATTAAAAAGATGTTTACCTATCACAGATATATATTCGCTTAAGATTTTTTTTATTGTCATACAAAACAACTGATCTGCTGGTATGCTCACATTCAATTTATAGATGACTTGCAAACCGGGCATGAAGTTTTCCGACTCAGCCATGGATCGATACACTGAAACATGAGAAAAAAGAGAAAAAAACATTGAACTCATCAACATTCTCGTGTAAGCAACGTCAATGAAATCAATTGCAGAAAGGAAAAACGAAGTGGCATAGCCAAGATAAAATGGCTTACATCCTTGTGAAATTTATGTAGACAAGGAAGATGGCGAATGGTTTCTCCATTTGCGGGGGTTTCAAGGCATATCGCACAAACTTCCTCAAAGTTATCAGTCTGCAGTGATAAAAAAATTCAAAACAATAATTCACAATTAAGATCAGGAGAGTGAAGCAAAAGCAATGGATAGTATATTTGCACTGATGAAGAAACAACTGGACGTCAAACCAGTATAATCTTTGTCATCGGTTTTATACTGGTCAAACTGGTTTTCTTCTGTTTCATTGAATCCTTGTTTCTTGGGATATGCCAGACCAAATGGGTTCATTGTTTCCCGATTGAACCAGTCTGACCGACCAGTCAGGCCTGGTTTTTTCATGACTAATTTGCAAGCATGTAGATGAGGGTATAAAAGAAAATCTATATGGTGTCTTTTTTTCACATGACCAAGAAATTTACCTGCACTTTGGAGAGTGGTAAACTGTTAATTCGGTGAAGAGATGCACCAGTATGTTGATGATTATTATCATCAAGGGTCAGAAACCTTTCATAATCGCCACTGCAAGAATATCAAAAGGTGACAAGACATAATAACTTCAAGTACCACTTGTAATCCAAATATAGGAAATTTTAAATAGAACATGAAGCCAAATAGAAATATGAAAAGCAGAAATAAAAAGGAAAAATTACAGATGGTAAACATTAAATATTTAAGTTAAAAGCTACAGAGATTATTAGTCATTCTCGACCTATACTAGATACTCCTACCAGCACAAATAACATGCCATTCCACAAATTTTCATCATCTTAATTTTTCTTCAATTAAAAACTGCAATATGATAAATTTGTGCTAGTTGTGAAATTAGGTGGTCTATGTATGACAATAAAGAAGCTTGGATGAAAAATATAAACAGTAGACTTTGACGTGTTGAAAAACTGATTGAAAAGGATAAATTGGGCATGTTAAAATCACCTTATAGAAAGGTTTGTGAACCATTTTAGGACGCTATAACCTAATTAATTTGTAAAATATACTAGGTTTGCTAATTACCACAAGTTTAGATAATATCAACCCAAGATGCATGATAAATAGTTGGTCTCTCTCAAAAATATATATATAAATTAGCCAGGCTGTGACATTATCCAGAGCTAATCTTACCATAGTTGGCACCAATTCTGTTGTTGTGGACGCTGCAGTATTTTTAGTTGTTTCTAGTGGAGGTAGTTTTCGGTATGCAGTAGGATTCTTGGAATAAAAGTTCTCTGTAGAATTTTATTTAGAAAAAATATTTTGGTAGGACTTTATTTAGTTTGATATGACTTTCCTTAATGAGTGTACAAACCCTACAAGAGATATGGGGCTCTCTTTAACGAATCCTAAGGTTTCATGCTCCCTTTGATGAGTATGAATTATTAACCAAAATAGGTTGTTACAGAAATCGAAAAATAAAGGGAAGAAATTGATCATGAATTCCCTTTAATGAGTCTATAACGTGACTCTATTTGTGTATTAACATCTGTGTATAGTAACTGAACATTTCTGCATAAAGTGCAAACCCTCAAGATTGAAATTGCTTTTCACAGCCCAAGGGCCAAGACACTTGTAATTGCAACCAAAACATGGCCTCACTGTAACCTCTAAATAAATTGTCTATCAAATTGAAAGATGCAATCATATGGCAACACAGATCCAGTTAATAGAAGAAAAATCTTACTTGTTAAAATCATTGTGAACTCGGAAGATGTGACCAGCAATGTCATCATCATCTCCAATAGCAGCCTCCATGGCTTCCAATATATCAAGTCGCTGTATCAGAAAGCCCTAAATCAGTTTTTGTTGAAAGTAAAGAAATACTGGATGGGACAAAAAGGGGGGGAATTTTACCATATCCAAATCCATGTCCAAAGGAAAGTGAAAATTCCTTGCCCTAGATGATACTGCTCGACTTTGATTCAAAACCCGATTCCTCAACCGCGGCACTCTAGCAGAACTAGGAAAACGAGCCCGTACTCCTCTCCTATTTGAAGAATTCTGAGAAGTCCGCAATGGTGACCGAGTATGCGACTGCCTTGTTGACCCTCTCTGCATAAGCAAAGAATAATGTTACAGGAGGAACTTACACAAATTCTAAAGGAAAGGGACTCCAGCAGAAGTAGGAGAACGAACCCATACTCCTCTCCTATTTGAAGAATTCTGAGAAGTCCGCACTGAAGACTGAGTACGGGATTGCCGTGTTGGGCCTCTCTGCATTAGAAGCAAAGAATAATACATGAGGAACTTATACAAATTCAAAAGAAAAGCATCAAGTTCATATGGTTGAAGAGAGAATAAAAACAATCAAGTACCAAAAAGAAAAATGATCCAAATAGGATTAGCCAATACATTTCTTTTATGTTAAAAAAGTAAAAACCTTGATTGGATATAGTACTATGTATCATGATAGTACCGTCTGATAAATACAAATATACATCCTACAATTAAAGGCCTTTCCACTGAATCAAATAGCATGAATGAAATATAGTTTCTCCTCTCTTCAGTGAGCAAGATTAGCACCAATCAAACAGTATAATTAAGTCATTTGACCCAGCAACAACAGGAAAGAGAGTACTCATAAAGTTGGACCTCTACCTTCTTTGATAACAACCAAAACAGTTAAAGCATCTAAATACCGATTCAGTGAGGATGGTTCCTAAAGTTTTATGCAAGCTCTTTCATAATGAAATTATTTATTTCACATTAACTAGGGTTTCCATAGAGATAGAATAGTCAAAGAAGGGATATTGGAGTCAAAGTAAGTTAAAAACTTCTTGAAATTAAACCAATAACGATCACAGCATCAATATCATTCTGAGATCAGAAAAATATAATTTTCCATATTAAACTTGAAAAAGAAGAGCCTCTCAATTGAAAGAAAAAAGAGAAAAAAGATAAGAGAGGGATGATGATAAAAACATCCTGTTAGCAATGTCAGGAAACAACAACTTTCAACATTAAACAAGAAACAAAGGGACAAACAACTAAACAGGAACCAACCAAAATGATTGGCATACACAAGAATAATGTGTTTATACTAAAATAGAAAAGATAACAAGATTAATTATCGATGTCAAAGAAAGAATTTTAATAATGCCAACAAGTGCTTGAGTCTCCACATGCAAACAATTATTTGTGACACGTCAAAATAAAATTATTTATTTTAAGATAACCCCCGGAGTATGCATGAAGATTAGGCAGTAAAGGGAGACCAAGTGCAAACCAAATAATAGCATACATGTATCCTGCACATGCCCAAAGCTGAAAAGTATTGGTCACTCTTAAAGGTTTACAATATTTGGTACTTGAATGGCCATATAAATAGAGACCTACATCCTCTAAAGTTTGTCTCACTAATTCCTTCAATTAGTAGTATCTCATCAAAGAGTCTTGATAAAGCTTATTACATAGTCCCCGTTTTTGGGATATGGTAGCATGACACAGCTCGATAAAAGCTAGCTTGTCTAGATTTGCAGGTGGTGGGTTCTCATGCCCCTTTTACAAAAACATTAAGGTATTTTTATCAGAGGTGCCAAGACTAAAAGCAAATATAGCACTCAGCTTCAAAACCTTTTTAGGTCCAATGACCAAGCTAGACCGGGCGGGTAGCCCTCCACACTTCCCATCGATACTCTCTATCCCTCACAAACCCAGGATTTGGTTCCAAGTCTTCAGGTACAACCAAATTTACCGCCTTAGCTAGCCGCACTAGATTTTGGAGACAACTAAAATACATGTGTTCACAAGCTAAAAAAAAAATTCAAATCAAGCTCAGATCAGTTACCAATCAAATTCTGAATATACTCTCAAGCCTTTTAGTCACAATCAAATATGAAAAAAAAATTAAATAATGAGGAAAAACAAAACCCTTTACTTACCTCAAGGTTGTTGTATAACCCTGCTCATTTACCATGCGGAGGGGCAAAATCACTAAAACCAAGTCTCTTCTACTTTTAAGATCAGAGATCTGTGCCCCTTGTATGGCATGTTTCCAGTAGTTTAAACACAAATTTAGCAGCTATCTTACACCATTGTTCATAAAATATCTAATGATGCAGTCATTCATGACACTCTGAGGTAATCATCAATTAAAGAAAAAAAACTTGAAGTTTTCTCACCCGCTGAGTCTCATGGATGCTACGATTAGAAGGACTTGGGAATGTATCTTCCTCCTGCTGAAGAGCCCTCGCAATGTTTTCATCAATCTGTAGAAAGATTCGTAAACATTTAAAAGTTGCTAATAGAAATAAACAAGTTATCATTAATTAGGGAGAAAGGTGTTAAATAAAAACAGAGCCAACCTCATTGTTGCCATATATTGAGACCTCATGATATAATTGTTCTTGGAGTTCACGGGCCAATATTTCATCTGCTTCAACTTGTCTTGCCCTAGCCTCTGATTCCTCGTCATTCACACAGTCTCCATGATTGGCATCCACATTTGTCCCTCTCATTTCAGATAACTCATCAAGATCCGAAACATTCAGATGGCGCCCAGTATTGATTCTAGATGACCCTAAACTAGATGATCCCCAAGATGAGCAGCGAAACACAATGTCTGTGTCATTAGGAATGACCCTAGAGCTTTCACCACTATTTCCTGAGGATAATACATGTTTCGTTTGCCTTTTAGACAGCAGATTTTCTGCATGAGAAGGTTCACTTTTTTGGTTGAATTTAGAGAAGATCACAGGAGCTGTTTCAGTTGCATCACAATTTTCCAGACAACCAGATGGAATCTTGTTGCTTCCTCTACTAGCATCGTTTCTTTTTACAATTTTATTTTCATTTTGTTGACTCACGTGGCATCCAACATTTTTAAATCTGCTGAAACAATGTGAAGCTGCATGCTCTGCATTCTTTGAACGGTTGTGTGCGCTTCTCCAACCACCTTTTTCCTCAAAGCATTCATCTCTAACCGAATCACCATTAGTACCAATAGCTTCTCCATTGTTCACAGCACTGCAGCAGGTAAACCGCATGTTTTAGTCATACAGACCCTTCTAGTCTAGAATTATGGAATAAACAGTAGTCTTCCAGAATTATCTTGACATAAACATGAAGCTTTAAAAAATGCTATATTGTCCTTTTATCACAGGCTATTCAAAGCTTCTGGCAGGAATTGCAGCCATCTCTTTGACAAACATTTAATACAGGAAATGAAACCAATAAACATAAAAAGAAAGCAGCGTACAGACAATAGGCAAAGAAATCTAATTAGTGAAGAACACAACTTAAAATTTTACCTGCCAGATAAACTAATACAATTAATATCCTGATCCATAGATACACGAGGATGGGCAACACCTTTTCCTTTCCCATAATTATTATCTCCAGCAATTATCTCACTAATGTCCATACAAGGATTATTGCTAGCCGCATTCCCAAAATTTTGTTCAGATTTAAAGCTGTTTTGGGATTGTTCATTGAATTGTTTAGCCCTGATAGCTATATTCTGGGGAGAGATGCAGCCATTTCGAACCAATCTTCTTTTTGCAGTTGCTCTTGGTGAGACAACATTTTGGTATGCAGGCAATTGCTTGTCCAATCTAAGAGGGGAACCACAAGAGAGATCCACCCCTTTTGCATGATCAGTAACTGAACCAACACCTTCAAATCCAATGTCATTTATTTTTTCTTTTCCCTTGAAGTTATTTCTGGATGTTGCAGAATTGCTTGAAGAATTATATATGTAAGAACCACCATTTCTTGGTATGTTGCCTTCATTTTTTCCTCCTACTGAGCAATTTTCTGATCCACCTTGCGGAAATTCCATTTCAGGTTTATGCATATTCCGCCCAGTTAAATTTACCATAGCATGATCTTTTCCAGATCCAGATGATTTAGATGGCAACTTAGAGAAAGGAGCTTTTCCTATATCCATGTATTGCTCTCTAATGAAATTCCTGCTTCTCTCCATTGTTGTTTTTCGGGATAGAGGAGCATTTTCTCGAGCTTTCTCCATTGGGATCAATACCCACCGGAAAGTTTTTGAGGGTGTCTATAACGTTTTCTGTTCTGCCCATTTTCAGCAGCCACTCTATCTCTGCCCCTTAGCCTATCCAAAGATGCACTATTAGAACCTCCCACATGATCAGCTACATATAAATTGCCAACACGATGAACTCCATGCATTCTCCGTGAAGATAACCTATCAGGAGTGTCGGGTATGTCCACTAATGAATCAATGTCCATGTCCTCCATTTTCTGCAACAAATTAAACATAGGAATCAGGCCCTGACTTCACATGAAGCTTCAATCACAAAAGTATGATTTTCATGCAAACAATTTCCTATCCAAAGGCGTTTAGCAACATTATACTCCAAATTAAATTATCAGCACCGGAAAACTCACCCTTTTATGACAATAATTTAAGGCAATGTAACCCCCAACCAAGCAAATTAACACCTTACTTCCCTAAATTTCTCTTTAGACCTTCCTTAGAATATTATTTAGCCCCTAAGCAGCTGTGTTACTCAAACTCAAATGTGAGCATCATGTATGAGTATGAGTCCAACACAAGAGTTCTCAATTTTTTCCAAGTTTTTCAGTGTAATCGAAGGGTCCTTAGAGAGTCATATCCTCATATCCATATCAAGATATGCACCAGACACAAATATTGAAAATAAGTAACTAAAAGGAAAGGATGAGCCCAAACAACATAGAGAGAAAGTAGGACATTAAAATTGTTTCTGTTGACAAATAATGCAACAACAATAAATAAGAAACAGAAAGTAAAGAGTAAATGCTCATAAAATATACCACTAATAGAAGGAAAACTCAACCATTTCCACTACAACTTTGAACACTCTAAACATCCACATGCCAAGCAAAACTCACCCATGTGACGTTTATTATGAACTGAATAAAAAAAGAATATCAAACTTGCTCGGTAAAAGATCACAATGCCTAAAGCAACAACGAATTTCGACCTAGCAAAACGAAAATTCTCAATTATTATATGCAGGCAAACTGTTTCAAATAGCGGCTTTATTATTAGGAAATAAAAAAAAAAAACTATATCAAATTCTAATCCCAATAATATACACTACTAATTCTCCAGAATTACCAGATACTAATAAAACAAAAAAAAAATCTATGTACAAACAAATAAAGTAATCATACCAAAAATCAAAATAAAAAAAATTATATATTTGTAGAATTGAGAGTAATAGCTTTTAAGTTTACATATTCAGCAAATAAATATAATAATAGATTATCAAAACGGCAAAAAGTGAATAAACAAATTGACATTAAAAATACAAAAAATTAAGAAAAATCGTTACCAGATTTTATTTCCGCTTTTGGTGATGATAGGGATCGCGGAAAAGGAACGAAAATTCCAGGAAAAAAAGAAACAACTTTGAATACTTCAAATCCCTAAGGAGACAATGCCATCAACTCATCTCAGACTCACCTTAAGATTTTACGAATTTGGTTTTGTTTGTCTCTTTCAATTTCTTCAGGGTCGGCAATTCGGATAACCTGTTCCGGGTCGGATCTGGGTTTTCCCTTTAGTTATCAAACTGACCTCACAAACACCATTTATTAAACGAATTTTAAATAATTAATTGATGGATAATTTACTCTTCGATTTTTATATTTTTTTATCAACTTTATTTTTATTTTTGGTTAAATTTCATTATTAATCTTTCAAAAATATTTAAATTATTTTTAGAGAGAGTTTGGTTCACTGAATCTTATATTACATTCCGTAATAAGATTATAGGAATGTAGCATTACGGATAGAATGTAAGATTGTTTTGTTTGATTTATTTAGCTAGAATGTAAGATTCAAGTGTTTGGTTGATAGTATATAAGATCACTTAAAAACACATTTTGCTCAATTGTTTTTAGAATTATTTTTTTTACAAGTTTAGTTCATTTAGTATTTTTTATCTCAGATTTCATAAAATTATGATAAATTTATTACAAATCTTATTTTTTTTATTACAATTTTATATTGATAAGTAAATATATAGGGTTGAAATAAATTTATAAATCATAACTATAATAATTCATGAAAAAATGATCGCAACACCAACCATAATTATATTTATAGTTATAATTGATACATTAATAAATAATTTATTAAAAAAAATATAATAATTATAATTGTAATGCGTGATATCTACTAATTCAGTATCAAGATAGATAATTATTTTTAATTAATCTTAAATTTTATTCAAGAAAAAAAGTTTAAATTAAATAGAATAATAAAAACAAATGGTAATTTGTCCAACTTTTAAGATTACGCCTATAATCTAAGATTATCTAAGGAATTTGTCGTGATGAGATTACACTCTATATTACGGGATGGTCACAACGTGAGTTTGTAGGATGAATGGAATGTTTAATCCAAACACCATAATCTCATTCTGAAATGTAACATTACAGGTTGTAATGTTACATTTGTCAAATCAAACGCCCCTTAAGTTTGTAATGATTTTAGCATAATAATCCACATTTATTTCATACTAACATGAAATTATTTTATCTCATATGTTATGTCAACAAAAAATTTTAAAATTATAAAAAATCGAATTTGAGAAAAGTTATAGCAAATTCATAAAAATTCAAAAAACTAATATGAAGTATAGTAAGACCTTAACTACAGCTTCCTTATGCAATTAACTATGTGTACAATTATTTGATTTATAAAAAAATCATTTTTTGTTAATTCAGCCATTAAATTAATGATATTTTACTAATGAGTCATTTTATAATAGAGATGTTCATGGGTTGGGTCAGTTTCTAACAAAATTTCAGGACCATTTGATAGGTTCAAGTTTGCCCTGACCTGGAAAATGTGCTTAAAATTTTAGTCAAGCCCGGACTGGATAAAAATTCTAAAATTAGGACTCAGCTCGGTCTGCCCCACTGATATTAAAATTTTTATATAAACAATTTTAAAAATATAATACATCAAAAACACTAAAAACATTAAAATAAATATTTCTCGACAAATTGAAAATAAATTAAAAAAAGTCTTTATACTTAAATAACACTAAGATAAGTGCAACTTAACAAACAAATACCTTTAAAATAGTAGTAAAATTAACAATGAAATAGGAGTTTTACAATATCCAAATAATGACAACAAAATAATATAACACAATTGTGGAATGGTAGCAATACAGTGACAAAATAACTTTTCTTTTTGTAAATTTGGACCGAGCTAAGCTTGAGCTAAAAAATTCTTACTCGAGGCCCAACTCACTTTCTAAACAAACTTTATTTATACCCAAACTTATTTTCGAGCTTATATTTTTTATCTAAACTTTCTAATTTTTCAAGGGATATTCGGATTGAGTAACCTAACTCATAGATAAATTTACTTTATAATAGTAAGAATTAATTTGTTTTACTGGAGCGATGGACAAATTTATGATATGTGTAATTATTGGGTGAATTCCTCATCAATTAATTAGATATCTTTCTATTGATTATTATGTTTGACATTTTCCCTACTATAATAATAAAAGAAAAACAAATAGAGTTCTTATTTTAAAAATATATAATTTGGGTTAAATTATAAATTTAAAATCGAAAATGTTTGTGAATGAATTTACACTGAATATTTGTATTTTTAATGTTGAATCTAAATATTTTGATTAAAATATAATTTTAATATTTTGATGATTTAATTAATTTGTTTTAAAATTTAAAAACACGAATAATAATTTATAAATGTCTCATAAATAATCTTATAAAGTGAATATTAGAAGTGTTTATGTAATATTAATAAAATCTATATTTATTTAAATTTAACTTGATTTAAAATTTAAAATTTTAATTAGTTTTATTCATATTCGTATAAAAATTAAAATTTCGAATCTTAAATCAAAATTTAAACTTGAAGAGAGAGCGTGGAATTGATGTAGGATAAATGAAGATAGGCCGAAAGCGGTGGAACCCTACGCTTGGGGCCGTTGGCATTCCCTAAATGGGAATAGCAGTGGCCCTCCAATGCAGTTGGGAGCTGGAGGCAATTTGGAAGTATTTGAAAGGCTGTACCTAAAATCATTATTAATTAACCCTTTTTAAACAAATAAAATTAATTATTTTCCTGCTAACCAATCATTTAATTCCATCTTTAATTTTTATTTATTATAATTTTCGAAACAAGAAATAATAACATACAAATATGGTAACAAGAAAGCAAAGTTCTCCTCTTTTCCTGGTTCACATGCAATTTTCCTTTGACTCTTCTTGTTCTTATCATCCTTAAAAAGGAAAAAATTAATAAAATAAATTTAAAAGACAAACCCTTTAAGAAGCCTAAAATTCCAATCTCTTCCACAAAAATGAAAAATCCCAATTTCAAAACATCACCTTTTCTTTAACTTTGGGTCTTCTCCTTTTCAGTTATTTTGACTCTTTTGGTTTTAGAAAAGCTTCATTTTTGTTGTTGGGTTTTCTTGATAGGTGGGATTTTGTTTACTTTCTTGTGTAGTTATTCTTTACTTTGATTCTTTGCACATCATTTTTTTTCCTTAACTCCTTTTACCAGATTCACCACCTGTTTTTTTTAATTATTATTATTTATTGTTTGAAACACCCGCGTGCATGTTCTTCGGTTTGTCTGATCTGGATTGGATCACAAGGTTCTTTCCTTTTTTTTCTTTTTTCTTTTTTTATACTTTGAAGAGTAGTAAGAGAGAAAGAGAAATGGAGGTGTTTTTGATAGGGTTGAGTGCTTGAAAATATCTTCCTTCTATTTTGGGGAGCATTGTTTGGTTGCTCAGAAAAAAAAAGGAAGAAAGAAAGAAGCAGGTGAGAATTTTTTTGGATCTCCATTACGTGTCATCCCCAATGATTCTTTTTGTTTATCGTAGTTATGATAACTGTCCAACACTGCATTTACGATGGAATTTGATTTGGGTTTGATTGGTTTTTGGCTGAAATTACGATTTACTGCTCGTTCTAGTGAAAAGAAGTTGTGAATTGTTTTTTTACTCTTTTAATTTTTGTGTGAATCTGTTGGTTTGTAGGGTGGATTGGTGTACTTATGTGCTTCCATTGTTAGGGGACTTTGAGTTGAAATTGAGTGTTCTAATGTTGAATGATTGAAATTGGGTATTAATTGGAAGCTTAATCTTGGGGATATGGCGGGTATTGATGTTTCTAAGTATGCACATAGTGCTGTGCACAAGGCTGTTGCTACAAAGGATTATGCTGGTCTTAAGAGGATACTCGCGGCGCTCCCACATCTTGGGAATCCGACTGAGATTCAAACTGAAGCAGCCTCATTGGCTGAGGAAGAGAAGGCTGATGCGATCTCTGCCGTGATTGATTGGCGCGATGCTCCTAACAGGGATACTCCTCTTCACTTAGCTGTTAAGCTTGGCGATGAAACTGCAACCGAAATGCTTATGTGTGCTGGTGCTGATTGGAGTTTGCAAAATGAACAAGGATGGAGTGCACTCCAAGAAGCGATTTGTAATCGGGAAGAAGCTATTGCTATGATTATTGTTCGGCATTACCCGCCATTGGCATGGGCAAAATGGTGTAGGAGGTTGCCTCGCTTGGTGGGAACTATGCGAAGGATGAGAGACTTTTACATGGAAATCACATTCCATTTTGAGAGTTCCGTGATACCTTTCATTTCCAGGATTGCTCCTTCGGATACATATAAGATTTGGAAGAGGGGTGCAAATCTGAGAGCTGATATGACTTTGGCTGGATTTGACGGATTCAGAATTCAACGTTCAGATCAGAGTATTCTTTTCCTTGGTGATGGTTCCGAGGACGGGAAGGTTCCTCCTGGATCACTATGTATGATCTCTCATAAGGATAGAGAGGTGATAAATGCTTTCGATGGTGCTGGTTCTCTAGCAACTGATGAAGAGGTTCGACAAGAAGTGGCTGCAATGTCTCAAACTAATATATTCAGGCCTGGTATAGATGTGACACAGGCAGTTCTTTTGCCACAAGTAACATGGAGGAGACAAGAGAAAACTGAAATGGTGGGTGCTTGGAAGGCTAAGGTGTACGATATGCACAATGTTGTTGTTAGCATCAAATCTAGGAGGGTGCCTGGTGCCATGACTGATGATGAGTTCTTTGCAGCTTCCAATGGAAATGAAACAGAAAGTGAGGAGCTTGATGAGATCTTGACAGAAGATGAAAGGAGACAACTTGAAGTTGCTCTTAAGTTGGATTCTTCAGAAATATCCAATGAGAACGGGGATGGCATTATTGGTCATCGCCATAGTTGTTATGAGTCCAGGGAAATCCCTATCGAAGAGACCAATGGTTATAAAAGTGTAGAGACTAAGCAGGAGAAGAAAGGATGGTTTGGTGGATGGAGGAAACGGGAGCCGAAGCATGAAGCGCAGAGGAAGATTGTGCCACCTAGAAGTTCTCTTTCTGTAGATGAGAAGGTGAGCGACTTGCTTGGAGACTCTCCATCTGGGAATCAGATAAAACCTGGTAGGCATTCTGTGGAGATTGTGGCAAGGGATGATCATCGGAGGACAAGAGATTCACGAACAACTTCCACTAGTTCAGAAAGTGGTAATCGGCGCAAGGAGATTGGTCGGGAGAATGAGTATAAGAAAGGGTTGAGGCCTGTTCTTTGGCTTTCTCCAAACTTCCCGCTGCAAACTGAAGAACTCCTGCCATTGCTAGACATTCTTGCAAATAAAGTTAAGGCAATTCGTCGGTTAAGGGAACTGCTCACTACAAAGCTTCCAGCTGGAACCTTCCCTGTCAAGGTATGTTCCTTTTATAAACTTTATGTGCCTTTTGCTTTAACATTATTTGCCTTTATTGTTTGGATTTTTGTTCATTCTAATAATGCACATTTCTTAATGACCGTATATATTTATATGTATTGTTTTCTCTAATGATCGGCTGGTCTCGCTCCTAGATAATCATGGGAAGGCATTTCCCTACAGAGAGATGTGGTTTTTAAAATATAGATTTTTTTTTAATGTCAGAGTGGTCACCTAGTCAATTGTATATGAATTTCTGCTTGATACTTTGAGGCTTGCTGATTTCTCGAAATTTGTGCTCCATTAGATAGAGCTGTTAGTGAGTTATTGGGAGAAATAGCTGCTTTTCTAAATTGAGATGTTAGAATCCATTTAATCTTACACTATTAGAACCCACATTGGGCTTATACTTGACTTTAGTAGAGTTTAAGATTAGGATTTTGGCATCTTTGTGCCTGGTATAAGATTCAGTTCTTCCCTTCATCTATTGATGGAGATACGGATACATTCTTTCGTTTCAATGGTGCCAATGTACCGAACTCATTCCTCGGTTTTGGGGCTCTCTGCAAAAGATAAAAGAGAAAAAATAGGAATGGTGGCTAAGCAAAAAGAATGCCACCCATTGCCATCGTTATCCATTAATGATCTGGAAGTCCAAGAAAATAACCTGTATCAAACCAAAAGGACATGTAGTTGGTTTTGTCTACCTAGCAACATCTCTTAAGGATTTTGAAGCTCCTATTTTTATGTTTTCTTCCAACTAAAAGTTGCATATCATTGAAAGCTTTGACATGTTTTGCAATCAGTTCCAAGTTTGACATCTAGTGATTGAGTTATAGGAGGGACTCGTCCATATAGGTTTCCTGAAATGGAAATCATATGTTCATGGGATTGCCCTTCGCTGTAGGCTCGACATTTGCAGTCCGTTTTTGTCTATGCTGTTACTTTCTATTCCTATACATTTTTCCTGGCATTTAAAAGCGGCAGTCTCTTATTTGGTGTTAATTCCGGAAACTTTGTTTTGTCTAGATTACCTAGTTGTTTCGATTTTAAGTCAAATACTCTGTCTGATTGATGGTGTGCTTGGTTTCTAACATGATTGTAGCTCATATATATATGTATGTATTTATATGAATTAGGACACTACAAAGTACTCCTAGAGTAGGAGTTGGACTAGTTTTATGGAAAAGTTTTTGATGATTAGTTCTGTTTGTGATATGTGTAAGGAGTTCTATCTTGTTGCTCGTTGTAGAAAATATTTAATTTGGAATTTGGAAGTTATTTATTGGTATTTTGAAAAGATCATTTGCATTATAAGAGTGGAGTATCCTCAAGACATGCTAATCACCTACATTATTCGAACGTGAGGGGTGTGTTTTGAATTTATTCCATATATTTAGAGGGTTATATTCTTGTTCTCTTGTTCGAATGTGTGCTGGTGATAGGTGTTAATGTAGTTGTTTTGGCTCAGCGCTAAACGAAATGCATGAACATGGTTTATGTTGTCTCATCAATTACATTATTTTAGCATTGTACTAAGAAATGCTCATTGTTGCACTTAGGTTGCAATCCCAGTGGTTCCAACAATCAGGGTATTGGTTTCTTTCACCAAGTTTGAAGAACTACAGCCAGTGGACGAGTTCTCTACACCCCCTTCAAGCCCCAGTGTTGGGCGAGAAAGCCCTGCAGTGACACATGTGACAGGTTCATCCTGGTTTCAGTGGATAAAGGCACCGTATCATCGGCCGAGCTCATCCAATCATAGCCACAACAAGATAGAAAATCTTCAAGATCCATTTGCAATACCCCAAGATTATACATGGATCACAGCTGAAGCAAAGAAAAAGAAGATGCAAGAGAAGAGCAAATCAAAGAAAGGTAAGAGTCAGAACCATTTGAAGTGAGACTGAGAAGAGCAGATAACTGAATAGGAATTAGTTTTTCATTAAACCTAAAAAAAAAGTGTTTCAATTAATGAATGAAAAAGAACAAAAAAAAATAGAACGTGATTCTTACATTTTACACACAGCATTTGGTTAGCATTTTGGTGGTGGTCTTTGGATTTACTGATTTACATCATTACTTGTGAAGCGACTTGCCTTTTGAATACTGACAGAAATGGCAGCAGAAGTTCGTTATATATATTTTGGATATCAGGATTTTATTGATCCTGTAAGTCGTTTTTATTGTTATATATAAAAGTCAATATAATATTAAAACATTATAGTAAATTTTGGATTATTTTATAATATATTTATATGAAAATGTAAAATTGTAAATATAATATCATAGGGTTGTGAACATAGAACATTGGAGATTAAGAAGTACTAAACTCTTCATCAATCATCATGCATAAACCACTATTATTGTTCTAAGTTCAATATTTTTATCAGCGTTATTGTGGGCTTATTAACTACCAAGGCTTGTTTGTGTTTTTCAATTTTCTTCCTATTTGTCTATGCGATGAAGCTGTTCAAGATCATCTTAATATAATTTAAATTTTTATTAATTAAGCTAAATAATTTAATTTAATGATAATATAATCTTTAATATAATTTTGAAAAATAAATAAAAATATTCAAAATTAATTTAAAATTTTTTAAAAAAAACTTGAATCCAATATGCACCTATATTATTAGTAATAAAATTGAACCATACATTATTGATATTATTTTTATTTTAAAATCAATATGTATCACCACTACAATAACATGGACGAACATGGTTAAATGTCCCTATTTGACTTTATACTTAGAATGTGGCTTATATTATATTCTTTTGAGATGATTTTCCTAAACTGAGTGGAATCTATGGCAAAGCAAGGTTCTATCATGTTTAACTGTTCCAAGTTCTAATTATGATGAAAAGCATGGGAATTTTATTATATGCTGTCTTGTGGATAATTTAGCCATCCAAGTGTGTTGTGTGAAAGACATGTTAATTAGTTTAATATTAAGACATGTTAATTAGTTTAATATTAATTTTCTTTACAAAAAAGTAAAGTGAGATAACAAACAATTCAAATCAATTTTAAAGCATCTTAGCCATGATGCTTTTTTCCTTTTGTTGCTGTAGAGGCGTGTGCATTTATGCCATGATTCTGGTAATGACCAAAGTTTTCAATTAACTTTGCCTTTTCGGGGTCCTACACGCTTAAAGATCTGCAAACTCCATGATAATGTCAAGTTACCCATTACCACCTTTCTTGGAGTGTCAACAAGTTCCAGGTTTTTAATTAAAGTTTTGGATTTAAATTTTGTTGATGAAAAAAAAAAACAACATAAGGAGAGCTTGTAACTTCCCGTCTAGGAGATTGACTTAGTTTGACTTTAGATTTAGTTAAAGCCCAATATGACTAATAGACATAGGAAAATTTTGAGCAAATTTTAATTTCACATGCATTTGCTCAAGATTATGAAGAAATTTATTGATTGATTGAAGATTTTTTATGCAAATAAATGGAAGTTTTTGAAATGATTTATCATTTTTTTGGTAGGTAGTGATTCTCTCGTATATTTTTAAACACATTTCATCATTATTTTCATTATGAAAGTGCATAAAAATTATTTAATAACACATATTTTAGAATTAAAAAATGAATATCGAAAATGAATATAGCATTTCTTTAAAGAATAATATCTCTTACTAAATCCGCATATATGTTAAATAAACTTGAATACAAAAGTTTTTTAAAATGAAACAATAAAATGACACAACAGGCACCTAAAAAGAAAAGGAAGAAACATATATATTCACCCAGTTGTGCAACAATTATGACCAATATTTGGTTTTGTTGTGCTTTGAGGGTAAGGCATAAGGGAACACTCAAAATTTAACAACCCCCACAAACACCACCCCCCCCCCCAAAAAAAAAAAACTAGAGAAGTGGGTGGGGGACCCTCTTCCTCTTCTCCCCATGCTTCAGATTTATAGACATTGATTGCACAATGAAGGCACTTTGTTAATGTGGGCACTAATTAAGCATCAAACATCATTTCTTTCATGCATTCCTCCCTTAATTAACAATTAACAAATCACTTTGGGTCATTGTTAACTCCAACGCGTCATACATACATCTATTATATGAACTATTAATTGAATTATACACTGAGATGTGGAGAAATTGGACTTCGATTCATTTGGCTAACAATGAATAGGCACTAAACAGTGCAAGATTCATGTATGTAAATCATGTATACAATTTTCTCATCCAACATTATATCATAAAGATCATTGCGAAGATCATGTTGAAGGAGGACTTTTTTACCTACAAGGGGAATGTTGCTTCATTGAATGACACAAACGCAAGACCTCCTAACCCCTTCCAGCTCCCCATCATCTGACACACTTTCACAATAGAAAACCATGTCAGAAATATATTGAAATTGGTTGATTTACTCATCATATTACAAGCAAAGTGAAATTTATTGTAAACAAGCTTGGGATTCATCAAACACAAGTATCTTAAATAACAAGGCCTTTTACCTTGGCTCAAACTCTCGAACATGTGCAATATCTTTTCCATGAGCATCTGGCCAACTTACTTTCCTCCTTTCAGTCTTCATTAACTCACCCTCTCCATCATTATCATCTGCTGCTGCTGTAGTTGTTTTCTTCAGATTACTCTTGAGAGTTGGGTTTGGTTCAATGTGGGAGACATTAGTCCCACCGCCATTGCTGATCTTGTCGATGCTTAACTGTAATTCATCATGATTGTTATTATTACCAGCTGCTTCTTCCATGACCCCATCTTTAATGTTCTTTCCCAAACTAGTCCTCTTCTTGATGTTGCTACTGCTGCTGCTTCTATTGCTAATAATCTCTTCTTCTTTGCTACTCGAATTCCTCGACGGCACATAGCAAGAGCAGACTAAAGCAGTGCACCGGTTCTGCGCCGACGCCGCCAGGAGTGCAAGCCCTAATCCCAACAAAGCTTGTGTATATATTTGCTTCTTACTTGTTGATCACCATGAAAACCCTAAACCCTAAATGTTAGCCGGCCCGAGCGAGCTTATACATATACATATGTATTTGCTTCTTTCTTATTGATCAAACCACGTAAGACCATGAAAACCGTGGTTGGTTTCTTATGTCTCTTTGATCTAAGAATACCAAATAAGAATGGTGGAGGAACAACTTAAGCTATAAATATAGAAGGCATACATATGATGTATTAGTGTAACTTTGCTTTACATAGAAGATAGTGGGATAGGAATAACAAGATGTGGCCGATTTTTATTTTTATTTTTTATAATTTTAATTTAAGATTTTTTTTCTTTGGTAGGTGTAGAGAACGTGGTTGTCGATATTTGAACTCTAGACCTTAATGTGTTAATATAGAGCCTAAACTATTTTGAATTTTGAATGATTATAGAGTTATTGAGTTTTCTTATAAAATATTTTTCACAAAATTATTCATTACTCATTTTTCTTTTACCTTTGAATCTATAAGTAAATTCATTAATCATTCATTCATTTTACACATACAAAATATATTGATAGTTAAACATAATAATTAAATAATTTTCTATCCATTTAAGTTTTTGATAGGGTTAAATTATAAGGTTTAAATTTGACAATTATTTTCGTATTGAGACCTGAATTTTTTTTTCTTGAAGTTAACTCTTGCACTTGGAAATTGTTCCCACACATTGGATCTCAATTTTTTTTGTCTAAGTTGATTCTTAAGCTTGACAATTGTTCCCGTATTAGGGTCTATTTTTTTTAAGTTGGTCTCTAATATTTCATTGAAAACGTTAAAGCTCATGCCTCAATATAGAAACAATTAACAAGTTCAGGACTCAATATAAAAACAATTGCCTAATTTAAATCCTAATATAAGAACAATTACTAATTTAAAAAACAGACTTAACCCAAAAAAATTAAACCCAATGCAATAATAATTACCAAATTTAGATCCTTTAATCTTTTTGAAATAATCGATTACACAATTTTATTGAAAGAAAAACAGGTGCAATTATGTTATGATATAACAGCTCTCCCCACTTGTTTTCTTTTCCTTTTTGCCATCAGCACTCATTAGTGAGGTGAAAATGGGGTGAAGAGAAAAAAAGAAGAAAGAAAGATAGGAGTGGTCATCACCCCCACACCCAAACTTTTGACTGTTTGTGTGGGGTGGAATATGTAGTCATTGTTTCGTTGTAGTTTAAGTTTGAGATAGGCATCTAATCTTTCATTCTATATATATATATTTGCTTTCTCGTTTTGTTTTTTTGCTTCATTCATGGCACGAGAGACTGCAATCAATAAGTAGTAAAGAGATAAAATAAGTAACAGTTTTAAGAACATTATTATAGAAAGAAAAAAAAAAAAGCAGCAAGGACATGATTGTATTAAAGGGTTTGTTCACAATCCCTCTATTCGCTTCTTCTATAGAGTTTAGGTGCCTGTTTTCAGACCTTAGGAAATTGCAACACCAAGAAGCAATAGTTTAGTGAGAGATGGTAGGATTAGGAGGTTTGATTGATGTGTTTATAAACTCTTTTATCTTTTTAATTTATTTATTTGTATATAAAAAGGTTTGTTTGAATACATCCACGATGTTAAATTTTTGCATTTTTAATAAATCATATTATTAATAAATAATAGTAAGGTGAAATTGATTAGGTAATTAGAGTTTTTTTTTATTAAAATAAAGTTATATAATGTTTTTTTATATTTTTCTTAAATTATTTATTATACATAAAAATATTCATCTCCTATACAATTATCTTAGACAGGGGCATTCAAGTAAATTTCACCTCTTTCTCCTCAACAAAAGGATTCTTTGGCTAAAGATAGGAAAGATTAGATTATAGAAAACTCTTCTTTCCTAAGCCCCCCTTTCTACTCTTCGTACTTAACCGTTCCGATTAATCAGTGCCTCTCAGTTCACCAAATGAATCACTTATAACGACCATTTCTCATTTTTTGTATTAATAATTGATGTGGTGAATGTTAATCAAACAAATGAAGTTTTACAAAAATTTTCTTAAAATTAGAATAAATTTCACATAACTTAAAGCATCATGTGACGAACTTTGTTGATAAACATAATAATAATCAATTTTTTTAAGCATACCCTGACAAAAGGTATGATTATATTATAAATAATTATTGACATTTTCTCAAGTTCCTCATGAATAAGTTTCGCACGACCTAAAGTATGTTCATGTACGGTAACCACAAAATTTTTCAAGCATACCTTGACAAAAAGGTAAGATTATATTATTAAAAATAATTGATGTTTCTCCCCAAGCTTCGTAGGGATAAACATTGCTTAGCATATTTTGTTGGGAACAGCTCACAGTTAGTCTTGCTAGTAATAGTTTATGGTCGGACTTGGTCTTTTCAAGCACACCCTAGCAAAATATGCAATCAATATATTAAAAATTTATCAACATATTTCTCAAGTTTCATAAGGATAAATATTACATAAATAGCTCTCTAAGTATTGAGCATATACCTTCTCAAGTGTAGCTAAATATTTAGCTTACACCTTCTTAAGTATAACTTTCTAAATTTTGAGTTTACACATTCTCAAGTATAAAAATTTAAGTTTACACCTTCTCAAATACAACTTCTACCTTTCGAGCTTACACCTCCTCTAGTACAACTCATTGTTTTGAGTTTATATCTTCTCAAATACAACTCACTAAATTAGAAGTTTTCACCATATTTAGTACAAGTATTTAGGAACATTGAACCTTAACGGACATGTAACCTCTCTAAGCACACCCAAATTTTCATATAAAAACTTTTTAACTTTTATAAGCAACAAATTTTTTATAGACATATCTCACATTCTTATATATTTAGCCACTTTTATGGCATTAAACATCAAAAAGTTATGTTAAGTGAAACTCTCTAGCCACTGTACAACTCTCAATCCAATCGAGCGAATCATTTTAAAATATATCTTTGTTGGTAGTCAAAAACTCCGAACATCTTTTACATGAAAGTAAAAATAAAAAATAAAATAAAACATTTCACACACAACTCAAGATCTTAATAAGGTAAAAAGATCACAACTAAAGCTCCAAGACTCGGCCCAGGCAAATCGGAACGGTCGGCCCGTTAGACAGTAACGACTGGTTGGGTCTAGAAGGCTGGCTTTTTAACACTTTCCACATCGTACTTGGGAGAGGGAGATTTGAGCTAAGCAGCGAGTCGGGAGGGAGACAGAGTCGAGTCGACTCGAGTGAAGCTACTCAGTATTTCAATCGAACTTTCAAATCTTTTGAAGCCAAACCTAATCCATCAGGTCGGTTCTTGAATCATCATTTTCAACTCCGTGTTAATGATTGTATTTAGTTTTTGTTTGATTGCTTAGAAAAGTAAGGAAAATAAATGGAAGAGAAAGGAAAAATGAATGACTAATTTTGGTCTTGACTTTGAAAAAAATACAAAACCTGAAATTTAATTCAGTATAAACACTTCCTTTTTCTTGCATGTCCTAAAGGAGAGAGATTTTTGTATCATTTAACAAAAGAAAAAAGATCTCAACAAGTTCACAGCAGCATTTCAACAATGAACAGGTGCGAATTCCTTTCTGGTACCTTTTCTTTTCGTGAATTAAGATATTTTTCGGTGCTTATTTAGCTTTTAATGAAGGATTATCTGCTATAATAATAGGATTTTTGCAACAAAAGCTGGCTCAGATGTTTATAGATTGAGAATTCCTTGGAGGCCATTTTCTAATGATGCTGCCCCACTATTATCTAGCCAAAATGCTGGAAACCCTGAAAAAGTAATTTTTTTTAAAATTTTTGTTTAATTATATTTGCTTCCTGTAGTTTCTGGTTTTATTTCATGTTTTATTGGTATTTTGAATTTAAATATAGCTAATTGTTCTTTTGATAGTTCTTATAGGTTTTTTCTCTTTTTAATTTGTTTTATAATTAGTTATATAAATTGGTGTAAAATATTGGATTAAGTTTTTTTTTTTTTAACATTTTAGGGGAGTGAAGCTAAACAATATGACATTGCAATTGTTGGAGGTGGCATGGTTGGCCTGGCCCTCGCTTGTTCCTTAGGTGGCTAAATTATTTGTATTTGCCCGTCTTCTTATTTTATTCAATTTATATTGTACTATAGATATGGTTCATCAATTTTGCAAATGTGTAAGCATTCATCCATAGGCATCACTATTGTGATAACACATAGATGCTAGTGACACTTGTAAACATGTGTAATTAGAACTTGTAATCTTACGGAGCATGTTATTGAGATGATGAAATGTTTTAGTTTTTGTACTATCATGTTAATTTGCAGCTAGTAGACCGTTAACAAGACACTTGAATGTTGCCATCATCGATAGCAATCCGGCTTTGGGGAGAAAACACTTCATTAAGAAAGAAGACCTCCCTGACCCAAGGGTCAGTACAATAACGCCTGCGACTATATCTTTCTTTAAAGGTAACAAACAGACTGTATTAGACAACTTTAATCCTTATGTTGTTGTGACCATTTTGGGAAAATCAAGAAATAGTTGTATGCTAGTATCTTCAAAATATTGAAAAATGTAATTTAAAGTAGAAAGTTAGATATTGGTTGTGTTTTAGTAAAAAACTATAAGATTATGATGTTAGCCATGATTTTTTAAATGAAAGCTGATTGTTTTAGGACTATCACTATTATCTTTAGACCCTCCATCTGTAAGGTAAGCATGCTAGAAAGGGAAAATGTTTGCCTAATTGATTATTAAGCATTGCTTTGACTAGTTGACTTTTTCCCTTTATTTCCCATGCTTGTTTGTCATGTTTATTTGCTCTCAGTAACAGTAGTAGCATATATTGCAGATATTGGTGCTTGGCAATTTGTTGAGCAGCATCGACATGCCTACTTTGATAAGATGCAGGTGCTGGCTCTTATATTTGATCTTTTGCAGATGATGTCTTTTTTGTTATGCCATCTTATTCATTGTCTTTGTTGAAATAAGAACTGTGTCCTATTTCCTTGGACATTGTTGATTTTAAATGGCACCTATAATGTATTCAATTAAAAAAAATTACTAACAGATTCATTATACCTATTATAGGTTTGGGACTATACTGGTTTAAGTTATGCAAAATACAATGCTAGGGATGCAGACAAAGAAGTACTCGGGTAAGTGCCTGCTTTAAACCAAAGAGGCAGTTGTTATTATCTTTACATGCTAATGCCTATGTGCTGGTTATTGATACAACATTAGGTGCGTTGTGGAAAATAAGGTGCTACTTAGTTCTCTGCTGTCACGTGTGCAGGTATTGATTTGTCATAAAACCTTTAGCTTAATTATTCTCACTTGAAGTCTTTTTTCTTATCATTTATCCTTTGAACAGTTATTTGGCCCTCTTTCTGCTTCAATGACAAAAAAATTGTCCCCTTTATTTTGAATTTTTTTGTAGGAAATTCCCACTAATAATATTGTAAAAATGTGCAGTTTATTTTCTTCTATGGTCATGTTTTACGTTCACAATTGAACCTAGGTAAATTAAATATTTTCAGGAAACAGTTTTGCCAAAGAAAATATACCCATCAAGATTGAATTCAATGTCTATACTACCAAATTCTTCATCCTCGGAAGTTGACAGCACGTTATCAATGACAGCATTGTTTACTCATGGGCGTTTAGCAAAGTTAGAACTGGAGGATGGGAATAGCCTATACGCAAAGTTGGTGGTAATTGAACTTGCACCTGTATGAGTTATATTGCTCGTTTTGAATATAATAGGATGTCTTGAGATATTTCAGATGACATTTTTCATTCATAAAATTGGTGCAAGTTACATGAGATGTATCTCAGGTAGGAGCAGATGGGGGCAAATCACGAGTTAGGGAGTTAGCAGGATTCAGAACAACAGGATGGAACTACTCACAGAATGCCATCATATGTACAGTTGAACATGATGTAGAAAACCATTGTGCCTGGCAGAGGTTTCTACCTTCTGGTCCGCTTGCTCTTCTGCCAATAGGTGATAAGTTTAGCAATATCGTTTGGACTATGAGCCCGAAAGAGTCATCAGAGTTTAAATCAATAACCGAAGATAACTTTCTGAAAGCTGTAAATCATGCTCTGGATTATGGTTATGGTCCTCATCCTACACCAAGCATATTGGGTAGTTCAGACTTATTTTCTTGGCTTAAAGGAGGTATCTCCAAGTCTGCTAATGATTGCTTTGAAATCCCACCAAAAGTAGTCAAATTGGCCTCTGAAAGAATGGCTTTCCCATTATCCTTAAGGCATGCCAATGACTATGCGTCAAAGCGCGTTGCTCTAATTGGCGATGCAGCTCACACTGTACATCCTTTGGCAGGCCAAGGAGTAAATTTGGGTTTTGGAGATGCATCTACTCTTTCCAGTGTCATTTCTGAGGGCATTGCAGTAGGAACGGACATCGGGGAGGTACCTATAAAACAAATCATTGCCCTCTTTCTTTCAAGAAAGAATCGTGGATCCTTAAATTGTGGTGTTTTAAACTGTTTCAGGTATCACTACTGAAGAAATACGAAGCGGATCGAAAACCAGCGAATGTGATGATGATGGCAGTACTGGATGGTTTTCAAAAGGCATACTCAGTTGATTTTGGTCCATTGAACATTTTAAGAGCTGCTGCATTTCATGGGGCTCACCATATTTCACCACTTAAAAAGAGCATCATCTCGTATGCCTCGGGGGAGATGAGATTGCCACTATTTGCCTAAAGAAGACCTTCATCAAAATAATCACTGATAAATTAGGTTTAGAGTTTTTATTTTTATTTTTTATTGCATCTTTACCTTGTACAGGAGTGAATTGTTTTCAGCAAAGCTGTTACGAATAATTGTAAAATTTAACTTTGATATGGGACGAATTACATTAAACAGCTCGGTTATTGAACAAGTAAAATTCAAGTATATTTTGATTTAAGTAGTTTTTGAAAAAATATAAATTTTCATTATTTTCAATTTGTATTAAAGAATTATAGTATGAACTTGATTTCGTTTGTTAGATAAAAAGAATTTAATGGGGGGAATCAAAGTGTTCGATTTTTGTATTGAAATGGTAAAAAGATGAAAGCAGACGGCGCTTTCCGTGATGCTTACTTTATTCTTTGATTATGTTGGTGGTGGTTTGATCCCCTACTTATGAATTATGAATAGTTATTTACCTTTTTTAAGATATATTTTATGATTAATTATTTACTTTTTTGATACTCTTTAATTTCGATCAAAATATTTTTTATTTTATTTTATGACTAATTATTTACCTTTTTTGAGTCATATTTTATGATTAATTAATTATTTTTATTGATACTCCTTAATTATGATCAAAATAAAAAAAATTTGTCGTTAAAAATTAAAATTAATATAAAGGTAAATCTATAATTTACCTCCCGTAAATTAATAAAATTTTAATAAATTAATATAAGAATAAAATTATAATACAATGCTTTAAAATTTTATAATTCAATTTTAACCATTGACTTCTTCCTAGATTGAAACCTGACTGACTTGTTGATGTTTAATTTATGTACATTAAAAATAAAAATGGTGTTCAACTGTGATTTATTTAAAAACCATGTGAATTCGTATTCCTTAGTTTAAATAAAATAAACATGTTAATCATTTAACAATAACTTGAAACAAACAAAGATGAATAATTACGGCATAAATAAATGGGATATATTACAGTCAAATCGCATTTTAAACAATGTATTAAATTAGCTAAAAACGTGCTTTGCTGGACTCCAATTCATTTAAGAAATGAAAATAAAAATCTTGACAAACAGAAATTATACTGTTGATGAACCATGTCTCATTAAAAAAAGATGAAACCAAAAATATGAAACTTGAAATAGGATTCGTATTTAACATTAAGGTGAACCAGGGTCTCATACAAATATCCATACAACAAAATTTTGGGTATATATGTTGCTGTATTCCATATCTAAATGTCAAAGACATATAAATTGTTATATATTGCATTTTATATAATATCAACATCTGCTATACAAGCATATACACAATTGAAGAGGTAGTTACGTTAAAAATGCTTACAAAAATGTATCCCGGATTAAACGTGCTAACACACGAGACGATAACCGGCTAATCAACTCAGGAAGAACCCTGGCAGATATGCCTGGCAACACTGGAAGCAATTCCTGGATAACCTGAGCAACATTTACACCCTGTTGATGTTTAACAAAATGAAAAGCAATTAATGAGACATGAAGAATGTATAATAATCGCTAAAAGAGATAAGTTTGCTCTTAAATGGTTTCGATTTGTGAAAACTGCCAACTTTGGAGTACCTGACTTGACGACGTTGATATTGCACTTCCCGCTGTTAAGAATTCGAGAATTTTTTGGACATTATTCAGTATAACTCTGTCTTCCTCGGTTATTGAAGGCAAAAGTCCTGCTGGTTTGAAGGGTCCAACTGTTGGAACCAAGCTAAACACTGGGGCAGCATTTCTTACTCCCAACACTGACATTATTTGAACCAACTGTTCCCTGCTAAGTGCATCAATGCCCTTCACAATCTGCTTAGCAAACCCAGAAACATTAGTTCGATATTTAAGCAACCTCACACCAAAATGTCATAAATAATCGATGCTCAAAAGGTAAAGCAATTATATAACCGAAGACCAAAAGAGAAACAAGAAGGAACTAGGTAAAGTAACACAAGCGTGCAACTTTCTCAAAGAAAATGATTATAACCAAATTTTTTTTTTCCCTTCTGAATATAAGATCAGAAATTACCTCATCAAGAAGAAATTCTCGGAAAAAATTTCCCTTCTCAGACAGTAGAAATCCTAAGGCCGCTCTTGTTTGAACAGGTTGCTTTGATTGAGATTCACTTGGTAGAAATCTAGGGAAGGAAATATCTGCTTGCCTTTGTAGAAGACCTAGTTCTGCCATATCCCCATTCAAATTCTCCCCACCTCCACTTTTTGCTGCAGTTATGAAATTCTCAAAGGCTTGCATCACATCAATGAATCTTTCAGCATCAAAAACACCTGATTTCCCGTATATTGTATAACGCAAAGCATTCCTTAGCCGCGGGGATTCATCAGTGAGCAGTCTCTGACAATAGAAAATAATACAAGGAAATGGTAAACGTTATGATCAGAAAAACATTGACCACTTAGTAAGACAAAGCACAACAGCAATGATACAAATGTTTGTGCACTCTTTCATCTTGATCCTATACTTTGATGATTGGTTAGCCACATCGATCCTTAGACAACCTTAAGAATTGTACTTAATAACATTGATTTGTTACATCAAAAGAAACATGGTATCCTTGAAGCACTCTTCGGCTATCATAATTTAATAAAATAAAACTAATGAATCAAGCAATTAACTATTTAGTCATCAGAAATTCAAAATAACAATAGTCAGTGCATATTTCACATTATCCTTACACTTATAAATCAATTTATTTTCAAAACAGAATTAGCAAAAACAGAATATTCATACCTGTGCAATATAAGGATAGGCCTCATCCACGATAGCAAAATCAGGATTCCCCACTAAAGCTATTCCTTCCAACACCCCAATTGCCCTAATTATAAGAGCAAAATAAGGAGGTATCCTAAATGGATAATCAAATGTTATCTGCGCCAAATCTGATGCCAGGTCCTGAAAGTTGATGTTTTTTGCACCCCCACCCTCAAGTGCTTGATCAAAAACCTTTGCCAGAACGGGCAAGATTGGCTCTAAATTAACCCCCTCAGGAATGAAATCAAGTTTAACAAAATCCTTAACTATTTCTGGATAGTCCCGGTGGATAAGATGAGCAATTGCTTCAATCATTCCATACTTCTGGTCATCAGTTAATTTTGTCACGAGACCTGTTACAGCATAAGTAAACTTCAAACTCTAAAAATAAAGCCTAGATCAATAAGGTATTATCATAGTAAAAATTTAGCATTTATAACCACAATCAACATGATATCAATAGTTTGTAAAGAGAAATACTAGACAATTATTGGAGGACAACCACATATCAATCTCTCCCCAAAGAAGTAAATCTATGTGATGCCATTAAACATGTTGACAAAAAATCTTTAAGCAAAAATTCTTACCAAAGTCGAGTATGGCTAGCTTTCCATCAGGAGTACGGATCAAATTCCCAGGATGTGGGTCAGCATGGAAAAACCCGGTATCAAGCAACTGAAATCAAAATGGGTAAGCCACACAGATTAGATAATAAACTTAGGAGTTTGTCTGATGTAGAACACTGAAATTTATACCACTGTTTAGTAGTAACTATAAGTACACAAACAACTGATAAGTGCAGAAAGGAAGATGAAGACATATTTGAGTAATGGTTATTGATGCTAATGCAGAAACAACGCCAATATTAACATTTATGAAACACAGACAACTACCCCTTGCCATTTGATATTCAGCTTCAGGACATTCAAACAGAAAAGGAAAGTTAAAACCAGCCTTCTTTTTCATATATTTATATATATATATACACACACACATGAGAGGTTCCTTCTCTTATCTCAATATAACTAGCTAAACGAAAGCGAATATTAGAACTACAATTAGAGTGCTACAAGTTCCTAAATGTACAGGATAGGATTAAACGTCTAAGGAATTGGCTAGTGTTTTTGAAATTAAAGCAGGAATAAATAACAATACCACCACTCTGAGAAAATGAAACTGTTGCCACCATCTCTCGCATTTATCCTCCTTATCATCAATAAGTTGAAGCATCAATGTTTGACTGGCTAAGGCAACAAATCCAATTTTAAAGCTAATTAACCAAAAAAAGTAACAAATAACATAGATGCACCCAGGAAAGACTGACATGAAAACCAAGTTTCTTATTTGACCCATCTGTCCCCTAAACATAAACTAGGATGACAAGAATAACGTAGTATATTACCTGCTTTAGGTAGCATATCACTCCAACATTGACCAATTCACCAACATCACTTTCTGTACTTTGTGATAGCTTCTCTCCTTCGATCCACTCTGTAGTAAGAACCTTCCTTGATGTGTATTTCTGATAAGTCCTTGGTATAACAACCTGAAAACAAAAATAGTCAACCTATTGGTTTCACTAAACATTCTTAAGAAACTAACTAAAAAGAACAACTTGAAGAAATAACTTCTTTTAGTCAGAATTACATAATCAGACTAGTTTCTCCAAAATCAGGAGCCACTTCAGCAGACATTAGAAAGTAATGTGTTCAAAAAAATACCATACTAACCTGTGGAAGGTCCTTACGCATCATTTCAGAAAAGAGTTGTCCATTTTCACCCTCGTTAATATAATCTAGCTCCTCAAAGAATCGTGCAGCCCATTCATCAACCAATCCAACCACATCTATGGAGATCTGGAATGGTAAGGGAAAGCAAGCAATCATGGAAAAGTATCAATATTACAGCTACAGAATGTAGAGGCCTCTTTATAAGAAGGAAAAAGTTTGGCAAAAAGCTAAACGTAAACAGATACATTATATACCTGAGGAAACTTTCGGAGCACCAAACCCAAGTTTCTTATGATGAACAAATCAACAGTCACTGTCTCAAGAACAAAAGGCCTCTGCACTTTGACAGCAACCAGATCTCCATTCTCTTTCAAGCGTCCTTTATACACTTGTCCAAGAGATGCTGTCCATAGGTATCCACACATTGTTTCAAGTATTTATAGTTGGAATAGCACGTAAAAACTAGTAAAATTATCTCTATAAAATAAATAAAGAAGTACGTATATATTTACACATGCAACATATATTCAAGCTGAGATTACCAGCAGCTATTGGCGAAGAGGAAAGTTCAGAGTAGATTTCTTGCCATGGCTGACCAAGTTCCTCTTCAATAAGAGCCATTGCTATGTCATCTGGAAATGAAGGAACCTTTGCATATGAGCAAAGAAAAGTCAGTTATAATAATAGACTTACCATACCCCCTTAAAGAAGTATAGAAAATATACTAATGCTAACTAGCAATATCCAAGTTATGGAATGTTGTCAGCATTTTTGGAGGAAAAAATAACCTTTCGAATTAAAATCCCTATCATGTGATAATTGAGAAACATTTCAATTTCCTAAAATCCATTGGTCTGCAAACTGATATGGTATTGGAACAAAAAGCAAACAAACAAATAAATAAATTGCATCTCACATTTGAATTCTATCAAAAAGGGTAGACATTATGGGTGCAACAAGTCTGCCATCTAGTAGAGGTATTTCTGAGATTGAAGACTATAGAGGAGTTCATCCCAAGACAACAATATCTAAAAACAGTCATCAGAACTAAGTGGTGGACTTGTTATCACATTATCCATCTCACCTATAATTGGTCTAAATGTAAGAACTAAAACTCTCTACTCCTAATAAGTTATTTTTTTGGAAAACGTTTGAGCCATAGAAGAAGAAGAAGAAGAAAAGAACTGATTCAATATGAAGAAATGCCAAAGTGATAATTCTACCTTATCACAAAGCTTTTGCAGCTCCATCATGGCAACAGGAGAAAGTATATCCGGTCGAATGCTCAATGCTTGCCCAAGCTTTATATACGCTGGGCCCAAAGAGGTAACAATTTCCCTTAATTCAATAGCTCTAGCCACTTCATTCTGTTAATAAAACAGAAACAAATTTGAACATGAAAATTTATGCGTGCATTTAGATGCTAACAAACACACACAAACAGCAAGGGAAGCTCAAAAACTTTAACGAGTTGCAACAGATAGTAACTGTATGATACGAGTTGCAACGAAGGTGATAGAGAATTGTGTGTTCACCTCTTTGACCTTCTTGTTTACCACATCCATAGCCAAGCGTGAGAGGAAACCCCCAGCAACAGATAGTAACTGTATGATACGAGTTGCAACAGCATGAGGCCGTTTCCCCCAGTATGCTGAGATGCTAGCCGGATCATATGCCAAAGGTAAGAACTCACTGCTTTCATCAACCTATGTAACGAGAAAATGATTTATGCTTGACCAACCAAAAATTTGGGCATAGCAAAATAAAGAAATGGCACACTAGCTAGAAATTGCAAGCCCAGTAAATGGTGTCGGCTATAGCATCACTAAACCAGCCCTAATGGCATTAAACTTTTCAAAAGCTTTCAAAACATTTCACTTTCCGAAAATGAAATGAGTTGTCCCCTGTACTAAAACATCAAGCTGAGAGAATAAAAGTAGATTAGAAGTCTAGAATTCAAACATGACAGATATATGCTACAATAACTGTATTTTTACCTCAACCAACCGAAGCTGAATATTGTCATCAGCAAACTGTGAATCCCGTAAATTTTGGCCACGAAGTCCTCTCATTAGTATAGCCAAATCTTCATTTTCTTCCATTTGTGCTCTCACTCTTTTTATTTCCTGTGAAACGTCTCCCATCCTCTGGTAGCTCAATTATCACCAAAGCAAATAAGTAAAAGAACACTAAAACATTGACCAAAAGCAAAATCAGCAATTCAAAAATTTAAAAGTTTTATACTCATTAGTAATTAATATATAACATAAACTCTTCCGTGTGCATAATTCAGTAAAAAACCAAATGAACCACCGACCAAATTAATTTGAGCTAAATTAATTAATATGGATTATGGTATAAACTTTTTAAAAATTTTGGTTCTCACTTAATTTGAATAGAAATTTAAAAAAAATAACAAAATTGCCCAAAAAATATATATAAAACGTTATATTTATAATCTTTATTAGATTTATTAAGTTTTATATGTAGAAGTTTTTAACTTATTATAAATGTGCTTTTGTAGGGATACATGTTTAACTGATAAATATGTATTAGATTATTATACTTACTAAAAAGAATTAAAACGTAATTTTAATTCATTGATGGTAGAGTTGGATTAATTATCAAAATAATTGTGGTTGGCTACCGCTAAACTTTTTATAATTCGGGCGGATTATTCATAATATAAAGTAACAATTCAATTAATTCGATTAACGATGTTTTCGACTGAACCGACCGACCAATAGTTACACAATGGTATTCACAATAAATAAATAAATAATACTTAATTTTTCTTTTCATTTTTCATTGCTGTCTCAGCAACCAGACTAAAGTTGACCACGTGAAATCAAATCTCATTTCACCAAAAAAAAAACTATTTCCAATAAAAATAAGAATTGGTTTTTTATTTTTTACCGTAGAAACTCCGTTCACGGACTTTTTAGATAAGGAGGACTTGGAGGAGCCGTTGACGTTGTTGTTTGAAGGAGAGGACTGAGACGGAGTCTTACGAGTAGGTTTAGGGTCGGTTGCTACAGCGAGAACCGGTCTGGTTCGAGTACGAATAGATACTCTGTTAGAGCGCGGGGAAGAGAAACGGACGGGATCGACACCGCAGTAGACGAGCCACGGCGGCGCTGCTGCGTCCATGGCGGAATTGACGATGGAAACTTCTTTCTAGAGAGAGAAACACAACGAATTTTAGAGAGAGAGAGGAAGATAGTTCTGATTTCTGAATCTGAGGAATTTCGAGTGGAAAACAGAAAAAAGAGTGCATTTTAACGCTTTTTTTTGTTTTTGTGTTTAGGTGGAACGAATGAGGGCCTGGCCGTCGGAGGAAAACGTGGCAAAAGCTGGAGCAAGGAAAGGCCATTATTTAATATTTTCTAAAATATTATTATCTCTAAAATATTAACCGTTGGTTTCCCGCGGGCGAGTGTCTAGAGGTAGTGGGGTAAATCGTTTTCTCTTTTTATTATTATTTAATGACATAATAATTTTTTTTCCCTCTAACCTTATAAAAAAATTATTTTAGCCCTCTAATTAATTTTTCATTTCTTTTAATCTTTAAATCTGTATTTTTATTAAATTTATCTAAAATAGATTGAAAAATTAATATTTGTTAACTTTACTGATATGACATATATGTGAATTATTGTATAGATGACATGTCAGCATTTAATTATTTTTTAAAATTTTAAAAATACTAAAAATATGTATTGTTAATAATTTTAAAAATAATTTTTTAAATTTTTAAATAAATTAAGTTTTAAAAAATCAATTAAATATGGACTTGTTAACTATATAGTAATGCGTTACATCAAGAAAATAAAAAATATTAACTTTTTCAACCATTTTATGTAATTTAATAAAAAAATATAAATTTAAAAGCTATAAAAAAACAGAAAATTAAATAGAAAACTAAAATAATTATTTTTGAAGTTAGAAGCGAAAAATGTTATTATGTCTTAATTAGCAACATTTATATGCACTTAAATATTTGTACTATTACTAAAAGGGTTAATTGATATATTGATAGAGAGTAATGGCATGCACGTTGTACTATTAGTAACATAATTTGAGTTTAATTTTTGGAGATAATATAATTGGAAGTGGTAAATACAAATTTTAAAATAAATAATTTTTAGGAGAATATAATAGAAATGGAAGATTTATTTATTTTACATCAATTTTATATAAATATAAATTATTTTTGAAGGATATGTCATAATTTAATTAATTACCGTGTTTTGAGGAATTTTTTATATTTTAATAAATTTAGAAAAATACATTTACACAAAAAGAATATTAAAATCTAAAAATTAGAAAAAAAAACATTGATCTTTATTATTTATCTGTTGTCATTTTAATCTAAACTATAATTATTTTTCTTAATTTTTAAAAAAATTGTCACACGACATCGTAAGCGTGTCCTAGTCTACTATAAAAAAAATAGAACAATAAATTAATAACTCTAATAAAAAAAAGTAAATTAGCAATGAGGTAAAACCTGTAATTTCAAATTAATTTTACGTATTTCTTTAATTTTTATATGATTATTTTTTAAAAAAATCCATTCATCATTCATATTTTATTTACTTTTTACATGTTAAATGTTGGGAATATTTAAAAATGTTTAATTATTTACTTAATGAATAAAACTTTTAATCATTATATTTAATTATTTAAAATTTTTAAAATTTTCAATTTCTTATAAAAAATCACCTAGATTAAACAACTTGAATTCAAAACATAAAAAGAAAAAAAAATTAATTTGATGTATTTATCTATTTAATTTTTTTTATTTATAATTTTAACTAATTTTTTATTTTAATTTCATACCCATTGTATATGTATTATTATATTATTAATTTTAAACATTATCTTTGATTATTATTTTATGTTATTTTTAAATACACACTTGTACTATAAGTACGTGATTTTCACACTCATATGAGTGTGATAGGATTTTTACTATTTATATTTAAACACTTCATTATAAAAAATTATAAATCTAAAAATCGAACACGTGTTATTTTAGTAAACCCAAAAATTACAAAATCTAGTATTTATAAACTCAATTTCTTGACATCTTATTTTAGTAAAAGAAATAACTAAATTCGTAAAGAAGAGTTTGCATCATCGCCGCCGTCCATGGGAATTAATAAAAAATATTTTTTAAATAAAAATCAAACTTTTAAATTGTATTTTTAAATTTAATTTTAAAAAATTATTAATCACATTTTCTTTTTCAAAATATTATTTAACTTGTTCTTTATAAACACTTTTTGAAATTGATGTATATACATTTTGAATTAATATTTAATATAATTTGAATTTTATAAATAATTTTAGAAATTTGTCATGTGTATTTTTTAAATATTTATTCTTTTAACATTTTATTTTATCTTTATAAAATAGTAAAACACTCCTCAATCTAATTAATAGTGTACCAAATATTATTATGTATTTTTTTTTCTTTTAATTTCTCTTTAAGCAATGAAAGTGCTACGTTTCATATTATTATTGGCTGAAAGGAAATTTGCTTAGTTTTTATCTCGACCACATATAAAGAAGAGATTTTTGTCTTGTCCTCCCACTGTTTTGGAATTTCCAGACCAAGCAAAATCAATTTAACAATGACATTAACTTCATCTATTTATTTCATTTTTAATTTAATTGAATGGTTTCAAAATGAATAGTATTTGATGTATTATCTGTGTATAAGTTTTATGTATCGTTAATGAATAATATTATATTGTTATTAAATTAAACAAAAAAAAGGAAGGATTTGTAAATAAATATTAATAATTTTATTTAAACATAATTAAATATTAATAGTGATTATTATAAATAAATATTAATAACTTTTAAGGTTTAAGATCTAGATTTAAGGATTTAAGGTTTAAGGTTTTGAATTTTGATTTTAGAGTTTTAGCATTTACTTGTAATATATTTAATTTTTTAAACATAATTAGATGTTAATAGTGACTATTATAAATAAACATTAATAACTTTCGGTTTTAATATCTTAGGTTTAAGAATTTAGGGTTTAAAGTTTAGAGTTTTAGCATTAATTTATAATAGTCACTATTAATGTTTAATCATGTTTAAATAAAGTTATTAGTATTTATTTATAAGCCCTCTACTATTTCTTATTTAATTAATAATGATATATTATGTTATTATTTACTAATACTACATAAGACTTATAAAAATTGTGTATCAATTTTATAAGACTTATAACTTAGTTTTAGTATCTTTTCAAAAAAATATAATAATAAAATTGCATGTAAATTGAAGTTTTTGTTTTTCGGGTACATAAAAGAAGGTAAAAGTTTTTTAAGCCTGTTTAAAAACTTTAAATGCACAATCCAATAATAATAAAAAAAACACTTCGTAGATAATTATAGACATTTATATTATTAGTGAACTTCACTTTTATTATTATTTTTAGTTAAATTTAATTTTCAATATTTTAAAAAGAGTTAAATTTAATCATTAATTATTCAAAAAATTGAATTATTATTTTTAATATAAATACTAATTAAAAGGTTAAATTAAATTTAAACAAATAGTTCGCATGGTAATCATGTGCACTTTGTGCTATGTTTTTGAATATTTATAAACTTTTTAAATTTTTTCAAATTTTTATTTTAGTTTTTCAAATATTTTTATAAATTGTAAAACATTTGTTGACGTAACATATAAAATAAATAGTGATATATCAATATAAAGTATTGGACTGTCACGCAACATTATTAAAAAAATTAACGTTTTAATTATTATTTTAGTTAAGAAAAGTGGTTTGATTCTTTTTGAGATATTAACCATCCAATTTACCTTAACTAAATTAATCATTATACAAAAAAAAACTATTATTAGAATTTGTACTTAAAAAAAATCTATTAACATGTTTGAGTCTATTAAGCTGATAAAAGATATTTAATAATTATATTTAAGCTTCTATATTGTTTGTTAGTAGAGATATAATTAAAGTTTGGTTCAAAATTAATATTATATATAAGTTTACCATCCGTCTTCCATGGTGCTAATGCTTCTCTAGAATAATGTTCTATCACCCAAATGAAGGCCTATCACAGTTCCCTTGAAGGTTCATAGTGCTAATGCTTCTTTAGAATAATGTTCTAATCACCCCAATAAAAGCCTATCACTTCCCTTTTCAGGTTTGAATTCAGGTGAGTTTTATAAGTGAACAATCTTTAACCACTGGACCAATCAAGGGAGTTCATCTTTCCATAATGATGCACCCTTGTTTTCATGATCCTTTTATATCCTTATTCTATCCGAAAATATTTTTTTAAACTTAAAATTAGACATAGTATAGTTTTACTTTGAACTTAATTGAAAAGAAAATGTATAGTAGATGTCAAGCCCGTTTATAAACCAAATTTCATTTGGTACATTAGGTCTTACTTCTACTTTTTTTTTTCCAAGTATTTATGTTTGACATTTGCATCATAGTCAGACTTAGATATGAATACAAGGCATATAAAATCTTTAATTACATGAACAAATTTCAAATACAGAGAGTCAAACCTGGCTAAATTTAGTTGTTGATAAAATGATTTTGTTAGCTAAGTGGTCCTGTCAAGCAAAGAGCTAACCAAAAATACTCCAGTTGGGATGATTAAATTTTCTGTTTAATTTTCTTTATATATGACCATGTCTCTTATTTAAGAAGTAATCATATTTTGGACAGAAACTAAGACATTATAAAACCCCTCACTTGTTTTTCACAAAACTAAATCATATTATTCAAGAGTTTTAGTTGATCACTTCTAGAAATTTGTGATTGAATATGTGTAATACTATATGTATCAAACCACCAAATAGTTGAGAAGGTTCATTCATTGTTCATATGAACAAGTCAAATCTGTTGATTCTTCTGGAAATTGAATTTCCTTTGTTATTTTATAGCATTAAGCTAAGTAGTATGGGAATACATACATAATAGGGCTTGTGCCACATTTTTCCTTTGCTTCTCATCAACTCCTAGTCTAGACAAAAAAACATGGAATTTGACAATGTTTGATTTGAAAAACTAAGAAGAATCTAAATGCTTTCTCATTAGGTTAAACGACCCAACCACCAAATAGAATTCGATTCATTTTTATAGTAGAAGAAAAAGAAAAAGCTTCTCACGAAACCATACCAATCGTTTCAAAGTGCCTTAAAACCCCTTCCATATCATAATCAGCAATTTAAGTGACCTACTTGTTCCCTAATAAATGATCCTCAAATATGTGACCTATATTTCTTCAACTCCTTCAAGATGATGGATCAAATATAACAAGAACTAAAGAAAGATAGATCAATAACCGGTATAATGTATTTGGAAGATATTTGAAAGATCATATCCTGAGTATGCATTGAACATGAATGTCGAACATGGTAAGATCCATAAGAAAAAAAATAACAAGTCAAAACAACCAAGTCAATAACATTTCAAAAGAAAAAAACGGGGGGGGGGGGTGGGAAGGGATATGCAGGCATCCAAGTATTTCTCCATTACAACATGAGAGAAGAAATCCTTCAATGGAACTATAACCTATACAATCAACCAAGATACAAAGTCTCCCTCTATCCTATTATATGGCAAGCGAAGGGAGAAATATGCGGCCTAAAACAACAAAGTAAAACAAACCAATCTATCGAAACTCCAGTCAGCAAGGCAGCAAAAAGCAGAACAAGGGAAATCCAAGACAGATTTTAACAATTGAAGCCATGGCAGACAGACAGCACAATGATAAGAATCAAGGCAATCAGGATACCCAAAACGATCAATTTTATCTTCATATTCTGAAGCCACATCTTTCTCCTCATCTTTGTTCCCTGCTGCCTAAAATCTTGGGCCTGTAATTCAATTTTAAATTAAATGCACCCTACATCAGCATATGAGGTATAAAGAAACCATTCCATACAAAATATTTACAATAGAAACTTAGATTGAGAAAAATTATAATATTTTCTAGACTTGATAAGGAAACAACTTCACCAAAGCACAAAGCAGTCGATTCAGTTACCCAAAAAATGTAGACTGTATAGGACTAACCTGTGAACGAAGGTTCTCAGTTTTATCCACCAGCAACTCAATCTTCTCACCACGGTCAAGGACCTGGTCAAAGAAAAGCATTACTAACAAAAAAGAACAACACACCACATGCAATATATCTAAAGTTTCATTCTGTTTTGTATGCCATGCCTGGCAAGTTGCAAGTACAAAAAGCTGGCTACGCATCTTGCCATGTATTAACCCTCAAAACTACATGTGAACAGTGATAGAGTTAGCAGCAGCCTATTACCTTCTCGATGTTTTCCATCATAACACCCTTGACTTCAGAAACCTGAGCCTTCACTTTAGCAAGTTTGCTGATTTCTTCAGGATGGTCCACACAGTACTGCATATGCTCCTTCAACTTGGACCTATTATGTATAAAGTACTAAGCATGTTTCCAGAAAATAAAAATAAATAAATCTATGAGAAGATACATAGAGAGCTAGATACCCAAATTCTCTATTCAGACTTTTGGCCGTAGCAGTTGCAGCCTTTCCTCCACCATATCTCTTGTTGAAGTCTTCCTTAACTCTTTCCAGAAATGCAATTGGAACTTGCCTGCCAGCAGATTCAACAGCAACTACACAGTAGGCTGCAGCATCAAAAGCATTTCATAAACTGAGTATATGAAATATGAAATTAAGAAATTACAAGTTATTAAAAATTCATTGATGATTCTTTTCCTACCGAAGCCAAGATCAACAAAATCATACCAGAAGTCAGTATGTAGAACTATAATTAAAGCCATTTAGGAAAGGAAAGAATCCCTCCCTTCCTCTGAAATAAGGAAATTGATTATGCATGTAATCAATGGCTTCAAAATTAATATACACATTCACCCAAGTAGCAGCTAAAAGAAAGCAGCCAGCGGTAATGTATAAATGAGCACAACATGGATATGCCCCATCGACAGGTATGATTCTTTGATTGAAAAGATGATCATGACAGCGGACACTAATTTTAAATGTCTTACAAGGAGTTCCATTTTTTTCCTTGTTTGTTACCGGTTATCTCTTCGCAAGATCCCTCTGCTTCCCAGCATTTTTCTTTACTTTCTATATGTTAAGCATTCATTTCGTACTACCACCTTAGCACCCAGATGCAGAGCACATGCACATGCATTCATATAAATAAAATTAAACCTACGTCAGACCAGAACGCTTCTTGCAACTTGCAAATTATGCGAACCTATAAATGAGGTTACAATAACCAGATGATGTTTTAGACTCATCTAATTAATGCACCCAGACCGCATATTACATTAATTTGCCAATCCAAAAAAAGAAAAATGGTAGACATCACCCTCTAAAGAAGAATATTACAACATCCATCATTAACATAACTGTCCAGATTCTTAATCATGTTTCATACATCCAAACAAAACATCATTGCGTACCTAAACATTTATATAAGAACACATTATTATCCCCGAGTCACACCAAGAAAACCTTCTCTGTAAGGGTGAATAATGAATACATTTAATGGCTTCAAGTAATCTATCTTTGCTTCGTTTTATTTATTCACACTAGTTACACGAGTATATGCACATGTCAAAATGAGATAAAATCAAGGAAATCAACGTAAAAAGAAGTCGCAAAAATGAATCCATACATCTTTTTCCATACAATCAACAGCTCAAATTAAGTCCCTTCCCCCCTCTCTTCCCTTGGTAAAACCAAACAGAATATAGTACAAAACTAAGAAATGAAAACAAATCCATGCAAAAAGACCTTGCAAATCAAAACTAAGCCTAGATCCAACACATGGCAATACCAATCAACACATAGAGAAAAGCCAAATCAAAACTAAACAACAAAACAGATCGCAAGCTGATTATCATATTTGAAATCATTAACCAAACAATCCGATTTTTAAAGAACAAAAAAAGTCAACTAACTTCAAAGAAAAAAAAGATCAAGACCGCAAATCGCAACCAAACAAAAAAAGAAGTTTCTTACTGAATCCATCTTCAACAAGGTAATTGAAGGTATGGCCATCGCAGGTATAGGTGAACTTGTTGTTAGAAGCAGGGAGTTTCTGGAGACATTGAGCGGCGATACCGGTGAAATTACCGGTGAACTCGGTGTACTCGGCGAGTATCACAGTTCCACGCGCCACGAAGCTGTAGATCAAAGACTGTTGCCCCATCTCTCAAAACCCTAACCCTCAAGCAAAGGATTCAAATCCGCAAAGGTTGAAAATCAGTGAGAGATGACTTAGGAGGGTCGATGGGATCCGAGAAGATATAGAAAACTGAAGAAATGCTGGATTTTTTGCATACATATATATACACACACGTAGGAAATTTGTTTGTACGTATTAAATCTAGGAATTTTGAATTTGATTACTGTCACGCGGTTTTTATTTTTTATTTTAATTTTAAGAGGGTTAATATACCATTTTGGTACCTATATTTGGTTTTAATGTCTAATTTGGTACTTGAATTTTGTGTTTCAATTTGGTAGGTTTCATTGTTCAATTTGGTATCTGAGTTTTTTTCTAATTGATACTTGAGTTGAGTTGTTCTTTGAACAACTTAGTTTAACTTTAATATTCAATTTGATACCTGAATTATTCTTTTATCCTAATTAAGAATATATGTTTTGAGCACACGTGTTAAATATTTAGTGGGCTACACAGTGTTGTTTAGTTTGGGCATTAAATTGAACATTAAAGTCAAACTTAGATATTAATTTATGGATAAAAAATTTAAATATTAAATTAAACATTAAAACTAAATATAAGTACCAAATGATATATTAGACTTTTTAAATTTCTTCCTTTTCGTTATTTGTTCAAACAAACCGGATAATTTACATTTTATGAACAAAATAAAATAAATAGAAATATTTATAAATTTATGTAAAATATGATATTAAAAGATTTATTTGTCGAAAAAAGCCTTTAAAAATGTAAAAAAATCAATTAGGTCTCTATAGCCTCTTTTGTTAATTAAAATAATCAATTAAACTAATTTATTAACGAAATATGTGATACCATGTTTATTGTTAAAATAAATTGACAAGCCAACCAGATGATGACATGTGACAACTTATGGTTTAATCTAATATTTTCTTATAAAAATATTTAAAAAATATTAAAAAATCATTAAAAGTAATTTTTTATAAAATTACTATATATTAAAAATATTAAAATTATATGAACTTATAAAAATAATTATTAAAATAATAAATACTTATTTATATTATAAAAAATATAAAATTTTAACAATCAAAATTATTTTTTCTCTTTTTAAATGTCTTTTAATTGGTGGTCAATAAATGAAGAATAAATTTGAATTTAAGTAGAAATAAAAAAAAATAAAAGGTCAAGCTTAAACAAAGGGAGTGAAAATCTCTACACCATTCACTAAATAAAAGTAAATTAACACAAAAACAAAAACCATAGTTTTAAACCATTCAACAAGTCAACGCAGTTTCAACCCTTTAATTTCTTCAACCAAGAACTACAAATAAACATGGTTTAAAACGTTAATCCCAATTTTGAATCCAACATTAATGAACTTTTTTATTTAAAAAAAAAGTGCATTTTGCACATTAGAACAAAATAAAAAATTGCTTTGTTTAGCTGGTTAAAAAGCTAACCAAAGCAACTATCAACATCAACAATGGCGACATCCAAACCAAAGAAAACGAATACAGCCCAATCATCATCTCAGGGAGTAAAATTTGCTCGTAGGACAACGAGTGGCCGGATTGTGAACTTATCGAGGGATGATGATATGGATGTCACCGGCAATCAATCGGGCCAAAATGATTACATCAATTACACTGTGATGATGCCACCTACGCCTGATAACCAACCCTCTACGGACTCTCATGGTGGGGATGGGTCGAAAGAAGATAAAAGGATGTCGGTAATGAAGTCTGCAAATCATAAGTCAATGTTGTTAAGGAGCCAAACAGGGGATTTTGATCATAGTCGTTGGTTGTATGAGTCCAAAGCCAAGTATGGGATTGGGAATGCGTATTGGCAAGAGGATGATCAATTTGGAGTAGATGGTGGTGTATCAATGTCGGATTTTATGGATAAGCCATGGAAGCCATTGACGAGGAAGGTTCCGGTTAAGTCTGGCATTCTTAGTCCTTACAGGTTCTTGATATTGATACGTTTGGTGGTTCTTTTCTTTTTCCTTGCTTGGCGTTGGAGGAATCCCAACCCGGATGCAATGTGGCTATGGGGTATGTCATGTGTGTGCGAGTCATGGTTTGCGTTTTCTTGGCTATTAGACAGTCTTCCTAAGCTCAACCCTATTAATCGAGCCACTGACCTTGCTGTCCTCCATGAAAAGTTCGAACAGGTTTCTCCGTCAAACCCGACTGGTCGGTCGGACTTGCCGGGTGTAGATGTCTTTGTCTCTACGGCTGACCCTGAAAAGGAACCTCCCCTTGTCACTGCCAACACCATTTTATCCATCATGGCTGCTAATTATCCTGTGGAAAAACTCTCTGCCTATATTTCAGACGATGGTGGTGCCATTCTCACGTTTGAGGCCATGGCTGAGGCAATTCGTTTTGCAGAGGTGTGGGTGCCATTTTGTCGAAAACATGACATTGAACCTAGGAACCCAGACAGCTATTTCAACTTGAAAACCGATCCAACCAAGAACAAGAAACGGCCTGATTTTGTTAAGGACAGGCGTTGGATCAAAAGGGAGTATGATGAGTTCAAGGTAAGGATCAATGGTCTCCCCGAGACGATACGTAAAAGATGTGATATGTACAACTCTAGGGAGGCAATAAAGGAGAAAAGTCTTGCCAAAGAGAAGAACGGCGGGACACTGCCACCGGATTTCCAAGTGGAGAAGGCCACTTGGATGGCCGACGGCACCCACTGGCCTGGGACATGGCTCAATCCAATTGCTGACCATTCCAAGGGAGACCATGCTGGAATCTTGCAGGTATTTTTCTTTTCGAATTTTTCAATCAAACTAATGGAACCCATTTTGCTTTAAAGATGATTGAATTATGGAATGTGTGGTAGGTGATGAGTAAATTCCCAGAACCTGATCCAGTGATGGGTCAGCCAGATGAGAAAAGTTTAGACTTCACAGGGATTGACATAAGGATACCAATGTTCTCGTATGTTTCAAGGGAGAAACGTCCAGGTTTTGACCATAACAAGAAAGCTGGCGCCATGAATGGAATGGTTAGAGCTTCAGCGATATTGTCCAATGGACCTTTTATACTCAATTTGGATTGTGACCATTACATCTATAATTCTATGGCCATCAAAGAAGGGATGTGCTTCATGATGGACCGTGGCGGTGATCGTATTTGCTATATTCAGTTCCCACAACGGTTTGAAGGGATTGACCCTTCAGATCGATACGCTAATCATAACACTGTCTTCTTTGATGGTATTATTTCAAATATTCAAACATACCGACTCTTACTCCAACTTGAAAACTGAATTCTGTTCACCCCTACTCCTACTAACCCCAATTTATAATTGTAATTAAACCAAGTTCTGACATTGACCATATTTTTGGGTGACAACAGGAAGTATGAGAGCACTTGATGGACTTCAAGGGCCAGTGTATGTAGGAACGGGGTGTATGTTCCGACGTTACGCACTGTATGGGTTCCACCCACCAAGGGCAAACGAGTATACAGGTGTGTTTGGGCAGAATAAGTCACCAACTGATACCATTCCAGCGAAGCCAGCACTATCAGGAGAAGATGATGCACAGCCCCTAAATGTGCACCCTGACTTGGATCTTCCAAGGAAATTTGGTAATTCAACCATGTTCAATGAAAGCATAGCCGTGGCTGAGTACCAAGGACGTCCCCTTGCTGATCACATGTCGGTGATGAACGGTCGACCTCCAGGTGCATTACTGATTCCACGCCAACCACTGGATGCACAAATGGTGGCTGAGGCAGTGGCTGTCATTTCCTGTTGGTATGAGGATAACACGGATTGGGGTGACAAAGTAGGTTGGATTTACGGGTCCGTGACGGAGGATGTGGTGACGGGATATAGGATGCACAACCGTGGGTGGCGATCGGTGTATTGTGTGACCAAGCGTGATGCATTTAGAGGAACTGCACCAATTAACTTGACGGACAGGCTTCACCAAGTGCTGAGATGGGCCACTGGATCAGTCGAAATCTTTTACTCTAAAAACAATCCTTTGTTCGCAACTCGACGACTCAAGTTCCTACAACGCATTGCCTATCTCAACGTTGGATTCTACCCATTTACCTCCATTTTCTTGGTGGTTTATTGCTTCCTCCCAGCTCTTTCACTGTTTTCAGGACAGTTCATTGTGCAAGGCCTCAACGTCGCCTTCCTTCTTTATCTCTTTGTCATCACTGTAACCCTTTGCTGTATGTCCCTCCTAGAAGTGAAATGGTCCGGGATCGGGCTCGAGGAATGGTGGCGAAATGAACAATTTTGGGTCATTGGTGGAACAAGTGCTCACTTAGTGGCTGTCATCCAAGGTCTCCTAAAAGTAGTAGCCGGAATTGAGATCTCATTCACATTGACCACCAAATCGGCTAGCGAAGATGAAAACGACATATATGCGGATCTTTACCTTGTGAAATGGACCAGTCTGTTCATAATGCCATTAACCATCATAATCGTTACCCTATTGGCAGTGGTGATAGGGATATCGAGACAAATCTACAGTGTGATACCACAGTGGACACAGCTGTTCGGAGGACTGTTCTTCGCATTTTGGGTATTGTGTCATATGTACCCATTCGCCAAAGGATTGATGGGAAGACGAGGAAGGGTACCCACCATCATCTATGTTTGGGCAGGGCTTTTGGCAATTTGCATATCTTTGCTTTATGTCACACTCAATCCACCTGGTGATCAACCTGGTGACGCAGTTGTATTGTAAAAATACCATCAGAAACCAACCTTATGCACTTCTCACTTCTTCATCCCCTTCCAATTTTTTTATTATATTCATTATTTGTATTTCTTAATAATGTAACAATAAGGCCCCGATTGAAATTTATTTTCTTTTATTTTGAGAAACTTCTTTAATTTTTATTTTCAAAAACCAAATTTCAATTTTTCAACCCTACATTTTTTGGTATTTTAGTTTTGTAAAATGAAAATATATATTTTTTTAAAATCAATCACACATTTAATGCTTTCCCATGTTATGATTTTAATGGATGTGGTTGATAGTAAAGTTACTTTACAACCTTTGGTTCACTAATAATAACTTACGAATTTATCCTAATTAAATAAAATAAAATATTTATGTATTAAAATTTTATCATAAAATTTATTCTTAAAAAATATTTAAATTAAATATTTAATATAAAATTTTAATTGATATTTTTACATTATTTTTTCAAAGCCGCAATGTAACATAATTTACTTAATTTGGATATTGAAAAAAAAAACATAATTCACTAATATAATACATAACTGCTTGAAATTTGATTGATCATTGTCTCCTCTATTTTACTTCTAAATTGGCCATCAATCATTTGCTTACTCTTGAAAACCATTTCAGTAGAATTATATATAACAAATCATAATTCAAGGTAAAGGTTATGATCAAATCAATCTTAGATCTAATCCTAAACTTTATTTTTTTTCCTTTTGCTCGTAAAAATTCATAATATTATAATAAAATTAAATTTTAAATTAATATATCAAAAAAAAAGAAAAACGATAGAAAATAAATATAATATTAAGGAAAAAATCTTACTTTCGAAAAATATGTTTAGTAGTGGAGAAAATCAAGTAGGAAGGAGGCAATGACTTTTTTTATTTATTTACAATATTTATTAATAAACTAATATCCTAAACTAACATAAAATAAGGTTAATTTAGTCTTGATATTTTTTGAAACTTTTCAATCTACATGTGAAAATAACTTTCTCACGTTTTATCATGGAATTACATTGTCATGTTGATGAGAAAATAACCTCCAATAGAAAGTTAGATTTAGAAAAAAATAAATAAAATTTGACATACCAAACATTAAAATCACTTTTCAACTAATTAAATTTTTAAGAAAATAGTTATTTTCCATCATACCAAATGCTACCTAAGCCCTTGAAAAATAGTAGAATTTTCATACAAGTCTATAGTTATTATTAGTATTGGTATCTATCAATGGTGAAATTGATGTTAAACTAATCACTAGAAGATTTCGTATCAGAATAATTATTTTATTATATAAGTCAATGTTTTCCACCATTCTACACCGACCAGAAAAATTAACCATGCATATGCATATTACTTATTTCATTTATAGTCAAAATCACTTCAATACAAAACTTTATAAAAGAAAATAAAAATTGTTTTTGAGGATACAATGAAGCCTAATGATTGTTTATGTTTTGCACTGCTGGAAACAGTTCATTGAGCACTAAGCAAAGCATAACAAACATACCAATTTTTATAAAGAATTCTTTACAGACCAATATAGGAATATAAATGATGATGAGAGAATAGAAAAAAAAACTTTGTTTCTATATTTTTGAGTGTGTCGTACAAATGAAATTTCACTTCTATTTAGACGAGTTCTTATAAAGAGACATAATTATTTAATGGATAATCACATCTTTTAACAATAAATATAGTTACGCAATAGATATCTACTTAAATAATTATTACTGTTTATTAATAATTAAGTGAAATAATTCTTGTTAAACAATAGATATAGCTCATTTTTGTGTATTTTATCTGCAAAACTAAAAGCTTTGGAAAAAAAAATGGTACATGTTGGGAGCAAAAGCACTTTTGATTATACAGAGAAGTGCAGGCTTGGATATGTCTACAACAGTCTACGTCTGCTATATTTTATTTTTAATTTTTTTTCCAATGATGTATGAAATCATACATATGATTTAAAATGCTTTCGAACCAAGAATTTAGTTTTAAAAAATGGGTTTGAAATGTGAAAAAGGTGCATTTTTAAATTAATAAAAGTTGATATATGAATTTAATAAATTCATTTCATCCAAATGTAAATATTTAAATGTCCAAATGTAAATATTTAAATGTCAAAAGTACAGTGATAGACAGCGAAAAACTACTTTTGATTTCAAAAGCATGACAAAGTTATTTAGAAAATGGCATTGATGATATTAATGTTATTGACCAAAATTTTATCTTCCAACTCAAACAATGCAGTATATATGGACAATCGTAAATTTTCATGTTAAAGTCGCTTTAAGGAAAGTAGAGATGGTGTCATTAAATTTTTCAAGAGATAAGTAGATAGAGGTTGAAATGGGTGAGCTTTCGAATCAATGTGGAGATGATGGAAACGTGGAGTCTAGTCTTAGGGAGGTTCACTCAAACTAAGCCTTATTATTTAAGGAATTGAGCTTAGGCCTAAACATATTTATAGGTAGACTTTTGATTGCAGTAAATTGTATTGATAGTGTGCTTTTAGTTGGGAAGTAAAATCTTTTTTCTAATAATTACAGTATTTAATTTCACCCTCATCATTGTTTTTAATCATAGGTATACCTTAACTTAAATAAAATTGAAAAAAATATTGTAAAATTTAACTTACTTTAAACATCATTCCCCTATTTTGGTTTAGAATATACTAGTCAAAGAGATCTTGTCTCTTGTTGGCTAGTTGACAGGTTTAAAATATGGCTTTCTTTTAGCCAATGATGTAGAGGGTTTTAATCCCTTGGAGCTTGGCCTTTGAATTTCATTTCTACAAGCAAATAAGGAAAAAAAAAGAAGAAGAAGAAGAAGATTGAGGCAATATACATAGAGCCTTTAAAAATGGTGTAGATTAATTATGTCTCATTTTGAATATTAAAAAAATAATATTTTCATAAAAAAAATCATTCAAATAGTTCACTTTGAGTGAAAAAAAAAAGTTATAATCTATCAATCGAGTAATTATTTCTTTTAAGAATTTATCTAGGTTCAATTAATTATTGTATCAAAAGAATAATTTTTTATTTAACATAATTTATGTTATTAATTTTATAGTTGAAGGCATGTGATGGGTTATTTGGAACTAAATTCATGTTTGATTACATAATATTTTTGACTCTTAAGCCAAGAGATTATTCGCAATAATAATATTAGTTGTTGCTACTAAACGGATGATATAAACGATTAATCAATACTTCGACAATAATAAGATGTTAGTTAAAATGTACTACAAGTCTTTATACCTTTTACATTTGAAATTTAATTCTACTTTTATTTGGGAATTAAAATTTTAGAATTTGGGTTTCAAATTTTAAAACAGTATAAATTAAGTAGTGAATTATAAAATTTAACATTTATGATAACTCCTCAAATCCATAGAGTTGTTAGAGGAAAAATATTTTTGGATTTTTTTTATACTTTTTTTATTTATTTTAGATTGAATCTCAATTAATTTATCAATAATATGTGCATATTATCATTACCATTTTCATATAAATGAAATCTAAATCTGAATTTTCAAAATTGAAGTTCCCAAAGAGAGCATTAAGATATTTAGTTTTTCTACCTCTATAAATTTAAAAATGCAAATTCAACGGTTAATAATATTAAAATTTTCTATTAAATTTAAGTTTATTACAAACATCATTTTCTTTTCTATTTTCTATTAATTTCAAAATATTAATAGTTTTAACAATTAAACCCGAAAATTAGAAAATTTGAATTTCAAATAGTATAAAAATTCATAGCATAGCATATATTAATCTTATTGAGAATTAATTGGGGGTTTAACAATGACTATAAAACCATATTTTGGACCTTGATGACTACAAATTCAAACTTAATAAGAAAAGATTGAAGAATAATATATTTTATTAATGCAGACTAAGACTATTGTAACACCCCTAATCCGTATCCGTCGTCGAAACAAGGTTTTGGAGCATTACTAGAATTTGCAGATCATCAAAAAAAATTTTAAATACTTACCGATTCAATGCTTCATATAAATAAATATATTACCATTCAATCAACAGTTTGGCACTTGTATAAGCATCAAACAGCAACATTATTAGTATACTTGCACATATCTCGTATAAATTCAACATTGATATATCTATTTTCTCAACATATCGCACTTGAGTTTAATAATAGTCTCAACTTATATAATTTCCTTGTATCAACATATCAAAGATAATCATATATGTACATGTCATAAAACATATCATGCTCTTACAATTTCTTCATAAACATATATCATTCATTTCATTATATCAATATTTCATGCTCCATCATTTTCATATATTTTATGTATATTTATTCCGATAATAGCTTATATCAAACTTAACATAAATTATATTTCATGTACTTATACTTATTTCGTTTATCTATCTTCATAATTATTTCATACAACTATTTTGTACATATATTTCCATATAACCAGTTCTTGTAAACATTTCACACAACCATTTCATATAACCATTCATCGTCTGATACATATTACCTGAATATCAATTGTTTAACAGATGTCATAGCGTCTCCCATCCACGGTCTTATCTATCTTTAACATGATGCCATAGTGTCTTTCAATTATGGTCTTACTCATTTTCTGTCATGTTGCCATGGTATCTTTCAATCATGGTCTTGTTCATTTCATATCATGTTGCCATGGTATCTTTCAACCATGGTCTTATTCATTTCATATCACGTTGCCATGGTATCTTTCAACCATGGTCTCAACCATGGTCTTACACATTTCATATCAGGTTGCCATGGTATCTTTCAACCATGGTCTTATACATTTCATATCAGAGAGCACACTCCCGCGACCCTCATCCTTACAGTGGGATTACCAGTCCAGGCTAAATCCCCTGCAACGACAATTACTGTAATGAGCTTGGATCTGAATTACCAGTCCAGGCTAAATTCAAACCCTAATTCGGATTACCCGTCCGGGCTAAATCTATTTTACACGTATTCTTCGGGAGGGCTATATTAGAATAGGATCACCCGTCCGGGCTAGATCCTTTTTACCGTCAATTCCTTTTCAAAGATCTATCGAATTTTTCCTTTCATTCAACCAGGATTTATTTTCAATTTATATCGAGTATTATCAATATTTCATCAATTAGCATGAATTGAACATTCAAATCATATTTTCATCACATAACCACATATTTCAAGTATTTAAAATACAATTCAAGTTACACAAACTTACCTCATTGCTTGTTTGTGTTTATAATTTCATTAATCCGATATATTTTCTTTTCCACGATCAAGCCTCATATTTGAGTCGTCGGGATCTTTATAAATAAATTTGATCATCATTTTCATTCATTTCATATTCTAATGCATTTAATTAATGCTCTAGGCGAAATTACCATTTTGCCCCTAAACTTTTAATTAATGATAATTTCATCCTTAGGGTCAAGAAAATAAAATTCTTGCAATTTAATCCTTATTTCCAACTATTATTCTCATATATATTGATAACGGTCCATGAATTCTATAAAATATCAGAATTTTCCATAATTTCAACACTTTTCAATTTAATCCCTAAAACATGTTTTCCCCCGATCTTGAACTAAATTAATAATTTCATTCAATTTTATAATTTAAATAATAAAATAATCCATTTCATGCAATTTGGTCATTTCTGACATTTTTACAAAATTGCCCATAAAATTTTACTTTTATTCAATTTAGTCCCTGAGCCTAAAATATGCAAATTAGCCATGCTAAAAGAATATTCATACATATTTTTCCTCCTCCTACTCTCCATTACACATCCTTAATATAGATAACACACTTGTAAGTAACATTATCCATAATTTTTATTATTTACTTTTATGAATATTCAAGCTGTCTATCTGCATCATAGTCACTAAATTATTTATATCTGGAGCTATAGAACTCTAAATTAAGATCCGATAATTTTTCCTGAAACTAGACTCATATATCTTCTTACCATAAAATTTTCAGAATTTTTGGTTTAGTAAATAAGTACAGTTTATTCTTTAAAGTTACCCATGTTCTGCTGTCTGACAGTTCTGACCCTTCTTCACTAAAATTTATTATCTCGTCGTACAGAATTCGAATGATGTTTGCGTTTATTTATATTGAAAATAGACTCATTAAGGATTATAAAAATATAAATTTAAACCCATAATTATTTTTATCCATTTTTTTATGATTTTTCAAAGTCAGAACAGGGGAACCCAAAATTATTCTGACCTTGTCTTACAAAATTTATTATATCTCGTGATTTACAATTCCATTTCTTACATAATTTCTTCTATAAGAAACTAGACTCAATAAGCTTTAATTTAATATTTTATTCATCCTATAATTCGATTTCTAAAATTTTTGGTGATTTTTCAAAAGTTAAACTACAGCTGTTGTCCAGAACTGTTTTAGTGCAAGATATTAATTACCATGTTTATAACACCCTTATTTTCTTTTTCTACACTATTTCTCATCACTTTCTCTTATTTTCTCTTCACTAACATGACAAGAACATAAGACCATATATAATAAAACTCTAAATCAACATCAATTCCATACTTTTTTCAACAATATTAAACTTAAAAATATATTGAAATCTTGATGTTCTTACCTTTTCTTATTTACTTCAATCTTTAACTTAATTTTTCTCTCTCCTCCAGCTTCTATTTCTTGAACCCAACTTGATATTCTTGCTCCCCATCATCTCCTTGCTATCTTTCTCTCTTTATGGCTATGGAAATTCTTTCAATTTTTAGGTGAAAATAATAAATTTTTGATAGAAGGACTAAATTGTAAAGAAAGAAAACTTCTTTTCTTCTTCTTCTCTTACGTTGGTTTGCATGGGAAAGGAAAGATGATGATTCTTCATCTTTCTTTCCTTATATATACTAAATAAAATAATAACAAAATAATAAAATATCATTTAAAAATTAAATTAAAATATTAATAAACTATTATTTATTTATTTAATCTAAAATATCTCCAACATATCATTGCTTTCTAGATTTCTCTCTCTTCCAATTGACCATTTTGCCCTTTATTATCTTTTAAAATTTCATCCTTGAGTCATCATTTAATTTGGTAAAATTACAATTTAGTCCCTCATAGTTCTTCACCTATTTAATTTGGTCCTAATTCATCCATTTTCCTTAGTTTCTAGATCATTCCACTCTTAAAATATTTACACTATTGGTCCTTCAACTTTTCATATTTACACTTTAACCCCTCAATTTTTGAGTATTTACTCTTGTGCAACAAAAAATTTCTCAATTTTACAATTTAGTCCTTTCTTGAATTAATATATCATAATATACTTCTCAATTTTGACATAACTCAAAACTTCCCTTTTTGTCACTTTATTTCCTTATTTTACTATATCAAGGATAATATTTTATTGTAAAAATTTTCGGGGTATCACAACTATAATATATTTTATAGTATAAATTAAGATTTGTACTTATGTGTATATAATATAATAATTGCATCTGCTTCATGTTCTATATAAGAATGGTATAAAATATCATTTTTATATAAATTTGTCAAGTTTACAAGTTATTATGTTTATATCGCATTCTAATTAGTTTTTATTTATTTATTCTCATATTATTATATAGTTTATGTATTAAAATTTTATTTTTAAAATAGTTCTCAAATTTATGTCATATACCAATCATATTATTTTTATCATAATTGTATTTATACTATAAATCATGAAGCATGGCATAATGATTCTTTACTTCACCTTATTCACGTAGTTGGAGATTTGATCATCGCTCATAGGGATGAAGCATATTTCAATTACTTTTTCAGAGAGTACTTGCGATAAGAAAATTAATTACTGCTACCAATGATGAATACTCTAATTTTAACCGATATATATATTGTTTCAACATGCTAATAATATATATTAACAAGCTAATAATAGTTATTTAATTTTTTTATAATAATATATAAGATCTAATAATATTTATATATATATATATTTTTTAACTTGGCAACTGATATAAAAATCAGCAGTAATGTTGACTCAAATATATAAAATTTGGAATTTAATTGAATATTATCGTTTTAGTGTGACAATTGACAAATATTGAACTCATCTAGAATTGAATGTTATTAAATTTATTTGAAATTTTAATTTAATTTTTTTGTTCATTTTATTATTATTATGTTAATTTGACTAAAGAAAATCATGTGAAACCAAGTCATGATTTATTACCCTTAAGGTAAATTCGCTTTCTAGTCCCTCTAATATTGCTGGCATAGTTATATTATTATTATTATTATTATTATTATTATTATTATTCTTCTTCTTCTTCTTTTGTTGACTTCTCATGTTGGGATTCTATAAAATATTTGTAAGATCCAATTTTGGCCCGGGCCCATATACATACAATAGACAAAAGACAACAGTCCGAACCTAAGTTACAGCAGGCCCAATTCATAAAAACAAAGACTTGGGTCCAAAAATAAAAGCCTGATAGGCCCAAAGTTTTGGGGTTTTCGGGAAACCCTGGGTCTTCATGCGCCGCACGAATGCGGTCACCACGCTCTCCACCTTGCACGTCCGGCCAACTCGCGTGTAGCACGACCCACGCCCCACGTTCACCATACCTGCAATTAGTAGAAGCAAAGAAATCGTTCTAAAGTTGGCTATAAAAGGCCACGAATTTTCATTTGTTAGGGAGATTTTTTTGTTTTGGAATACAAAATACACACAAAGAATCCAAGAGCAGTGAAAAGAATACTTCAAGGTGGTTCATCATTATTTTATTCTGTTTTTTTATATCGTAGAAAGGAGAGGAGTCGTATCTTTTGATTTGCTAGCAAAAGGGGGAAATTTTCGGCCTTCCGGTGGCCATCTACAGCAGTGCGTGAGGCGGCAGAAGAGGACCTGGGTTTTTGCCCTTTAGGCTAAGAAAGGAAAATGATGGAAATATTTTAGGTTTTTTTTTTTTTTAAAAAGGTTAAAATGTTTTTTAAAGCAGGTTTTAAGTAATAGAAGGAAATAGCATTTGGAAATCGAACAGACAGCTTTTTGACTTGGTCTATGCGCATAATTTCTTTGAATGGTTAATTTGCGCAATTGGTCCCTCCCCTCTTGCACTGGTTTGTAATTGAAGCTTGTTTATATTTTCTATTTTTTTTAAATTGTCCCAGATATTTGCGCGTCCATTCATTTCAGTCCGCGCTGAAAGGAATTGTTTTGGGGCATGGTTTATTTTCTTTTTCGTTCCTTGTAAATTTACACACGATACATTTGGGTCCTGATTTTGGTTTTTAACGACTTATTTTATTTATTAATTGTCCCATTTAGTTTAATTTTATTTCAATTGAGTTTTTTTCCCATTTCAACATGTATAATCCATTACTTCTTTAATTTATTTAGCATTCAACTTTTTTAAAAAATATATATATTATTTAAACATACATTTTGAGCTACTTTAATCATTTTACCTTGTTTTTTATTTGTTCAAATTGTAAATTGTTATTTTAAAATTCTATTTTATGTAGTATCATTTTAAGTTCTTGTATAATATATGATTAAAATACCTTTATATACTATTATTATATATATATATAATTTTTTGATAAAATTAGCCCTATTCTATATACATTATTGTTTTCATATTATTTTATGTAAATATTTTCTTTTAAATTTATTATATATATATATTCTCTTTAAAATTTATTTATGTATAATTTGAGCTTTCTTTTAAGGATCTTATTTGTAATTGTATATTTTATTTATTTAGAATACTTTAGTATCTTTGTGTATGCATTATTAATGTTTTTTTCCCTACATGCATCATTAGTCACATCAATTTGTTTTACTTGAAGTTATGTTATATACTATTCATTTCGAATTTCTTCTTGTATATTATATGTTTTAATAATTGTTTATGTATTATCAGTTTTTGTGTACATATTAGTTATGTTGAATTTTAACATGTGTTATTCCTTTATATATTTTTCATACGGGTTTTTGAATTGTTTTGCTATGGTTCCTAGTTTTCATATGGTCTTATGTATTATGAGTTTTTTTTCATAGTTTATTGTTTTATACATATAATTATATTTCTATTTCTTATTGTTGTATCATGATTATAATTCTCATATCCACTTAATATCGATTGTCCTTTATTTCAAACAAATCAAGCAAGTATATTTTGACTCGGTTTTTGTAATCGCTTATTTGAAATTTCACAAATCAAGGCAATGTTTCGTGTTTGGAAATTCGAGGAATCGTGTCCTAATGTGTTGGATGTTGATTTATCGTTAGACCAAATAACCGAATACCCTTTTAAAAATTTTCGTCTCGTGTTTTGGAAATCATGAGGTGATCTCAGTTTTTGGAGGCTTAAAATATCGTGTCCTAACGTGCTGGATGTGGTATTTTATTCCTTTGGAACGAGTGAATCTTAAAATCCAACTTGAGTTGTTTCGCATGTTTTGGAAATCATGAGGTGATCTCAATTTTTTTTTGGAAGTTTAAAATATCGTGTCCTAACGTGCTGGATGTGGTATTTAATTCCTTTAGAACGAGTGAATCTTAACAAACTCGAATTGTGCACGCACTTTTAAGGGGATCGTATTTCATTTTTTTTTATTTTCAACATTAGAACATAAATTAATCAATTAGGTACCAATTTTGGGCATTACGAGGGTGCTAATCCTTCCTCGTACGTAACCGACTCCCGAACCCATTTCTTTTCTTTTTTTTTTCGTAGGCCAAAACCCATATTTTAATAAAATGATTTATTAGGTGATCCGATCACACCTAAACTAAAAAAGATTGGTGACGTCTCCTTAATTCGTTTTTAAAGTCGATCCCCGTTTTTTCCAAACTTTTAAAAATGGTTTCGACAATATTCTTAATTAAATTTTAAAATTACAAGACAATATCTTTAAATTAATTTGGTTAATGATTCTTTTGTCACTTAATCCCTGAATTATTTATAAAAGTAATTTTTTAGTATTTTCATGATACTGGAAATTTTATTTCTCTGAAAAATAAAAACATTTTATTGCATGTATTTGTCTTAAAGGATCATAATTAAATAGGATAAATATCAAAACTATACATCAATTATGGTTTAATGTGCCATTGTATAGATTGAACTTTAATTTTGTACAATTTTATACATAAAATTTTGATTTAATCTAATTCTTGTAAATTGTTAACACAATTATTGATATAACATCATTTTATATTTATATTTTACATACATAAATAATTATACTTATCCAATATAAAAATAAATTAATGTTCTTTAAATGTTTATGATTAAATCAAAATTAAATTTCATGTATACAATTACACATTAAATCAAAGTTCGTATATAATTTTAAGATTTATCCCAGTTAAATACAATATTTCACACTTTTAATATTCAAAATTGTTGACAGCACGAAATTAGTAAAGTGCTGATTTTAAACATTACGAAGTACTAAAATTTTCTCTACGCACGCATAATTGACTCTCGAAGTTAATATATTCTCTAGAATATAAAGTAGACCTCAAATTTGTATTTTATTTACAAAAAAAAAGATTTTAAATTTTTTTATAATAAATGATTTTATAAATACCAAAATTATTAAGACAATACAAAAAAGTATCAAAATTTACTAAGTATTTACTAAATATTTTCTTAATCAAGTTTAACTTTTTTACCCACAAAGAATAGCTTAGTTGAGAGTGTTAATTTCTTTGATTATGCATAGTTAATAGGGGATTGTTTTAAATGGAAGCATAAGAATATTCACATTTAATTTTTTACCCCATAAGAAATGTAAATTTTTTACTTGAAAAATTTGCTTTTATGTATTACTTGAATTGTAGAGTATAAGATTTTTATTCTTTGTGGCTGCCGCTGAAGTTTATTATGTCATGGTGACGACGGTCATATCTCGTCATCATATTTTACACGACATCCAATCAATTCCCACTTGTGGACACTTCCAAAATTATATATAATAAAATATTTGTGGACACGGTCCTCGTACCCATCACTAGCTAAGCACATTTTGATTCTTTTAAGGTATGATATATATACATAGGTTGACGGTGATGATAGTAGTTTTTAACGAGATAATGGAGAAATGTATGTTTGATAGTTATAAACATTAAAAAAAGAAAGAAAGAAAGCATTAAATATATTAAAATAAAATATGATGAAAATATTAAACTTCTCTTTATATGAATTATGAAACCAACAGCATATAAGTATAACATAAGAAGAAACAAATTATTGAGAAATTAATATATCATGTGAGCACAAAGGAAATATAATTTAAAAAATACAAAAAAATTTAAAAAGGACAAATTTTATATGTAATTTTTTTTTTAAAGTTAGACCATGATGTAAATATATATGTGTGATTTGATTACATCACTAGAATTGTTTATTATAGTTAGTCTTTGTGGCTGCACTTAAAGTTTATTATGTTAAGGAGATGACGGCCATATCTCATCATCATGTTTTACACGACATCCAATCAATTTCACTTGTGGACACTTGCCATCTAAATCTATATATATCCTCCTACCATCAAAAGCTACCACATTTTGACTTTTTCGAGGATAAATTGGTTGTCGGTAACGACATTAGTTTTAGTGAGATAATGGAGAAATATAGGCTTTTTACAAAATTAATCTTAAAAAAATAAATATTTACAACAATAACCTAACTTCAAAAATAATAACAAGAATGATTTGAAATAAATCGGGGAGGGCAGTGCCGGCATCCAATGGCTAACACTCAAGTCAATCATTTTCCCATCATTGACTGTTGATTTTTAGGGGATTTTAAAAAATTTGGGAGGCCAATATTACAATGACTGATACTCGTATGTATCTTTTAAAAATATCTTTAAAAAGTATAGGTTTTCCATGATTTAAAAAATATATTATTTTAATAGGTGTCATATTGAAGTGGTGAACACCAATTTAAATTTTTAAAAAATTTAATTTTTTATTTTTTTGGGTATCAACTTTGAAGTAATCAACACCAGTTCAAAATTTATTTAAAAAAAAAAATTAGGAGGAAAATAGTTGCACTTTAAGGATGACTAAGGATGGGTTTGGGGTGGCTGTGTGGTACGGTGCGATACATTTAGCTTATTTTTATCTTACGTTACAGTATCTAATCTTACTGTCACTGCTGTTTTTACACTAATCATAATCTAAACTCACTCTAATTTAAACTGAAAGCGACGGCTGACAATGAAATACTTATCTTTCCTTCCCTTTCCCTTCGCTCTGCCATCCGTTTCCACACCCAACATTTTAGGATTTATATATATTAAACAAAGCCACACATCAATATAAGAGCCAAAAACATCTACAATGTTTCAACGTAATCTTCTTTTATATACTGTAATAGATTTTATTTTTATTGATTTTATTATTATGTTAATTTGATTAAAGAAAAACGCTAGAGGACATTTTATCTTACCTATCGAGTTTTAGTTTGATTAGTATCGATATTATTGTCAGTATAAGAAAATATAGATTCGAGCGTGATGATTCGTGTTTATCCTCTTATTTAAAAATTGATAAGGAATTATGAGTAGTTATAGATAGTGTATAAAAAAACATGTGAAACCAAGCCATGATTTTTGATAGTTAAGGTAAATTTGCTTTCTAGTCCTATAGTATTGTTTGCATAGTTATATTATAATCACAATTTTCAAACATATATTCATATCTATACTAGGTAAATATCAAAACATATACAAATTTTAATTTTATGTGATTTTATACATGAAATTTTAATTCATTTCATTCTTCACAAATCACTAACAACATCATTGAATTAGCATCATTTTTAACATACATGTTTTAATTATTTTTTTATATTATGATGATGTGACATATTTATAATGCATTGAAGCTAATTGATCGTATCAAATAAGATTTGTATTTGATACACAATTAATAAATCATATTAAGACACATGATCCATAATATAATTAATAATTTTAAAAATAATTAAACACAAATATAATTATTATAGGGTTAACATAATTTTTGGCCTCTGAACTTAAAAATTAGGTCCATTTTGGTATTTGTACCTTTTTATTCACTTCAGTACCTAAACTTGGTAATTAAATCCATTTTGGTCTTTGAACTTAGATTTCATTAAAATTAAATGATATGATCAATTTGTTCTTGAAACATGAATGGATTGACCAATCGAACTGATTGAATCGAGAATCAACCGATTAATTAGAATAATATATATTTAAAGTAATCAACCATTGGTTCTATTATTAGAAAATTGTATGTTTTTCAATATCAGAATGTCACGCCATCAAATTTTTATAATTTTTAAGTTTAAAGACCAAAAATGAATATATTTACCAAATTTAAAAACCAAGATGGATAAAAAAAATGTATAATTACGAAAGCCAACCTAATTATGATGCTAAAAATCTCATTATTATATTTTAAAATATTGTTTTTAAACAGGATAAAATGACCGCAACTAAGTCGTGGTCAATCGTGAGGGCGAAAGATTGAAGCATCGCTGTTATATCGATTAAGATTAACTTTTTCCAAAGCTTATCATCTATTTTGAGAAAGACAACATGTATTGATAAAAAGAAAAAGGAGACCATAAACCACTGGTATAGATGGAAACTACGAAGAAAACAATGGACATTATCACGATTGATAGCTTCTAATTAAAGTTTGGAAAGTGGTTATGAATAATTCCAGCCAAAAGAATGGAAATTACAAGCATATTACCAGAAGAGTGCCTGTGTCTGATCATATCGTTGACTTCGCCGGAAGATGCATGTCGATCGGCCATGATTTCTCACGCTTCCAGATCGGTTGCAAACCGTGATGAAGTGTGGGAAAGGTTTCTGCCGTCTGATTGTAGATCAATCATTTCAGGATCATCATCATCATCATTGCTTTCGCTGGGAAAGAAGGATGTATATTTCCATCTCTGTTTTCATCCCATTCTCATTCAAAATGGTACCATGGTAAACCCCAAAGCTCACTCCTTAATCTCCATCTCCATCGGTTTTTATTCGATTTAAAGAGGTGTGTGTTGTACTTCATCTGCGAAACTAATGTTGCTTGTTAAAACAACAGAGCTTTCAGTTGGAGAAAAAGAGTGGAAAAAAATGCTATATGATGGGGGCAAGAGCACTTTCAATTATACAGGGAGATACACCTGCTCACTGGATTTGGACATCTCTACAAGAGTCTAGGTTTGTATTTTTTCTTTTAAATATATAACGGCAGCCACTGTGTTTTAACAGCAAAAGCTAAAATGTTATTACTCATTTAACATTACAGTGACGGTGAAAAACCTACTTTTGCCTTCAAAAGCATGACAAAGAGAATGGCATTGTCGATATTCCCTTTGTTTACTTGTTGTTTTGAATTCCCTCTGTTTACTTCTTGTTTTGAATTCTTTAATAGGTTCCCTGAAACTGCTGAGCTCAAACAAGTGGGGTGGCTTCATATGAGGGGAAAGATTGAGACCAAAATTTTATCTTCCGACACAAACTATGCAGTATACTTTGTGTTTAAGCTTAGAAAAGAGCATACAACCGGGTTTACGCAGAGATCTGTAGGTTTTCATGTCCATGTCGACAAAATCGATTTAAGAGAAGTGCGGATGGTGTCGTTAGACCCTTTAAGAGATGAGTCTCAATATATTCGAGAGAGAGGAGATGGGTGGATGGAGATTGAAATGGGTGCTTTTTTCAATAATTGTGGGGACGATGGAAGCGTGGAGTTCAGTATTTGGGAGGCTCACACTAATTACGTCAAACAAGGTCTTATTATTGAAGGAATTGAGTTGAAGCCTAAAGATATTGCTAGTTAGGGCGTACGTTGATTTGCTCAAACTAGGAAAATCTTATTTTAGTTTGGAATATAAATATCTTGTTGCTTAATGTTAATGTAAGTTGTAAATGATCAGCAACGAGATACAGCCTTTAAAATTTGTATAAACTAATTATGTCCGCTGCTTGAATGATTTTCATTTCGAATGTTAAAAAGTATTTTCTATCCATATATTCCTTTTGATTTTTAATAATTAAAAAGTGTGTGATTAGATTGTTTGGGGAAGACAAAAAGTTATTCACCATAATAATGTTTGTTGTTGATATAAATGATAAATCAATACTTTGATAATGGATGATCTGGTTTATTTTAATGAATTTAAGATACATTTTATTGGAAAATGAAAATTAGTGAACAAAATATGTTTAATTTAAATTAGAATAAAAAAACTCGTTTCCATTATTTTCAACCAAAATGTTTTGAAAATTTGGAATAGTTGAAAATAATGGGGATTTTTTTTAAGTTTCCTTTATGCATTAAATTTATCCTGATTCGAATCAACTTTTTAATTTTTTATAACTTTTAAAAAATTATATTTAATTACATTTTATTTTACTATTGTTATACATTTTTAACAAATTATGCTTTAATTTAATTATTTTTTCATTTATGTTTTGAAAAATACATACTAAATGTGTTTTCACTAAAGGTGATCATGGGCCAGGCTTTAACAAAATTTCAAGTGCGTTTTATAGGCTTGGACCATATTTGGCCAAAAAATAGGCTTAAAATTGTTCTCAAGCCCAGCCCGAGTAAAAAACTAAAACCCGAGCTCGGCCCAATCATATTAATTTTTTATATAAAAATAAATTTAAAAATATAATACACCAAATACACTAAAAAAATTAAAATAAATGTTTACCAACAAATTGAAAATAAATTAAAAAAGTCTTTATAATTAAATAATAAGTAAATTACCAATAACAATGGCAAAATGCCTCTAAAATAGTAGCAAAATAAACAATAAATCAAGAGTTATACAATACCTAAACAATAACAATATAATAGTAAAATGGTGGTAAAATAGTGAAAAAATAAAAGCATTTTTTTTTTGCAATTTCAGGTGAGGCTGGGCTGAAAAATGCTTACCCAAGGCCTAGCCCATTTTCGAATTCGAGCCTTATTTTTTTTGCCCAAGCCCATTTTTCATGCTTGTATTTTTACCCAAACTCTCTGATTTTTCAAGCGAGCTTTCGAGTCGAGTCAAGTGGTCTGACCCATGATCAAGTCTAGTTTTCACTAGTTTCATTATTGAAAACAAATTTCTATTTTTATCTAGCAAACATATTTTCCAATTCTTAAAAATAGAAAATGAAAATTGTTTTCTGAAAATTAAAAATAAAAATAGAAAATGTTCTCTGAAACTAAACTCTTCTATAGTTTTGGATTTAAAAATGCAAGTCCAAATGTTAACATTATTAATTTTTTTTGTTAAATTTAATTTCATTACAATGTCATTTCTTTTGTTAAATGACTACCAAGTGAGTAGTTTTTTATTTCAAAATGTCACACTATTAAATTTAACACAAGCATTTTAATGGTGTTAACAATTGGATATGACAAGTAGTGGGACTAAATTTCTGAAAATAAATGTAGAGTAACTAAATTTCAAATATACCAAGAGTATAGGGACTTAAAGCATATTTAACCAAAAATTAATAATGTCTTATCCTTGACTTAATAATTTTCATTTTGATTATTGAAAGGTTAAAATATGCTATATGTTTACTTTTCATGTTTCAAAAGTCAGGTCCAATTATTAACACCGTTAAATTTTTTCTGTTAAATAAAATGGTGCCACATTTTGAAATAAAAAATAGAGGGACTAAATTGTTGAAATAAAAATAAGAAGGCTAAATTTCAAAAAAAACAAAGAGTATAAGTACTTATAACATATTTTAACTATACTGAAAAATAATGACAATGACTATAAAACAATAATTTATACATTGATGATTCAGATTTGAAACTTAATAAGGAAGGATTAAAGAAGACTAAGACAGGTTGAATATTTTTCTCAAAGGAAATTACAAGGATATTATGAGAAGTTGTATAATTGACTTCGCCTGCAGATGTATCTGAATTTGCTATGGCTAAATGCTAGCATATTTCAATTTGAATTTAATAAATAGTGTAATTTGAGTGTGAATTATTAAAATGTAATATTGATGATAATTTTTTAAATTTATCGAGTTGTTTGAAGTCTATTTAGTAATAAATTTGAAATTCTTAAAATAATTTTAAATTATAATGATATTATCAGTAAAATATTAAAAATATTGGTAAATTGTAAAATTTTTAAATAAAAAATTTTGAAGTTTTTTTTCAATGAAGCTCATACCAAAAATTTTCCCGAAGAGTGCCTGTGTCTGATTATATGATTGACTTCGCCTACAGAGCCTTGGTTTCTCATGCTCTGAGATCAATTACAGGCTTTGATGCAGCGTCAATCATTTTAGGTTTCAAGGGTGAATTTAGAAAATATATTAGAAGAATCGAAATTAAATTATAAATTTTGAGGGGTCAAAATATAATTTTATTATGTATTAATTTATAATTTTATTATTTTTTAAAGAATTAAATAATTTTTTTTTTCATTTTAAGAATTAAAATATAATTTTACTATAAAATAAATTTATAATTTAATGATTCTTAAAAAAGCTAAAATGTAATTTTTTATGCATTTTGGAGGGTCAAGCCCCTGCTTGCTTCCTTTACATTTACCTCTGAGAAAGTACTTGATTAATCACTACCACTTGATTTTAACTAAAAATATATATCTTATACGAATTTTAACGTACTTATTATATTTATTTAATATTATCTTTAGTATTTTTCTAACGTGGTTTAATTATTTTTTCATATTATAATTATGTCACATATATATTCACAGTGCATTTAATAATCATATCAAAATATATTTTTTATTTGACACTCGAATAATAAATCATATTAAGACATATTATCGATAAATTAATTAATAATTTTAAAAATAAATAAAAATAAAATATAATTATTATATTTTGAAGTATTTAAAATATTTTGTTAAATTATTATAAAAATAAAAGTATGTTAAACGGGATAAAATGACCGCAACCAAAATGAAGCACGGGGACAAATTAAGATATATTTTAAGGAAAGTTTATTTTTATGGGGACTTGTATTAATAAAACAAAAAACTAGGACAAGAGAAACCTTAAACCACTGTTATAGTTTGAATTTTCCCATGGTAGGAAACTACCAAGAAAAATAAATGGAAATTACAAGGATATTGCCAGAAGATTGCCTGTGTTTGATCATATCGTTGACTTCGCCCGCAGATGCATGTCGATCGGCCATGGTTTCTCATGCTTTTAGATCGGTTGCAGACTGTGATGCTGTGTGGGAAAAGTTTCTACCGTCCGATTATAGATCAATCATTTCATCATCATTGCTTTCACTGGGAAAGAAGGATGTATATTTCCATCTGTGTTTTCATCCCATTCTCATTCAAAATGGTACCATGGTAATCCCCAAACCTTACATAATATCATCGTAGTTAATTACTAGCAAACTATGTCTATGCGTATGTGAACTACAAGGGTACTTTGGATTCTTGCTTTGAATTTGAGCTTGTTTGGTTCAAATTTAAATTAAAATAATTATTATTATTATTCTTTAAAGTTAATTACAAAAAATATGGAAATAATTTGCATGATATAATACAAAGTGGTTGTGTTGCTACTTTAGGTCCTTTTTTTTGTATTAGTTTGTAACATTAAGGTTGCTGTTGTTGTTGTTTAAACAGAGTTTTCAGTTGGAGAAAGAGAGTGGGAAAAAATGCTATATGTTAGGGGCAAAAGCACTTTCAATGATATGGTTATTGAGAGATACATTTATGCCTTTCCCTTGGATTTCCACATCTCTACCAGGGCTTAGGTTTGCTCCATTTTTTTCCCCTTTTTTTTTATTATTAAATGATGCAATATTGTTAAGTCAAGATATAAATAATAATCACTATGTGATGTTATGATTGTTATTTACTTCATGAATTCCCTTTGTAGTGACAGGTTTCCTGAAGTTGCTAACATCAACCTAGTGTGGTGGATCGAGGTGAAGGGAAAGATTGAGACCAGAAATTTATCTCCTAACACAAACTATGTAATATACCTTGTGTTTAAGCTTAAGGATAGGCATACAATTGAGTTTAAGCATAGAACCGTAGGTTTGCATGTCAATGACGATGGAGTCGCTTCATGGGAATTACGAAGGGTGTTGATAGACCCTTATCGATGCGAGGCCCTATATTTTCGAGATAGAGGAGATGGGTGGATGGAGGTTGAATTGGGTCAGTTTTTGAATGAAGGTGGTGATGATGGAACTTTGGAGTTTAGTCTTCGAGAGATTGACACAAGTAATTTCCATAATCGAGGCATCATTATTGAAGGAATTGAGCTCAGACCTAAAGATATTAGTAGTTTGGTAGACGTTCGACATTAGTGTGTCCATAATTTAGATTGTGTTTTCTCTTTTTAGTTTAGTTCAAAATACTAATTACAAACGGATATTAGTAGTTATATTGTATCTATAATATATGTAAAATCACGAATTTGGAAAAATTTTTAAATTGATAGAATATCTTTTATTTCCCATCTTATTATTAAATTTACATTTAAAAATAATTACAGTAATTAATTTAAAATTATTAACTAAAAAAAGTTGAAATAAAATAGAAGTTTTGATAATTATGCATTTAAAATAATAATAATTTAATAGAAGTTTTGATAATTACACATTTAAAAATAATTAGAATTTAAATTACAATTATTAATTTTAAAATAAAGTTATTACTTGAATAGGACTCTAAGCATAAAATATAGTGAAAAAAGGCTTGTGAATTTTTTTTAAAATTGTGCTAATTTTATTTATGTAAAATAGAGTTATTATTTAAATAGAATTCTAAGCATATTAATTATCACTTAATTAATATTAGAGTTAATTAATTTAATTAGTTATTATTTGAATAATGTTGCTTTACATTAATTTCATAAAGTAAAACTATATTGTATGTTCAAAAGATTAAAATGCTTTAATTATTATTTGAAAAATTTATATTATAATATTTGAATTGATAAGTTAATATATTTTAATTATATTCAATAATTGAAATAAAAAATAATATCTTATACTAATTATTGCAATAAAAAAATATTAAAAAAATTAATTAAATGTTAAACACATAAAATCATATGAAAGGCATGTGACTTTAAAAGCTAATTTTTCTAAAGGGGAGGAATTGATAAAATATCAATCTTAGAAAAAATTATGAAAATGTGCCAAATTATATTAATTTTATATCGATATAAATAAATCATTTCTCTATTTTTACGAATTAGATGAGCATTGTTATTAAAAAAAAAAGTATGACTTAGAAGAAAAGGGTATTTAAAAGTTGGTGAAAAAATGTGATTTAAGAAATTTCAAGTATTTGTATTTGTTTTTGAGAAATTGTAAATGTCAAAAACAAACTGTGAAACTCAATATTATCAAGAAATACTATTCAGAGTGTGCCTATAATTGTGAGACTTTACACAGGTCCTAAAGAATAATTAAATAAATTAAGCGTATAATTTATCTGCAACAAATACACAATACCACATACTCACCAAGCTATAACTTCATTCAAGCTTAGTTATAAAGTGAATAACTTGTTTATAACAAATATGCACTAAAATAAAGTGCTTTTAATCATATGCATGAATAATAACCAAGCCTTGCTAAAAGGCTTGTAAAAACTTCAAATTCCTTAAATTCAATCTGCTAGGAATCGTCTTCTTAAAAAAAACAAATATCTTCAAATGAAAAACTGAATCACATTAAATATTTTCAAAGAATATTTTTTTTTTACTTATTTTCTTCTTGAATTCTTCTATTTATGGGTTAGGAGTTATGAATAGTTCTAGTCATTGTGTCAAAAAACAGATATAATTAGAATCTATAATGAGATTGTTTAAAAAATTGTATGATATATTAGAATGAAAATTATAAAATTTAGCTGTATTTGTTATATATAAAGTATATTTATTTAGTAATTTTAAGAAAAAAATTTAATAATTTATAAATTGGTAAAGTTATGAATCAAGTATTACTACATATAAATTAAATGATTTACATTTGAATATAAACTTAACCAAATGTATTAAATGCTTTGAATATGTACAAAAAAAATTAAATTAAATGCTTTCAATGCATACAAATCAATTAAAAAAGGTGGTCACTTGACAATATTCTACGCTGTCAGTTATGATAATTTTCATAAATATTATAGTTTTATTAAGTAAATTATGTTATTTTGATTATTTTTTTATTTTTATATAAAAAATTAATACACAGTTATACACATAATAGTATTTTAATCAAAATATATATTTTTTATAAATATTTTTATTATATATTTTTATTTTTATTCAAATTGTAAATGTGTATTAGTTTACTTTTTATAAATATATACTTGATCTATTACATAATTTTTTAAATCTTATTAATTAATAATATTAACAATTAATTATAGTTTTATAATTTCAACATTTTTAAAAAATAAATATAATTTAAATCTTAAATTTTACTACAAGTGTCTTGAATGTTGTTGTAAATATATAAAAGACGATTTTCTATTATACTCAAGATTTTGATGAGTTGAAATTATATATTAAAAATATTTCAGACTGATATATTAAATGTTATAATGGTAAAGAATTAATTTATAATTAATTTTTATAAAAAATATAATTAAATTATTAAAATATATTATTAAATTATTAGATTAAATTAATTAATAAAATTGTATTATAAAATATTGACAATTAATATTTTTTATGCCAAGCGAGTACTTTGATGATAAAAAATCGAAACTTAACAACGAAGTAGTAGAAACCTTAAATCCTAAGTTAATTCGTTCCGGACGAAGTTGCTGAGTTGATATTAGCACCGAATAAGTAGTAAATATATAGACTTGAAGGAACTAAACTTGCGAAGGAGTCAGCTTTTTTGATTGAAAATGGAAAACTTAACACAGAAGGATTGAAATGAAAGTCAGGCGAAGCAGTCCAAGTCTTTTTTAAACACCCCTCCCCCTTACTTTGTTATTGTTCCATTTTTCCCATCGAAGAAAAGAAAATGGATATTACAAGGATATTGCCTGAAGAGTGCCTGTGTTTGATCATATCGTTGACTTCGCCTGTAGATGCATGTCGATCGGCTATGGTTTCTCACGCTTTGAGATCGGTTGCAGACTGTGATGCAGTGTGGGAAAAGTTTCTGCCGTCTGATTACAAGTCCATCATATCGGGATCATCATCATCATCATCGTTGCTTTCGCTGGGGAAGAAGGATCTATATTTTTATCTCTGTTCTTATCCCATTCTCTTTCAAAATGGTACCATGGTAATCCCCAAAGCTCAACTCTTTAATCTGTATCTGTTTATGTGTTTTTTGGGTTCTTGATTTCTGGATGATCAAATTGCTCATGAAATTTATCGAATTTGGGTTGGTCCGGCTGAAATTCAAAATAAATCATAATTTAATGATTGCAATATAAAAATGGGTCTGCTGTTTAGCTCCATTTTTGGTGCATTAAATTATCTGAAAAATTAAGGTTGTTTGGTGGAACTTATACAGAGTTTTCAATTGGAGAAAGAGAGCGGAAAAAAATGCTATGTGTTGGGGGCAAGAGCACTTACAATCATATGGGGTGATACACCTTCTTATTGGACTTGGACATCTCTACAACAGTCCAGGTTTGCTCTATATTTTAAAATCTTTTATTTGTTGTACCTTCTTCCTGCAAAGCTGTGCCAAAAGCAGGTCTTTACAGATGACATTGTTGTTATCTTGTTTACCTCATGAATTCCGTTATTAATAGGTTTGGTGAAGTTGCTGAGCTGAGAATAGTGTGGTGGCTGGAGGTGAAGGGAAAGATTGATTCCAAAATTTTATCCCCGAATACAAACTATGTAGCATACCTAGTGTTTAAGCTTAATAAAAGGTATGCTAGAGGGTTTAGCCGAAGAAACGTAACTCTGCAGTTTATTGTCAACGAAGTCGTTTCTAAAGTGTGGAACGTGTCGTTAGAACAAGAAGATAATCCCCAACATGTTCGAGCAAGAGGAGATGGATGGATGGAAGTTGAAATAGGTGAATTTTTTAATGAATGTGGGGATGATGGAACTGTGGAGTTTAGTCTCATGGAGGTTAATGGTTACACGAAGCGGGGTCTCATTCTTGAAGGAATTGAGCTTAGACCTAAAAACTTTGCTAACTAAAATACGCACTAACCATTAGTGCCCAAAATTTAAATGGTTGTATCCTTTCTATATTGTTTTCATATATGCTACTCATAAAGAGATGTTACTTTTTGTATAATGACATCCTTTATATAAAAAAATAAATATAAATTTTATTATATCTCTAAAATTAAATGCGAATATATAAAATATGTTTATTCCGAAGAGGAATTATGTCTAGAATAGAAACATCATTAATTAACTTTTGGTTAAATATTTAATTTAATTTTTTAAATGGTTATTAAGTTTTAGCTCAATTAGTATCAATATTGATGTTAATATAACAGAAAACATGGGTTTGAGCACGTGAAGTGCATTAACCCTCCTATTTAAAGGGATGTCAAATAACAGTCAATTTTTTTTAATGAGGTGTAATTTACTCGTCAATAGTGTCGACCTTAATTTATCCTCCTATTTTTTTATATTGAAATGATTGAAATTTTTTTTTATTATTATTACTAAATGTTTTGATTATTTCAAGTAAAATTACCATAGAGGTCGTAGTGTTAGGTGTCGGATTGTATTTTGCCCCTTCTATTAAAAAATGAGCAAATTAGTTCATGTACATTAGATAAATGAGTGAATTGATCTTTTTATTAGAAATTTCATCCATTTTTACTAATAAAAACTAGTTTTTGTACATCAACATAATATACATATGGCATACAATGTATCACTATTTAATTATTCTATCAGCCAAGTTATTATAAATGGATGAAAATTTTAACAGAAAAGATCAATTTGCTCTTTAAACTATCATACAGAGACTAATCTACCTATTTTTCGAGTAGAGGGGATGCAATGCAATTTAACTCTTAATACAAATATTATTGTAATAATTTTATCAATATTGCATAAAAAAACTTACCATGATCAAATTTTCAAATATCACCAATGAGGATTTAATTAAAAATTAAAATTTTATTATCGCTGCCCAACAAGGAGTTTATGACAAAATTATTATTTTCTGGTATAGTCCACAGAATTTCACAAGAAATATAGAAGTGGAAAGATAAAACATTTTTAGGATCATTTGAAGAAGTCAAAAAATTTTCATTAAAACATTGATGTGGTTAAAAACAGGGGCCAGCTTCTACTTTGTACTTGATTTAGCTTTGATGATTGAAAATGAAAGCTTAAGGACGAAGGAGTCAAAGCCAATATTTTTTTGTCCACAAGCCAGCCTGTTGCTTTTATTAATTAAAAAAAAGAGAGAGAAAAAATCCTTAACTATTGTTATTGTTCCATTTTTTCCATCGAACGAAAAAGAAAATGGAAATCACAAGGATATTACCGGATGAATGCCAGAGTCTGATCATATCGTTGACTTCACCAGCAGATGCATGTCGATCGGCCATAGTTTCTCACGCTTTCAAAGCGGTTGCGTACTCTGATGCAGTGTGGGAAAAGTTTCTGCCGTCTGATTATAGATCAATCCTTTCAGGATCATCATCATCATTATCATTGCTTTCTCTGGGAAAGAAGGATGTATATTTTCATCTCTGTTTCCATCCCATTCTCATTCAAAATGGTACAATGGTAATCCCCAAAGCTCACACTTTAATCTCTTTCGATTTTTGTTCTTATAAGCTTCACATCATGTAATTAAACGCTAGTAAACGATGTATATGTGAGCTGCTGGGGGTACTTTACTTTGGATTCTTGAGTTCTAGATGATGAAATTGCGTTTAACTTGTCCCAGAAATTCTTTAAGATTAGGTTTGGGTATGGGAATTCAAGAAGATAGATTTAGAAAAGAGAAACATCCATAATTTGTACTGTGTTGTACTTTAGCTCCATGTTTGTGCTGGTGTTTTAAACAGAGCTTTCAGTTGAAGAAAGAGAGTGGGAAAAAAATGCTATATGTTGGGGGCAAGAGCACTTTCAATTATATGGGGAGATACACCTTCGTATTGGACGTGGAAATCTTTACCCGAGTCCAGGTTTGCCATATTTTCTATGTTTATTGCGTTTGGGAAATCAAAAATGTTTTTCATGGCAGAAGCAATGAATTTTGGGGTCAAATCTTTTGTGAAAAAAGTGTTTTTCTATCGAAACCTTGAAGTCTTTTTATGTTTTGAAAGTAAAAATTATTATTAACTATTTAAAAGTATATAAAAATTAATTTAATTTAATTAATTGAGTTTTAGTTCTATTGGCATCCACATTTATGTCAATACAAAAAGACATGAGTTTAAGCGCGGTGAAACGCATTATAAAAAAATAATTATCATCAGAATGGATAATGAGATTATTCAAAAAAATTAAATTAAATTATAATTTATGTATTAATATATTAAATTATATTTTAACCTTAAACCATAATTTTTTTGCAGAAACGGAGAATACTAAAACTTAATAAATCATATTTTTTCAAGGCACTTTTCAATTATATTTTTTAAAAGCATTTTTCAGCTGTATCCACAATAGAAAACAAACTTTAATAGTCTATTAAATGATGTAAAGTTAAATCTAATTATTTAAATAAGTGTCATGACATACTAAGTAATGGTTTGCACTTTCATGCTCTCTTAGCATTAATACTCATGGTTTGATATAATACATCCGCATTCAATACAGTCCCTGATATAAAAAATGTGGTAAAAAATTTTTGGTTTCCAAAACATTTTAGTGTATGGCATTTGGAAAATTTTATATATTTATATCTAAAAATAATAAAACCAGTCTAAAAACCAAAAACAATATTTTACTGGTTTAACATTGGTTGTGCTATGAGTAACATAACCTTACTAGTTGTGCCAACTGCAATGCTAAATAAAGCTTTAGAGCATGGAATTTTTTTTTACATTGATGTTATGTTATTTATTTTCATCTTCATGAAATTCTCTTTGTTTTGTTCTTATCTCGAATGTTTTAATAGGTTCTCAGAAGTTGCTGAGCTCAAACTTGTGTGGTGGCTCGAGGTGAAGGGGATGATTGACATCAGAATCTTATCTTCCAATACAAACTATGCAGCATACCTTGTGTTTAAGCTTAGAAACAGGCGTACAATTGGGTTTAGGCATAGAGCCGTTGGCTTTCATATCAATGTCGGCGGAATCACCTCAACGGAAGTGCGGAGGGTGTCGTTAGACCCTTCACAGAATGAGACCCAACATGTTCGAGAGAGAGAAGATAGGTGGATGGAGGTTGAAATGGGTGAGTTTTTTAATGAATTTGGTGATGATGGAACTGTGCAGCTTAGTCTTAGGGAGGTTGATACAAGTTACTTTAAGCAAGGACTCATTATTGAAGGAATTGAGCTACGGCCTAAAGATACTGGTAGCTAGGTAGATTCTGGATTTGAGTTTGGTAGGCCTAAAGATACTGGTAGCTAGGTAGATTCTGGATTGGAGTTTGGTAAGCTCAGCCTGTTCGTTGTATGAATAATATTTTAAAATTTTCAAGCTGTGTGTTGATTTAAAATTATGTATTTTTCAAATTTTTTTTCTTCTATTTATTAGTTTTACCGAGCAATAGATAAAAAGAAAACTTTCTACCAAGTACATATATACAACGAAAAATTATAGTTTTCATCTTTTTTATTTTTTTTTATACATTCAATTTTTCTTCTTTTCAATTCTATTTTCACTCCACCAAATAGCCTAAAAGAACGGATTTCAACAATAAAGTTCTAATAATTATTGATCTATTTGTTCAATAGTTCATCATTGATATTAACTATGTGCTTTGGATATCATTGAATCAAATCAACAAATACATTAATCAAAAGCCATTAAAATGTGTTTGTAACAATCTGTGAAAGCTAAACTAATAGACATAATAATATAAAAAAAGCAGAGGGAAAGAAAAGAGATGAAAGTGGACATGGCATATTGCTTGAGAGAGTGTTTTATCTCGATTGGATCCTGTCATTGACATCGCCAACTAATGCTTGATGATATGGGTTTAAAATTTTTTTTTAGATACGCCTGTTAGAGAGGCGCAACAAAATATTTTAATAATAATTTTTTTTAATATTATTATTATTATTATTATTGTATTTAAAAAAACTTCAAGTAAAAAACGGGTCGCGCCTGACCTGTAGGCGCCACATGTGGCGCATGCTGCAGGGGCGCCACACCCTGCAATCTTACCATGCACTGTCATTAACCCTTAACCCTCCCCAGTGTATTGTCATGTCAAGATGGGGAGGGATGAAAGTAATTTGTATAAGACAAAAATTGAGGACCATATAAGGTCCCCCCAAAATGTTTGTGCGTCGAGGAAGAAGCAAAGAGTGAAAAAAAAAAGAGAAGAAGAAGAAGAAGAAAAAAAGGTTAGTAATTTTTTATAATTATTTTAAAATTAAATTGTTAGTAATTTAGAATTATTTGATAAATTTTTGTGTTTGTAATTATTTTAAAATTAATTTATTAGTAATTTAAGATTATATATTCTAAATTATTTTGTTTAGTTTAATAATGTTAAATTTATTTTGTTAAATATTTTGTTATAAATAATCTATTTTCGTAAATAATCTATCTGACAATCTATTTTCGTAAATAATAAATTTTTTAAACCCATATTAGTAAAAAACCCGAATTTAGCAAAGAAAAAGAATTTTTTTAAAAAAAAATTCTAATGAGATGATTATTGACTAATAGCAGAGATTGATTTTGAAGGAAAAAGACACGGGTTTTTTACCTATTTGGTATAAAAGAATTTATTATATACAAAAATAGATTATCAGATAGATTATTTACGAAAATACTTGTGCAATAAAATTATTTTTTAGTAGTGTATTGTGATTTTTTTGATAATGTATTTTAAAAAAATGATTAGGTTATATAAATTGTTAGTGTTTAGTGATTTTACTGTATTATGATTTTTTAGAAATGTATTTTTTTAAGAAAATAATTTTATAGTTATTTTGTGTTAGTAATTAATGATTATAAGTTGTTAGTGTTTATAGTTTAGTGTTTTATGAATTTTTAATGTAATTTTTATATAGTGTAAATTTATATTATTATTTATTTATTTGATAATTTTTATTGATTGATTAAAACTTTGATTAAATTTGTTGTTATATAATTTTATAGGTTGTGTGAAAGAAACTACTTAGGTATATTTCAATTTTAATTATTTTTAATTCATATGTTTTTTAATCTTTAGATAATTTATATTTATTTTTTATTGTATGTAAATGATGGGGAATTATGAGATATTTATCCTATTTTGTTTCTAAAATTTTGAAATAATTTATTGAAATTTTTGAAATAAATTAAATAAATTTAATTTTTTTAATTGCAGATTTGCGACAAATGGATTCATTGATCGATAATAATAATCACATATCAAGTAACATTAATGAGATGGTAATGAAATTTTTATTTGTTAGTCACATTATTTGTTGAATGAAATTATATTGTATTAACTATTTCGTTAATATAATAATGTCAAGTCGAGTACCGCGTATTGAAGGGTCGTATTCATAGTGTAGGGTTTCAGCCGGACGAACGCCTAATACCGTTCTTAGAGTTAGTCGGGTTTGGATCAGCAGCATTGATCCGGACTTTTAATCTACGATATGACTTGATTTCTGCCTTAGTAGAGCGATGGCGTCCAGAGACCCACACATTTCATTTGCCGTGCGGGGAGTGCACCATCACGCTAGAGGACGTTACATTACAACTGGGGCTCCCCATCGATGGGAATGCGGTCACGGGCGTAAGTTTGATCTCCAGGCTGGCTCGCATTTGCTATGACTTACTTGGACGCTCACCAAGTGAGGGAAAATTTGCCACCTTGCGGTTTTCATGGCTAAAGGCCAATTTTGAGCATTTGCCGAGTACTGGCACTGAATTAGAGGTTATGCAGGCCGCTCGAGCTTATATTATGCACCTTATAGGAGGTGTACTCATGACGGATACACACGGCAGTGACGTCCACTTGATGTACTTACCGCTACTATCCGATTTGCATAACACGCGTTCATACAGTTGGGGGTCCGCAGTGTTAGCCATTTTGTATCGCGAACATTGTCAGACGACAGATCCCTCTGCGGTGGACATAGGTGGATGTCTCATACTGCTGCAGTCGTGGGTGCTTTATTGGATGCCATTCTTGGCATCCATTAGTAACCAATCATATACATTTCCACTCGTTAATAGGTGATGAATCTTTACGCTTTACAGCAATTAATTGTCTCTTTTTTCAGATTATATTGTTCTAACAATTTGTTTTCATAGATGGAGCACGAATCTAGATATCGGGAGGTCATACACGGTTCCGATATACCGTCTGATGATTGAGAATCATTCTGGAAAGGGAGTAAGTTTTTTTAATATTAATTTTATTTTATTATTTTATCTCACTTGACCCACGTTAATATAACAATGTTATGAACTGTGCAGTTCATTTGGATGCCATATTCTGTTCTTGAAGTTACAGTTGTTATTCCATCGTATGCTCAGGTCCACTCACACTTATGGTGCATTAGTACACCCCTTATCCATTTTCAGACGGTGGAGTGGTATCATGACGATCGGGTACTCCGACAGTTCAGTTGTATACAATATATCCTGACACAGCCAATACGATTGGATGCACAGCTACATGGCATGACTAGGAGGGGGAGGCATGGAACTGATTGGGGAGATGAGCATGAACAATATATTACGATGTGGAACAACCGATTTAGTAGGGTACCTTAGATGGATCGTTGTTTGGATCTGTAGCCATCGCTACAGTACCTACAGTGGTACTATGAGAAGGGGAAACCATTTTTATTTGGTGGGCGGTCGATAGTAGTCCCCCCGCATACAACACGAATTGGGCAGCATTTACCACATCCGTATCATGCACCAGAGCCGGAACTGGAGTCGGAGCCAGAGCCGGAACTACACTCCGGGAATAGTTCTTATCATCCAGATTTGGGAGGCGATAACTATTTCTAGGGCTCTTCATCCCACGGATATCATTCAGAGTTTGATATCTTCAGCCCACCATCGTACTCCGCTCCTTCCGGCTCGTATCCACCACAGTACTCTGCTCCTTCCAGCTCGTATCCACCACCATACTCCGCTCCTTCTAGCTAGTATCCACCACCGTACTCCTCGTATCCACCACTGTACTCCGCTCCTTCCAGCTCGTATCCATCGACATTCTCTACTCATCCCGGCTTGTATCCACCACCATACTCTACTCCTTTAGAGTCGTATCTACCGTCGTTCTCTACTCTGTAATACCCCCTACCCGTATTCATTACTGGAATAGGGTACGAGGTATTACCGGAGTTTACGTTTTTTTTATATTCAATATAGCCCTTTTATAAATATCTAACCTTCCTTGCAATATTAAATCGAGACCAATCCACTTCAACCAAACCAATTTAACATATTTTCAAGATAAATTCATGCATATTTATAAGATAACGTCATCACATACCCAAAACCAGGTTTGTTAACCATACTAATGGCTAACTTTACATTCATTTCACGTTAACATTTACTTTATTAGCTTATACATGCCATTGATTTCCAAAATAAAGTTTCTTTATATACCGAAATCCTGAGGTTGATAGTGTGATGTGTCTCCGACCAAATCCGACCTCCGAACTCTTAACACTTCAAAACAGGGAAAAAGGAAATGGGGTAAGCACTTCGTGCTTAGTAAGCTAATGTAACAAGAATTATACTTACCTAATATTTTCAATACAATACAATAAACATTCATATATCCATTCAATGCATTATTATCCTAATATGCGCAAACTTAACATTCCAGTTAGTACAATAATTTTCATGTACCAATAATATATACTATGATTGATAAGTTCATCAATATCATAATTTCCATTTCCTTGTTATTTTTCCATATTTATCCCGTTAAATTTATCGAAATTTCGATGGATTTTTAGAGGTACACTTTTAGTGTACAATTTCGGATCCGTCAATTCATATTCTTGTGCGCACATTTCCATTTCAGAGAGCACACTCCCGCGAACCTCAACCTTGCAGCGGGATTACCAGTCCAGGCTAAATCCCTTGCAACGACAATTACTGTAGAGTATTATCGGGATTACCAGTCCAGGCTAAATCCCCTACAACGACAATTATTCTAATGAGCTTGGATCTGAATTACCAGTCCAGGCTAAATTCAGACCCTAATTCGGATTACCCGCCCGGGCTAAATCCATTTTACACATATTCTTCGGGAGGGCTATATCAGGATAGGATCACCCGTCTGGGCTAGATCCCTTTTACCTTCAATTCCTTTTCAGAGATCCATCGAATTTTCCTTTCATTCAAACGGGATTTCTTCCCATTTTATCAAATATATCAATGTTTCATTAATTTTCATACAATGAACATTCAAATCATATTCACATCAATAACATACAATCTCAAGCAATTTAAGAATATAATTCAAGTTACACGAACTTACCTTGATACTTGTTCGTGTACAAAAATCTACTAATCCTGAGCTTTTTCCTTTCTTCGATCTAGCTTCGTATTTGAATCTTCTGGATCTAAATAAATAAATTTAATTATCAATTTAATACATTTCATGTTCATATGCAACATTCTCTATAATTCAACTATTATTATTTATAGTTTATTCAAAGTTGTCTATTTGAGTCATACTCACTAAATTATTTATAACTCGAGCTATAAAACTCTAAATTAAGATCTGTTAATTTTCCCTAAAACTAGACTCATATATCTTCTTACCATAAAATTTTCAAAATTTTTGGTTTAGCCAATAAGTACAGCTTATTCTTTAAATTCACCCCTGTTTTGCTGTCCGAAAGTTCTGACTCTTCTTCACTAAAAATTATTTATCTCTTCATACAGGATTCAAATGATGTTCTTGTTTATTTCTTTTAAAAATAGACTCATTCAGAATTTTATACATATAAACTTAAGCCCCTAATTATTTTTCTTCAATTTTTTATGATTTTTCAAAGTCAGAACAGGGGAACCCAAATTCATTCTGACCTTGTCTCACAAAATTCATTATATCTCAAAATATATAAATCCATTGCTTACACTATTTCTTCTATGAGAAACTAGACTCAATAATATTTAATTCAATATTTTTTTCATCTTCTAATTCGATTTCTACAATTTATGGTGATTTTTCAAAATTAGTCTACTGCTGCTGTCCAAACTGTTTTTGTGCAAGCTGTTTATTACCATTTTCCCTTAAGCTTTTAATAAAATGATAATTTCATCCCTACTCAATTAGCCTCTCAATTGAGCTGATTTTTCTCAATTAACATTTTATTCTATCACCTTAAACTAGTTTACAACCTTTAGGAATCATAATTTCAGAAATAGACTTTAATTCCAAGCATTTTCACAATTAGGTCCTAAAAATCAATTTCGATTGAAATTACCTAATAAAATCATCTCATGAACAAATTAAAGCTTTAATTTCATTCTATTTCATCATAAAATTACAGTACTCAACCATGGTGACTTTCAATTTCATCCATGAAATCAAAAACTAATGAATTTAATAGTAGGACCTAGTTGTAAAAGTCTTAGAAACCCAAAAATTACAAGATAAAGGCAAGGATTAACTCACTTGGTGCAAAAATTATGGAATACCAGCTTATAGAACCCAAAAATTACAAGATAAAGGCAAGGATTAACTCACTTGCAACCATTGCATCCCTAACATGTTCGACAAAAACGTGTCCTGCCTCCATCTGGTTGACTTGTTGCTGACCCATTCTTGGCATCAAGGTAGCCAACCTATAGAATGTAGCTGTGAATACAGATGAAATTGGAAGATGTCGCGTTTTGAAGAACACAGCGTTGATCCCCTCAACCAAGTTTGTGGTCATTTGACCGTAACGAAAGCCCTCGTCAAAGAGCCCATTGCCATGGCTCTATGCTACCCAACCATTGTCGGAAAGATGTGTTCGTCTGACCTTCTATGTCACTCTCAAGTCGAGTCATCCTCTGCTGAAAAATGTGTGGTTCTAACTCGTAAGTTGTGTATGTATTAAGAAGATATAAGTTAAGTTACAGTCTCGCCACAAAAAAAATGTATGTTATATATTGAAATGATAAGGTTATTCTTTACCCATTTTCACAAATTGTCTCTTCCAATCTGCATTCTTATAATATCTATGAAAGTTAGCTGCAATGTGCCGTATGCAGTAAACTAATCTCCATGGCGCACCAGAACGCCTAATGACGGCAATTAATCATTTCCCTCTATCAGAGATGATGCAAATATTATCATTACTAACTACATACCTCCGCAGATTTGTAAGAAAGAATTCCCACGACTCCATGTTTTCTTTATCTACAATGGAAAATGCAATCGGTAGCATGTTCCTGTTCCCGTCTTGAGCAATCGCAATAAGTAAGATTTGTGTATATTTACCGTATAGCCATGTCCCATCTACTTGCACAAATGGCTTACAGTGGGGAAATGCACGCACATATGGATCAAATGTCCAAAACATCCGTTGGAATATTCTTTTACCAGATTGTCGTTGCTCATCCGAGCCATAATAAGGTCGTATCTGCAACTCAATGATAGTCCCCGGTACGTACTCCCTCATTGCTGCAATCCATCCCTGTAACTCATTGTACGATGCATCGAAATTTCTGTACAATTGCTCCATTGCCATCTGTTTAGCTATCCATGCCTTTCGGTATGATACTCGATACTGGAATCGTGCCTGCATTTCAGCAATTAAAACCGAAACTTTAATGGTCGGCATGTCTTCAACCATTAGCATGATGCATGTACAGATAGTTCTCGAATCAAGTTTTCGATGATCTTCTGTCATTCGTGTTGAAGTACATGTGTGAGGCCCAACAAATTTTCGTATCTCCCACATCTGAGACTTCTGGATAAATGCAGCTCATATCCTCCAATTGCAGCCTTCTGCCGACTTCTAACACTCTCCAATATATAATGTCGGTTTAGACTCGACGACTTTGTAGTCCACTGATATATTCATACTATACCGCTTAATGGAAAATATACACTCTTCCTTACTTTTGAATCTCTGTGCCCACGAACAACTCCTCAGGATCAAAATATATGGCCATCTGGTGAGCAGGTAGTATCTCAGGGTACTCTGGGAACTCGGCTGCATGTGCCGCATCGGGGTCTATCCGAGACATGTATGCCCCAGGATTATTGTGTATCACAATACGACGGATCTGGTTCCCGACTAAAGACGCATTAATGTTTCCATCCTCGTTCACGCCTTCATCGTCAATATCATCTGGGACATCATCCACGTCGGGATCACTATCAATATCGACTTCATAATCAGAAGGATCACTACTTCAGTATACATCATCACCACCCACATCAATGTCGATCCCATGTGTAGTTGATTGACTACTAACGTATGATATCGGAACCACCATACATGGCTCTTGAGGTCTATCTTCTTCACCTAATGGAGTTGGATCTTCTGTTGACTCCACAACAGCTAACTCAGCAAATAAGTGAATCGATGCATTTTGGTTGCTATGACAGTAAAGAGCGACCATTGTCTCCACATCTTCATCGTCTACAAGTTCCATTTCGGTGAATTTTATGGGATCCATCGAAACTGGAAACTTGTAGAAAATTTTCGAGATTCTTCTCCCACAACGTCTATAAATTTTTTCACTAATTTTTTCCTTCATATGATCAAACGAGATATTTCTATTAAATCTCATTGCAATTTGTTTGCGGCATTAAAAAATACATCCGACGCTTATTGTCAAAATTTCTCCATCAAAATAAACGCATACGAAAAATTTGTTCTCCATCTTCAATACTAGATCTGTTAAAAAAAGTTCAAAATTCTCAAAATTTTCAAAATTTTTGATGCAAAATTTTTCATCCAGAACCTAACAAACAAAATTATTTATCCAACAAAATAATATTAAATAATAAAATTTTTAACAAGTTTCTACATTCTATTTAAAAATAAATAAATTAAAATACCTTATTTTTCTTCTTCTTCTTTTCCTTTCTTCCCTTTTTCTTTCTCTCTTTTTCTTTCTGCTAATTTTTTTTACTAGTTTTTTTTGCTCATGGTTTCCAGGGAAGGGGTATCTATAGGGGAAATGGGTTACGCCTAACGAGGAGGCACCACATGTTGCCCCTACCTGACAGGCACGACATGTTAAGCCTGTCAGGTAGGCGCGACATGTCGTGCCTACTCAAGAGGCTCAACCCGTATTTTATCTTATTTTCGTATATAATAAATTTTTTTTATACGAAATAGGTAAAATACCCGTAAAACCACTAAAAACTAACAATTTATATAACCAAATCATAAATTACTAATAAAATAGCTATAAAAATATTTTTTTAAAATACATTATTAAAAAATCACAATACACTAATACATTACTAAAAAATAATTTTATTGCACAACTATTTTAGAAATTAATTTTATTGCACCAACATTTACAAATTTTATTGCCCTCAAACTCTAATACTATATAAACCTTTCACCATATCATCTTTTTCCATTCAATTTCGTCCGTCTTTTCTAATTTTTATTCTCAATCTCTTTTACTTTCGATTTTCTAGTCTCTATATTTCTAAAAATTTCTAAATTATTTTCTTTACAGTTGCAAATTATTTATAACAAAATATTTAACAAAATAAATTTAACATTATTAAATTAAACAAAATAATTTAGAATATATAATCTTAAATTACTAATAAATTAATTTTAAAATAATTACAAACACAAAAATTTATCAAATAATTCTAAATTACTAACAATTTAATTTTAAAATAATTATAAAAAAATTACTAATTTTTTCTTCTTCTTTCTTTCTTCTTTCTTTTTCTTCTTCTTTTTTGCAGCAGGCGCCACATATGGCGCCTACGGGTCAGGCACGACCCGTTTTTACCCAAATTTTTTTAAAAATTATAATAATAATAATAATATTATTATTATTATTTAAAATATTATTATTAAAATATTATGTCGCGCCTCTCTCACAGGCGCGACTAAAAAAAAAACTTATTTTCGTAAATAATCTATCTGACAACCTATTTTGGTATATAATAAAATTTTTAAACCCATATTAATAAAAAACCCACGATCATTGCTAATGATCGAGTCTCCGATCTTTAGGTTTATAGAACGGGCAATTTATGTGTATTCATATTATTTTCAAGTACATTATGTAAGTTTTTGACATGTTCGAATATTTATTCATTATGTTTATGTCATTGAACAATAGTGTATTTTAATTCATCAGGTTTTTTATCAAGTAATTGTATTTCATTTATACGTACATCACCCCGATGAAATTGGCTGCTTAATTACTAAGGAATTTGTCAAAATGGGACGTGGGATCTAACTATTCCATGGGTTGGGCCGAGTTCGGATCGGGTCAAGTAAAAAATTTAGCTCTTTTTCTAAGTTCGGATTCAGCCTGGACCGAAAAATAGGTGTAAAATTTTACTCAAGTCTGGCCTAGATAAAAATAATAAAGCTCGAGCTTAGTCTAGCTCGTATTAATTTTTTTATATTATTTTTATATAAAAATAAATTTAAAAAATATAATACAACAAAACACTAAAAACATTGAAATAAATGTTTCCCAACAAATGAAAAAAATTAAGATAAGTGCAACTTAGTAAACAAATACCTCTACATTAGCAGCAAAATTAACAATAAAACAAGAGTTATACAATATTCAAACAGTAACAATAAAATAGTAGTAATATAATAGCGAAATTATAGCACAACAGTAAAAAATAGAAGCAATTATTTTTTGCAAATTCGAGTCAGGCTCGAGCGCTTACCAAGGCCTAATCTGTTTAGAAAACGGGCCTTACTTTTTGTCTAAGTCCAATTTTCAAGCATATATTCTTGCCCAAACCTTTCCTTTTTTCGGACGAGCCTTCAAGCCAAACCGAATCTCAACCATGAACAAGTCTAAATCTAACCCTAAGCCCTGATTTAATATTTAAAAGCTTAATTTGTGAGCAAGGAAGTGATTAATATGAGATGTGAGATCCAACCATAACCTAGTTGAAACATGGCTAATTCATGATAAAATTTTATTGATATTTAAACGCTTAATTTCGTGATAAAATTTGTTGATATTTAACTGCTTAATTAGGCTATACTATAATAAAAGAGGTTTGCTAAACTGGTATCACGGGCTAATTAGATATCAATTTAATCAATAAATTTATTTAAAAATCTTAAAAAATTATTGTATCATTTATATAATTTAAGGATATTTAAGAAATTATTATATTAAAAACTACCCAATAATCGAAATTTGTTTTAAACAAATTTTTTATTCTAGCTTTTCTTATCAATCACCCAAATAGAGAGTGTGCCATTATTTAGTATATAGGATTTATTATTATCAACACTAAAATTAGTAAATTAACTCCACAAGCTAAATTAAAAAATCAGCATATACCCAACATTTTATATTTGTGTATTTTTTAAATATAATTTAAGAATATTAGAGTATAATACACTGGGATAAAAAGATTATGTGATAAAATATATAATTTATATAAAAAATAAGTGAATTTTGATTAAATTTGTAAAGTTAAAAATTTGATATTAATAAATTTTATGTAGTTTTTTTATTGATTTTATATAGAAATATAAAAAAATACACTCATAATAATATAATTGCCCTTGTAAAGAAAGATTTTTTTTAAGCATTACTCGGCTGAGTTGGTATTTAGTTGACTCATGACATTAACTTAGTTAGATGTTTAATATATTTTTGGGTAAGCTACATCGTGTGTCACTCTAAATAGAGATTGTTCCTATTTTAGTCAATCAAATTATTTTTGTTAATTTAGTCACCCAAAATAAAAATTGATCAAATTGATCACTCCACCGTTAAATGGTAGTGAAAGACTAACGGTGTATTTGTACGAAAAAATTTTGGGGTAACCAAAATAGGAATGACTCCTATTTAGAGTGACCAACGAATAGTGTACTCTAATTTTAGAGTGACTAACATGGAAATGCATGGTTAGTATTATGGTATCATTTAACGGTGAAGTGATCAATTTGATCAATTTTATTTTTGGTGACCATAATTAACAAAAAAAAAATCATGATAACCAAAATAGAAACAACCCATATTTAGAGGGACTAACGGGTAGTTTACCCTATATTTTTTAAATATAATTTGAGGATAATCTATACTATTATTTTAAAAGTTTAACCGAGTTGGTATCACTCATCGATCGAGAACTAACTCAATTGTAAAATTATAAAAAATCTAATTTTTTCATAAAACAATAAATATTATTAATCTCACAGTTATAAAAATTAATCAAATCACCACTGTTATTTTTTAACTTTATTAGAGCTAATCTCATTGAAGATCCAAAAGAAATCTTAACTTTCTCAACTCTCCCCTTTCAACAAAAATCGTTTAAAACAATTGCATATATGCAAACTTATACCTAAAATTCAGAGAGGATGAAGCCAAAGCAACGAGGTGTATCCTTTCATCCCCAAAATGGAATAATGCTCGAAAGATTAGGCCTAACCTCTGTTTTATAGATTGCAATGACTTTTCTTAAGTAATTAATTAAGTTTTGGTCGAAATTAAAAAATTTACGTTTTGAAGTTTTTAATTATTAGGTTTAAGTCGTGCGATTTTGTTTTGAGTTTTTTTTTATATTTAATATAAAAAAATTAAAAAGATAAAAATATATTATAATATCGATTAAATCTTAGTTCAATTATTATCATTACGGTTTGAACGCTCCTAAGTCTATAATTTCCTCCATTTTAGGAGTTGAGGGATTATGCATTGTATAAAAATAAAATCACTCTCATAGTAGTATTTTTTTTAAGTGTTTTTATTAATTGAGTTGGTCGAAATTAATTTATGATATTAATTTAATGGTTTGATAAACCATTAAAAATTTTAATTTTTAATAACGTAAATCGTTTCAACATTCAATTTTTTAATTGTATTTGATAACCATATTAACTTTTTACTTAATATAAAATTTTCAACAAAAAAGTGTTGAATATGATAAGTAGATAGCTACTTATCACTTAATGTGAAATATATTATGTTGATTTTATTTTTCAAAATTATTTTTTTAAAATTTATTCGCTCATTTTATTAAATTTAAAATATTCAAGATTAACTTTTAAATTTTATCCAAAATTATTCAAAATAAAACAAATAATACTATATTAATATGATTAAAATAATACTATTATCAAACAAAATTATTATACTCAATGCTTAAGTTTTACTAACATATCAACAATATTATAATATAAATTCAATACTTAATTTTTCAGGATTTACATTTTTAGTTCATCGATCATTCTCACTCAATGACCCTATTTTTATATAGTATTTACTTCTATCCATAATACCTATGTAATAATTTAAATTGGAAGAAAATACACACTTAAACTTATATTCTCTTAATTATTATAATAATTTAAAATTTGAAGTCATAAATGTATATATTCTCATTAATTAAAAAATTAAAGTCAAACATATTAAATATTAAACCATTGATTTATTAAAAAAATATATTTATCTCTTCTTCTTTTTTTTTAACAACCATGGAATCAAGATCAACCTCGAAATGTTCTTGAAATAAGGTTAGGGTCTCTTCATATACCTGTATATCATCATAATTCTTGTTTACAAATTTAGTTATCCAATCAGCTACTCTATTATGTTCCTTACGGATATGTCGAAAATGAACTTTTCACTTCAGCATAGAAGTTGACTAATTAATCAAACGTAACTCTAATATTATACTATTACTCGTACCACCAGCTAAGATAGTTTCAGCATTATCACATTTCAATTCCAATGATCTAAAACCAAACTCTCATGTTAACTTGCGGCATTCTAATGTAGCTCTTACCTCAATTTTGAATATTGAATCCTTAACAATCCTCGTAGCAAATTCACACATCCAATTGGTATCCTGGTTTATAAATACTCTTCCGATCACAACTGTATTGTTTTCCGAAAATGCACACTCTGTGTTCAACTTAACCTACCCTTTCTTTGGTGACCTCCAATGAACTCCTCACACCTTCTGGATGTGATGGAGCTCATATGATTTTGAGTTCACAAAGCTTACAACTCAGGCTAAACCTGTACCTACAATGACATCAACATTACCAGTATTTATTGCGATCCATATTATTGATTTTTTGTAAGTATTCTAATATTGCCTGAATCAGATCAGATTAGTTTGATTGAGAATCAATTGAAATATAGATCAAGAAAATGATAAAAAAATCGATTAATTCATGAACCTATTAAACTAACAGTTGAATCAAAATTTATAATTTTTTAAAAGATAATTATTTATTTTTAAAATTTCTAATAATTTATTTGCTTATAACCAAACGAATCAATCAAATTAAAAACTGATGAATACTTGTCCCGCTTCAAAAACTGTCGTAACCATTTTTTTGTAAAACGGTAGTCGACTTGGATTTTGAAAATGAAAACGAAAAAATTGGAGTCGCCACCAATCTTTTTTGATGAGGTGTGATCGGATCACCTTTGATTAATCATTTTAATAAAGTTTAAGATTTACTAAAACGATGATTTTTTATCAGCGAAAATCAAAAAAATGAGTTCGGGAGTCGGTTACGCACGAGGAAGGGTTAGCCCCCCCGATACGCCCAAAATTGGTACCTAGTTGATTAATTAATGTCTCAATGTCGAAAATCTGAAAACTTGAAAGAATTTAAAATACGATCTCTATTTGCATTAATACTATTTAAAAAAATGATTGAATAAGTTAAAACGGATGTTAAAGACTTCCTCATCTCGAAGTAATAAAACGTCATGCCCAGTAAGTGAGGACACGACACCTCGAACTTTGAGGATGAGCTTGCCTTCACTTAAAATTAATGTATTTTGACATCTTTCAAAAGGATATTCGGTTAGTTAGAATGAACGAAGGAAATCGAAACCCAGTAAGTTAGGGCACGTTTCCTCGAGTTTTCAAACTCCGAACATTGCCTTTATTTGTAAAAACTCTTATTTCGAGGTGTCAAGATGTTATACCCGGTAAGTTAGGGCACCAAACTTCGTATCCCCGTAAATAAGTATTTTTAAAGACTCGTATTGTGATTTAAAAAGAATATTCTGTTGTTTAGGTTAAATGAGAAAAGTCGAAACCCAGTAAGTTAGGGCACGATTGTCTCGAATTACCAAAATACGGAACATCACTTTTATGAAAGAATTATTTTAATATATTGAGTAAAAAGACATAACGTGATTTATAAAAACAGATTTTGGTATTAATAATGGGCGTAACAATATCAAAGATAATAATGTGAGCAATTATATAAAAATGAAATAATAGCAAGCCTAGTGATGTGTAAATATAAACAAATGCATGAGGAAAATAAAACTATCGAATACATGAATAAATAAATAAAGATGCATAAAACATGATAAAAGAAAAATGGCAATGATGACGAAAACAGTAATAATAGCAATAATATAAAACGATACTAATACATATGGTATAAAAATATATATAGAAACAAAAAATATATATGATATATTAAAAATATACGGGATATATATATATATGAAATGAGTACATAATAGTTATAAAAATATACATAACAGAATGTACAAACGATGTGACGTTTACAATATATATGTACATAATATATATGATGTGCATGATATAATATTAATGTACATGTGCATAATATGGAGTATTATATATATTTATTAGAAGGATGCATATATGATATACAAATGCATTAACAAAACAATAGTACCAAAAATTAATATTAATATATAAATATAGACGTATATGTATAGGTTAAAGATATATACACACATAATAATACATACACTAATATTATTATCAAGTATAATGGGAGCAAAAATAGATATAACATATATGTGTATAGTGTGGTATTTAAACGCGTATACATGAAATATACATTGGGAATAATAATATATAAAAACTATAAACATATACATAAAATATATATATAAGTGTTAAATGAAAAATAAAAGGATTACTAAATAATAGTATAAACATGCTAATTATAACAATGAGAATAATAAATAAAATGGTAAATAATATTAAAAATAAAAAGGCAAAAATAATACAAAAAACGTATTAAATATGAAAAAGGGACTGAATTCGAAACAAAATGAAGTTTCGGGGCCGATTTAAAAAATAATAGAGGAGAAATGGACTAATTTGAAAATGCGCGCGACTGCAGAGGGCCAAAAGGGAAATTTTCCCGAGCCCCTAAAACGACATCGCAGAAGGGAGGACTGAATCGCAAACGCTATAAATTCCAGGGCCAATTTAAAAGAAATTAAAACCTGATTGCAAAACATATAAAAAGCGGAAGGACCGAACATGCAATTAGCCCTTAGGAGCAAACACTCGGATCCCAGGGTAAGATGGGTCGGGTCTTCGGGTCGCGCCTAAACGGCGTCGTTTTTGCGTTTTAAACTGGGCACCAAAACTGTGCCGTTTTGGAAGGCTATAAAAGCCTGAAATTTTCTAAAAAAACTTCATTTCAGTTGCTGAGGAGAGAAAAAAAAAGGAAGAGAGGGGAGAGGGGCGATTCCCTGCCAGGGGGCCGGTCGCCGGAACGCCGTGCGCCACGGTGGCCGGAGTTTCGAAAAAGGTAAAATTTTCCTCTTTTTTTTGTGTTTTCTACATGTTTGTATTTAGTACATATGTTGTTTTAAAATAAGGCGAAAATTGTATATGCGAATAGATTTAAAGAAGAAAAAAAAGAACGAAGAGAAATAAGGATAAACCTTTGGCTTAGTTTCTGATCGATCTGTTTTTGCTGTGATTCTTGAGTTTTTTGCTTTGTGTTTTTTTTTCTTTTTGTCTAATATTGCTTATTATTTCATCAAAAAAAACTCTCCTTACAAAGGTTTTCGTTCGGCTTTTTAAATAGCCATTTCTTTACAACTTGCTGCTTAATTAATCACTCTGTTCTTCTTGCAGGTAGATGTGACAAGGGCGGTGGCTAGGGGCGGTGGGAGTCAGAAGGCGGCAGCAGCTAGTTTAGGGTTTTGTTCTTTTTCTTATTTTTTGATTTTGGGCATTGGGCTGATTGGTTTTATTTGGTGGGTTTTGGGCTAGGTTTTGGGGTTAATGAGTTTAATTGGGTTGTGGGGGTTTCTGTTGGGTCCCAAAATTGGGTTGTACAGCTGCCCCTCTTTGCTTGTTGTTGTGTATTGAGAACAAAGCAAAGACTTAAGAAAGACCAGTTTTGCTCGGTCTCATCGTGTCTAGACTTGTTTAACGCTCCTTTTCTCCAGGTAGCTTCATTCCAGTCCATTGCGACCTCAGGGGATATGATTTGTGATGATCTGTTCTAATGCGACTTAAAAGAGATAAGATCTGTAATCTGTTCCACTGTAACTTTAGTGAACGAGACTTGCTATCTTCAGTCTACTCCATTGCAATTTCGGGGAGATAAGACTTGCAACTTCGACCTGCTCCATTGTAACTTCAGGGAGACAAGATTAATGACTTCAATCTACTCCACTGAAACTTCAAGGAGATCTGCTATGGCTTCAAGCCACTCCAACGCTACTTCAGGAAGACAGAATCTATAATTTTTAGCCTGTTATCCTGCTTCTTAGGGGTCAAGGTTCATCGTCTTTGATCTGCTCCACTAATGCTTAGGGAGGTAAGATCTATAAATTCAGTCTGTTACCCTACTACTTAGGGGTTTAAGGCTCTTTTACCTTCGATCTGTTTCCCTACTGCTGAAGGAGATAAGATCTGCAATTCTGTCTGTTACCCTACTGCTTAGGGGTTTAACACCTATCGCGTTCGATCTGTTTCCCCATTTCTTAAGGTGATAAGATCTGTAGATATTTAGTCTGCCCCATTGCGACTTTGGGGAGATGAGACTTGTAACTTCAGTTTGCTTCACTGTAACTTTAGGAAGACGAGACTCACCGTTTTTTGATCTGCTTCCCTACTGCTTAGGATGATAAGATCTTCAAAATTTAGCTTGTTACCCTACTGCTTTAGGGTTAAAGCTCGACCTGTTTCCCTACTGCTTAGGGGGTAAGACTTGTAAATCTTCAGTCTACTCCACTGTGACTTCAGGGAGATGAGACTTGCTGGATTCGATCTGTTCCACTGCAACTTCAGAGAGACAAGATCTGTAATTTTTAGCCTATTACCCTACTGCTTAGGGGGTTAAGGTCTGTAAATTTAACCTGTTACCCTACTGCTTAGGGGTTTAAGGTTTGGTGAATTCACTGATTCTAGGGACATGACCTGTAGAATCAGTTCTATGTATTTATGCTTATGCCAAAGAATTAGGATGCTATGATTAAAGTGAATCAAATGCTCCTAATTAGATACATTATGAATGATCTATTAATGTATGAATGCAGCATGTTGTGAGCGTGAATCCCTGTTTAGGTTGTCATTGCTCTTTTTTCATCAGGGTTCCTTCACTGAAATGGTACCTTGTCTTCTTGTTCAGCTCAAATTTTGAACAGAAAACCCGAAGAGGTAGTCCCAATCTAAACTCTTTCTTCTCAGATGCTTCCAATCTTTGAGTTTGGTTAGTTCTAAAAAAGTCCTGTTTCAGGTTCCTGTACTATTTAGAAACTTTCAGAGTAATATGCAGAACTCTTTTTTGCGAAAATGGCGTTAGTCCATTAATCATCATTTCAATGCAAAATGCTTGAAAAAGATCATAACAATGACAAAACTAAAATTTATCAGAAACAACATTTGAAGGGAATAGATTAATCACAGCCAACAAACATTGCTGGAATACAAAATGAATAAAGGGAATAAGTGCCCCAGATATCGCAGCGTGAGTTTCTCTGTACTGACTTCTTGAAGACTCCTTTTTTGCCCAATATGTGTTTAGGGGATCTAGAGTACTCTTGCAGATGTCCCAAGATGTAACATCTCTCCTCCTTGTTAATTTAGGTACCATAAGACCATCGCATGCCTCACCTTTGATCAAAATTTGAATCGCCCTTTACGGGTTTTCAATTCAAAATCCCTTTGGTCTTAAGGTGCTCTTTGCGAGTTTTCACCTTGGCCTCTCCCCTTTTTTTAATTTTTTTAGGCGAAGTATTTCTTAACCGAATCCGAATTCACGGGATTGGATAAGGTCTTGCCATCCATTTCAGCCAATATCAATGCTCCGCCAGAAAAGGCTTTCTTCACCACATAAGGCCCTTCCTAATTTGGCATCCATTTTCCTCTGAAGTCCTTTTGTATGGGCAGGATATTTTTTAGTACTAGGTCTCCCTCGTGGAACTCTCTAGGACGAACCTTTTTGTTGTAAGCTTGCATCATTCGCTTTTGGTACATTTGACCATGGCGAATAGCCTGTAGCCTCTTTTCTTCAATCAAATTCAACTGATCGTATCGGGACTGGATCCATTCTGCTTCATCCAACTTTACTTCTGACAAAACTCTGAGGGAAGGAATCTCGACCTCGATCGGTAAAACTGCCTCCATTCCATAAACTAATGAGAAAGGCGTTGCCCCAGTAGAAGTTCTGATAGACGTTCGATAAGCATAGAGGGCGAATGGTAGCTTCTCATGCCAATCTTTATAAGTTTCTGTCATCTTTCCTACAATATTCTTGATGTTCTTATTGGCTGCTTCGACTGCACCGTTCATCTTCGGGCGATACGGTGACGAGTTGTGGTGTCTGATCTTGAACTGACTGCAGACATCCGCTATCGTGCTGTTGTTCAAATTCAATACGTTGTCAGATATGATCCTTTCCGGCATTCCATATCGACAGATGATTTCCTTTTTCAGGAACTTGCTAACTGCTGATTTAGTGACATTGGCATATGAAGCGGTCTCCACCCATTTGGTGAAATAATCGATGACCACAAAGATGAAACGATGCCCATTTGAAGCTTTTGGTGAAATTGGCCCAATCACATCCATGCCCCACATCGAGAAAGGCCATGGCGAAGTCATGACGTGCAGAGGTTAGGGAGGTACATTAATCTTGTCTCCATAGATTTGGCACTTATGACATCTTTTGGCGTAGTTAATACAGTCTCCCTCCATGGTGGACCAATAATAACCGAACCTCATAATTTGCCTGGCCATTGTAAAACCATTAGCATGTGTCCCACAGACGCCCTCATGGACTTCTTCCAAGATTTTCTTAGCCTCAATGGCGTCTACACATCTTAATAGTACCTGATCCTTCCTTCTTTTGTACAGGATCTCCCCATCTAAGACATAGTCACTGGCCAGTCTTCTCAACGTTCTCTTGTCGTTCTCAGTAGCTTGGTCAGGGTACTCACGATTCTTAACATATCGTAGGATATCGTGGTACCAAGGGTGATCATCATTTTCCTCTTCTTCTTCAAGGTTGTAACAATGAGCCGGGGCCTCGTAAATACTCATTTGGATTGGTTTCACATCCTTTAGTTGGTTCACCTTGATCATAGAAGCTAAAGTTTTTAGGGCGTCAGCCATCTGATTTTCTTCTATTGGGAGGTAGTAAAAGACAATATCATCAAACTATTTAATTAACTCAAGGATCAACCTCCGGTAATTGATCAATTTGGGGTCTCTTGTCTCCCACTCACCTTTGAGTTGATAAATCACTAGGGCAGAATCTCCATATACCTCTAACACCTTGATTTTACGTTCTATGGCCGTACGTATTCCCATGATGCATGCTTCATATTCTGCCATATTGTTCGTGCAGTCAAAATTCAATTTACTAATGAATGGATAATGATCTCCGTTCGGGGACACCAAAACTGCCCCGATTCCGTTACCCACGGCATTTGATGCTCCGTCAAAGTTTAGCTTCCAAAGGTGACCTTCTTGAGGGTCTTCTTCAGTGGTTGCTATGCACATTAGATCTTCATTTGGAAAATCAAAGTTCAGAGGCTCGTAGTCCTCTAGGGCTCTGTTGGCTAAGAAATCTGCTATCGCACTCCCTTTTACGGCTTTCTAGTTCACATAGACTATATTGAATTCAGAAAGTAGAATTTGCCATCGGGCCATTCTCCTGTTCAAGGCAGTTGACTCCATCAAATACTTCAGAGGATCCATTTTAGAGATCAGCCAAGTTGTATGGTACAACATGTATTGTCTCAGTCTTCGGGTTGTCCAAATCAAGGCACAGCACAACTTTTCAATGAACGAGTATCTCGTCTCACACTCAGTAAACTTTTTACTGCGGTAATATATCGCCCTTTCTTTCCTTCCCTATTTATCGTGTTGGCCAAGCACGCATCCCATAGAATTTTCAAATACCGTCAAATACAGTATCAATAGCTTATCTGGATTAGGTGGTGTCAATACTGGCGCATTAGACAAATATTGCTTAACGTTGTCGAAGGTCTTCTGGCATTCCTCGTCCCAACCACCAGGGTTGTGCTTCTTAAGGAGACGGAATATGGGGTCACATTTCTCGGTTAGTTGTGAAATAAACCGAGCGATGTAATTTAGTCTTCCTAGGAATCTTCGAACATCCTTCTGAGTGCGTGGTGCAGGTAACTCTTGTATGGCTTTGACTTTGTCTGGGTCAATCTCAATCCCTTTTCCACTGACCACGAATCCTAGTAATTTTCCTGACCTGGCTCCGAAGGTACATTTTAAGGGGTTGAGTTTCAACTGGAATTTTCTCAATCTCGAAAATAATTTCCTCAAGACTTGCACATGCTCTTCTTCTGTCCGAGATTTGGCGATCATGTCGTCGACATAGACTTCAATTTCTTTATGCATCATATCATGAAATAGGGTTACCATGGCTCTCTGATATGTTGCTCCTGCATTTTTCAATCCGAATGGAATTACTTTATAGCAAAAGGTTCCCCACATGGTCACAAATGTGGTCTTATTCATGTCTTCAGGATGCATCTTGATCTGATTGTACCCCGAGAAACCATCCATGAAGGAGAAGAGTGAGTAACCTGCCGTGTTGTCCACTAAGGTGTCGATATGAGGCAACGGAAAATTATCTTTCGGGCTGGCCTTATTTAAGTCTCTGTAGTCTACACACATCCGTACCTTTCCATCTTTTTTAGGGACGGGGACGATGTTGGCTACCCATTCCGAGTACTTAACTACTTGTAAGAAACCAGCATCAAATTGCTTCTTGACTTCCTCTTTTATCTTCAACAGAACATCGGGCCGCATCCTTCGAAGCTTTTGCTGAACTGGCTTGCATTCTTCTTTGATGGGGAGCCTGTGTACCACAATGTCAGTACTTAGCCCAGGCATATCCTGATATGACCATGCAAAGACATCCTTGAACTCTTGGAGTAACTCAATAAGGTCCCGCTTTGTCTCTGTAATGATGCAAGTTTCGATCTTTATTTCTCTCTTTTCTAGTTCATCTCCCAAGTTTACGACTTCTACGGTCTCTTTGTGGGGTAGAATCTGTTTCTCCTCGTATTCTACCATTCTTAACAAATCAGGGGATAAGTTACAGTCTCCGTCATCCTCAAAGTCTTGGGATCCCTCCAGACACATATCTCGCTCAAAAGGAGATTCTGAATTAGTAGCAACGTCACTCGTATCATTGATATCTGGAGACCTGTTGTAGGTGTGAAGGAAGATGCAAGGAACAAGAGAATCTAAGAACAATGATATGTTTGGTATGATCATGAATGAAAGAATAAAAGAATATTTGCACGGAATGAGTCAAAAGGATGCATTTCATTGAAATAACGATTTCGAACATAAGCCTATTTCACAAAATGACACTTGTTACTCCTAGGCCTAGAGCAATAAGTGTGTTTTGGACATTACTCTAAGTTAGTTCTAAAGACTACAGGAATCTCTTTCGCAGTCCAATTATTCAGAACATTTCCCGGCTCATAGGGGCGAATGCCTGACAATTTCTCTACCCCCGTCCCTTCTTCATATGTGGCGTTGATGTCCAAACTCTCCATCATTCCTTCCAAGATTTCCTTTCCCGATGTCTTCTGCTCGGAGTGAATGACCCCTCCAGACACAAAAGTCTTCGATATATAGGGGAAGATCATTGGTTCCCATTCGATTTCTCCCTCGCTCAATCGCGCTCCCCTTCTTTCTTGCTTCTTCTCAAGTTCTTTCTTTCTTTGTTTCATATCCAGCTTAAACCCTAACCCAAAACGGTCTTGTTTGTCCTTCATCATTGGTACATTAATCCTTCCCTGGAGGTATCTCCCGAGTCCTCTTCCGGGTAGAGCCCCCTTTCCAACAGTTAACCGTAGTCCCATTCTTGTAGTCTCAAATAACCTGGGCATTGGAATCTTATTTCCTTCGATGATGAACGTCGCGTTCACAAACTTCAAAGATCGAAAAGAGCACTCGATCGCTTCATCATTTGTCTCCAGATATGGGGCATCACTGGGTATTGCCGCGATGATGTCTTCTTCAGCATTGATTGTTACTACCCGACCTTCGGTCACTAATTTCAACTTTTGATGCAGCGACGAAGGGACTGCCCCCGCTGAGTGTACCCATGGCCTCTCCAATAGGCAATTATACGAAGGCTTAATGTCCATGACCAAAAAATCTACCTCGTATGTGCTCAGCCCGATTAAGAGGGGTACTTCAATTCTCCCCATTACCCTCCTTTCCGTGCCATTAAATGCTCTCACTACAATTTGGCATGTCTTCATATGGGAACTATCTACTGGCAACCTACTCAGCGTAGATAGGGGTAGGACATTCAGTGCAGACCCATTGTCAATCAATACCCCCGGTAACGTGTACCCTTTACAGCGAGTCGTGATGTGCAAAGCTTTAGTTGATCCTCGGCCCCCTGGTGGTACCTCATCGTCATTAAAGAATATGAAGTTGTTGGCACTTATATTGTTGACTAAGCGGTCCAGTTTGTTTACGGAGATATCGTTAGCAACATAAGTTTCATTCAGCACATTCATCAACGCGCTGCGATGGGTTTCGGAGCTTAAGAGTAAGGCCAGTACCGATATACGAGCTGGCTGTTTGTGCAACTGTTCTACGACACTATATTCGCTGTGCTTTAGAAATTTTAAGAATTCCTTGGCTTCTTTTTCAGTCACTGATTCATTAACAGTTGGTTCAGGCCCCGCCAGCTTCTCTTTCTTTTGCTCAATTGCTAATGATTTTTCTTTAACCTGCTCGGCTTTTGTATTTGGGGTATAACGCCTTCCGCTGCGCGTATAAAAACCTTCGTCTTGAACTTCTTCTGATGCATTAATCGGGGTCTCCTCTCCCGGGAATGTCACATTGCAGTTATAGTTCCACGGTACCCTTTTGCTATCTTTATAAGGAAAAGCAACGGCTTTTGGATCATGACCTTTGGCGCAACTCGTGCCCCGGCTTCATTCATTCTCGGACGTGATATGATAACCACTAAGTGGTTGACTTTGTGAACATCCTTTATCGACCCCTCTTCGGAGGCACACACATCTGTTTCTCCTGGGCTCCTGACATATTTGAAGAATTCCAGCTCCTTATTATCCATCAATCCTTGTATTAAAGCCCTGAATTGGTTGTATTTTTGGATCTCGTGATCCTCTTGATCGTGGAACTCACAATAATTCTTCGCTTTTCGAGGCCTGACCCCCAAATTCTGTGCTATCAAACCTCTTTCTACCATTTTCTTCCATACTTCTTTCAACGGGGTATTCACTTCTGCAATATTCATCTTAATTTTTTTCCCCGAACTCTCGATTATCGCATTTATTCCCTTATCCCCATGGTTAGGTAATGGATTCTCTGTATTGGGTGCATCATCAAATTTCACAATCCCCATGTTGATGAGTCTTTCAACCAATTTCTTAAAAGTGGTGCAGTTTTCTATCGAGTGTCCTGTGGCTCCCGCATGGTATTCGCATTGGGCATTTGCGTCATACCATTTGGGGTATGGAGGTTGCATTGGCTTTAGATAGAAGGGAGACACGACATGTGCATCAAATAAACTCTGGTATAACTCCTTATACGTCATTGAATGGGCGTAAATTGAAGTTTCTCCCTATTTTGTTTTGTGTTGGGCTCTTACCGGGGTGGGCCCTGTTGTCCAGTAGTTGTCGACCTTGGTTGGCTTACGGTGATCGACTTCGAATATGAGCTCACATTATTCACCTCGTGCTCTTTCTGTCTCGGCGTTGTCCTCTTAGCATTTTCCCCAGCCTCTATTTTCCCACATCTTATGGCATTTTCTATCATTTCTCCAGACATTACTATGTCTGAAAAACTCTTGGTTGCGCTACCCAGCATGTGGTTAATAAAAGGTGCCTTCAGGGTATTGATGAAGAGCATAGTGGTTTCCTTTTCCAACAGAGGGGGTTGGACCTGTGTGGCCACTTCTCTCCATCGCTGGGCGTACTACCTAAAGCTCTCATTATGCTTCTTCTCCATATTTTGTAAAGTGATTCTATCAGGGGCTATGTCTGCCACATGACCGTATTGCTTCATGAAAGCTTGTGCTAAATCTTTCCACGAACTGATCTAGGCGCGACTCAGCTGGTTGTACCATCTAGAAGCGGCCCCAACCAGGATTTCTTGGAAGTAGTGAATTAATAGCTGGTCATTGTTGACATGGCCCGCCATTCGTCTGCAGAACATAGTGATGTGAGCTTCGGGACAGCTAGTCCCGTTGTATTTCTCAAATTCTGAAGTTTTGAACTTGGGAGGGAGTACCAGGTCCGGAACCAAACTTAATTCCTTAGCATCGATTCCACCACGATAGTCGGTGTTTTCCATTTCTTTAAATTTTTCTTCCAACCATCTACACCTTTCTTCAAGCTCTCTCGGGAGTTCTACCCTTATCTTTTCTGCTTCTATTACTTCATCGAGATTGAGGACCATAGGGTTTGTTGGATTGTCCCCCGGATTAGAGCCTGAGCCGGCCTGATAATTCATCGGTGCCGAAGCACCGGCCTGAAATGGGTGGGGCCTAATCGTGACTGATGGCTTTCTTGGGTACATGTCAGGTTGTGTCTGAATGTCTGCTGGGGCAAAACCCGGAGGGTAGGTAGGATCTTCATTATCTTCTTCCGCATTGATCAAAGGGCTTTTCCCTTTTTCTAATCCGCCAGCCAATAGACGAGTTAATTGGTCCATCATGCTTTTCTGGGACTCCAACATGTGGTCCCTCATATCTTGCTGGATTTTGGTAAGTTATTCTTGCATACATGCTTGTAATTGATCCTGCATCTCTTTTTGCATTTGTTCCAATCTCTCTAACCTTTGGTCCATTACCCTTGTTTTTTCCCTTGTACCGTAACGATGTTCCAGGGTAACTGCCATGATTTTTAGGGTTTTTTGTGAGTTTTAGTGCATATGATTTTTAGGGGGCCGGTCACTGGCCGGAGTTTTGAAAAAGGTAAAATTTTCCTCTTTTTTTTGTGTTTTCTACATGTTTGTATTTAGTACATATGTTGTTTTAAAATAAGGCGAAAATTGTATATGCGAATAGATTTAAAGAATAAAAAAAAGAACGAAGAGAAATAAGGATAAACCTTCGGCTTAGTCTTTGATCGATCTGTTTTTGCTGTGATTCTTGAGTTTTTTGCTTTGTGTTTTTTTTTCTTTTTGTCTAATATTGCTTATTATTTCATCAAAAAAAACTCTCCTTACAAAGGTTTTCGTTCGCCTTTTTAAATAGCCATTTCTTTACAACTTGCTGCTTAATTAATCACTCTGTTCTTCTTGCAGGTGGATGTGACAAGGGCGGTGGCTAGGGGCAGTGGGAGTCAGAAGGCGGCAGCAGCTAGTTTAGGGTTTTGTTCTTTTTCTTATTTTTTGATTTTGGGCATTGGGCTGATTGGTTTTATTTGGTGGGTTTTGGGCTAGGTTTTGGGGTTAATGAGTTTAATTGGATTGTGGGGGTTTCTGTTGGGTCCCAAAATTGGGCTCTACAAAAACATTATAAAAAAATTAACCTTTATTCATAAACAAATTTAGATAACTAAATTTAATGGTTGAAAAGATAAGCATCTTGAAGTAAAATATTTTTAAAATTTTAATTTGTTTTGATTTTCTATGATTGAGACATTGTTATGCGACATGTGATGTTATAATGTCAATTCTCTAAAAAGAAAATAGAAAAGAAAAATTTAAAGAAAAATACTACTTGAGATTTCAATGCAAAAAATATGGTAATATCATCAAATTAGATTTATTTCATCCTTCAGTTTTATTTAAAAAAAATAGTTTTTTTATTTTTCGTATTTTTCAATCTTTAAATTTATATTATTTATCAAATCACCTCAAAATAAATAGAAAATTTAGTATTTCTTCACTTTTTAGACGTGATATACACGTGGATATCATCACTTACCTTTTTTAAAATTTAAAAAAATTATTTAAAAAAATAAAGCTTATTAAAAATATTTTTAGTGTTTGAGTAAATAATCAAAAATTTTCGTGTTAATAACGTGTCATGAAATAAATAATAAAGAGAGCAAATAACAAGAAATAGGATAGCGAAAAGAAGTAAAACCCTACTTCTAATAAATTTGCTTAATCATCTAACATATAAGAGGTTAAATTGTAAATTTTTCTATAAAAAAACTAAAATAAATTCAAAATATAGTACAAAGATTTTGTGACAAGCAAACATTAACTGATTTAGCTAAGAATTGCATACTTACTTCTATCAATACATGAGAAATGATTATACAAAACAGTAATATTGTCTATTTTCAATAATTTATCGCTACATCAATAATTTTATATTAAATTTTAAAATTTTCTAATATGATGTTAAACTATTAAAAAAATATAGTGTCACTACTTCATACAATATTTTCTCATATGTACATCTAGAATAACGATTATTATATCATCTAACCAACTTTTTTTTTTAAAATTTATCCATTCTTGTAAAACTAAAAAACGTAACATTTAAATTCTTAACTAAAACTTCTTTTTTAATTTAAAAATTGGACCACCCAATTCATGTAACTTTTCAAGCTATCATTTTTTATTAAAATATTATTATTTCTAAAAATATAAATTTTATATTATTTTCATCTGTCATACGTGTCGAAATCTAGATTAACACTTACCATTTAAAATTGTTATTTCTTATTAATAATACCATGCCAACGTATCTTTTAAATTTATTTTTAAAAAAATAAACAGTCAACGTTTTTCACAAGTATCAAGGTTTCTTTATCAAGTCTGGCAGCGTATCAAGTCTTATCTCTTTATCCGATTCATATATTATTAATTAAAACATATATGTGTGGCGGAATCATATATTTTAAATATTTTTATATATATGATAATTATAAAATGTAGTATTTAAAATTAAGAACGAGTAAATTTTGATTCGATTCAAAAAATTAGATAAAAAATTTAAATTTTGAAATAAATAGTTCGAGTTATTTGAGTTAATCAAGTTATTCGGATCAACTCGAATAAAAAATTAAGTTTTTCGGTTTAACTCGAATATGAATTACACAATTCAAATCATCCGAAAATCTGAAAAAAAAAAGATAAAACTACGTCGTTTTGATAAATGTTTACCTTTTTAAAAGTTAAAATTCAAAATAATTAAGTTAAAAGGTAAAACTATGTCGTTCCAATAAATGTTTACCCATTAAGTTATCATTATATTGTTCATGTAGTTAAATAATCTTATATTTCGTCTACTAGTTAAATAATCGGTTCATCTAAACGTAACATTAAGTATAAATAATAGGATTCGTTAACTCGACTCGATTTGACTCGATTCGATTCGATTCGATTCGAAAAAAATTCAAATTGAGTTTGGTTGCTAAAATAAGATTTGTCGACTCGACTAACTCGAAAATTTTTTACTTAATTCGATTCGACACTATCGAATACTTATCCCTATTTAAAACTAATAATAATAATATACATAATATAGAACAAAATAAAATGTATTTTTAATGTACAAATGTGACCCCTCCGGTCTTTAAATATTTTTCATATTTATTTATATGAATCTAGTGTAATTTTTAAAAAAATATTTTTTCGGTACCAAATAAATTTAAATTTGTTGAATAAAGGGTCAGTTTCGGCTCAGGGATTAATTTTTCGTTTCCTTTTGGTTTATTTTCCAGTGCAGGTATTTTATTGGACCCCATGAAATGCTTATTTATTATATTGGTTGCATTTTTTAAAAAATATTTTGAACAGTCTAAAATAAAATAATTTTTTATTTCATTTAAAACTAATCCCTCTTGTTTTTAGTATTTTGTTTCCTCGGGTTTACTTTATCCTCGTTTTAGTAGGATACTGCTTCTTCAAATTTTAACTTGAGTTCACCCCTACAATTTCACATCCTTTACACCCTAAATATATCAAACACCATCAACCACATCCTTTCCTAAAAAAACCTTTGTCGTATCCCTTAACCATCCTTAGTTGCATCCCTTAACCATCGCCGGTCGAACCTCCTGACCGCCGTCCACATCAGCCGCCACACCTAACCTCCGACCAAACCACCAACACGCAACCTAGCCGCCCCATAACCGATGCCACCTTATTGCCCTAACCCTCATTAACTCGAATCCTTACCGGTTTTTCATGATTTCTGAACCTACATTCTAACTAATCGAATATTGTCTCCTAAGAGGAAGGGAAGCGCATCTCAAACCAATGAACCTCGGGATCAATTCCATAACGAATAAGCAAGAAAAAATCAATCGATGGTTCAGGACAAAGGGTTCAATTTGTTGAATATTGATTGTACTACAATATTGTCAAATATTTGGAAAATTGCCAATGCATTGAAGTGGAATTTATTCTGTGACATAAGACCACATTCTGAGGCTAAATTGGTTCGGGAACTCTATGCAAATTTGACTTCATCAATTGAAACAGAAGTTTCTGTCCAAGGCAGGAAGGCATCTTGCGCACCTAAAGCTATTAATGGTTTCTTTAACTTACCCAATATAAAAAATGATGATTATATGAAAATGTTTGAAATGCGTTGATGGGGATTTACTGAAAGAAGTATTAAAGGAAGTTACAGTTCTTGGAACTAAATGGATAATTTCTAAATCTGGTACTCATACTTGTCAAAAAGAGTTTCTGAATCCAACAGTAAAGGTATGGTTTTATTTCATATGATTCAGTCTTATGCTTGTCTCACACAATCAATGTGTTACATCTCATATGCATCAACAACAGCAAACTTATTGGAGATATGCGAAAATTTGAGACAACTCGATAAGGGATGGCATTGCTAGGTAGAAGCAACCAGTTGATGAACTATCAGAGACAAAACCACCCGATCATTTAGATAAGTCAAAACTAGTTCCTAAGCCAAAACCAACCATTTATCCTGACTTCACAACACCTAAAGGACCTATTATTCCTGAATGGACTGAGCCAACATCCACTTTTCCATCATCCAAAGTTGTTGCACAAAACAGACCAGTCTGAAATCATGAGCATGTTACAACACATGCATCAATAGCAGCAAGCTGATTAGAGATATATCTTAATTACATCCATATAAATTTATTTATATGTAAATATAAATTTTAAAATTATTAATTAAGTTTAATAATTTAATTTAATATTTTTTAATTTTAAATAAAATTATACAAAAATATTAAATTTTGTACGAATCAGTACAAGTCAATATTGACCGAAACACACCAAAATTTTGATCGAACTGGAACATAGACTACTTACTAATTTAGGATCGAAATAGTACGACCGATATTGACTACCATGGTCAAGGGTGAACTGTGTACCAATTTGATTAGAAAAATTACTAAATATCCTTTTATATTAAAAATAAGTTATATTATTCAAAGATATTTTAATCTTTTATTAAAAATAAAAAAATACCAATTACATTAATAAAACCTTAAATTTATTACTCAACCAAAGCTTTACTTTAATATTTTTATATATATTTTAATTTTATTATGTTTACTTCATTACGTCCATCAATTATATACTTTAATAAAGTTATTGAATGAGTTGGTGTTATAAATTAACTTCACAGTCGACGCCAAATTAAGATTGACAGCAATATTATGATAAATAATTATATCTATTAAATATTCTTGATCTAATATATTTTTATGTGTAAATTTAGCTTTATTTACCATTTATTTTATTCATTTTGATATTATATATTTCGTTCCAAGGTATATAATTTACTATTTATTATATATTATTTTTTAAATACACTTGTAGGAATAAGTATACCGGCGTGATGGTTACCAAAGCCCAATCCCCAAAGAGAATGTAAGCCTAACGCAACTTTGAAGGATAAAAGCAGAACAGAACTACTTCCACGCTTCAAAGACGAAGAACACCCAAAATAAAATAAAATAAAATTATGGAAGAGCTAAAGCCAAGGCCTGCAAGTTGCTACCCTTTCACTCCATTAGGCTTCTTAGAAAGGGCGGCCACCGTCTACGGCGATTGTACCTCCATCATCTACAATAACACTTCCTTCACCTGGTCCCAAACCCACCGCCGATGCCTCCAGCTAGCTTCTTCCGTCTCCTCCATCGGCATCGGCAGCGGTCACGTCGTCTCCGTTTTAGCCTACAACATCCCCACCATGTACGAGATTCAATTCGGCGTTCCCATGTCTGGTGCTATTCTTAACTGCATCAACACCCGTCTCGATGCTCGCACAGTCTCCGTTCTCCTCCGCCACTGTGAACCAAAGCTCCTCTTCGTCGATACCCTCTCTCAGTCTCTCGCCCTGGAAGCCATCTCCCTCTTCCCCCCTAACAAATCCCCCCCGCTTCTCGTTTTAATCCAAGACGATTACGATGACGCCGGGGGTTCCAATTCCTCATCATCCATAGTTGATTCTCGCTTCTGTTGCACGTACGAGAGCCTGGTGGAGAAAGGTGACCCTAATTTCAAATGGATTAGGCCTAAAAGTGAGTGGAGTCCGATTGTTTTGAACTATACATCAGGCACCACATCATCCCCCAAAGGAGTGGTTCATAGTCACAGAGGAATTTTCACCATGACCGTTGATTCTTTAATCGATTGGGAGGTTCCAAAACAACCAGTTTATTTATGGACACTCCCCATGTTTCACGCTAATGGGTGGTCTTTCACTTGGGGCATGGCTGCTGTCGGTGGCACCAATGTTTGTGTTCGCAAATTCGATGCCTCCACCGTATATAGTTTAATTAAGAAACATGATGTCACTCACATGTGTGGAGCGCCTGTTGTGCTTAACATGTTATCCAATTCCCCTGAAATTAAGCCACTCCCAAATCCTGTTCAAATCCTTACCGCCGGAGCTCCACCGCCGGCGGCAGTGCTGTCTAGGACCGAGTCACTCGGATTCGTCGTGAGTCACGGTTACGGGTTAACCGAAACGGGAGGGCTTGTGGTATCTTGCGCTTGGAAAAGGGAATGGAACAAGTTACCGGCGACGGAGCGAGCAAGGTTGAAAGCGAGGCAAGGAGTGAGAACCATCGGAATGACGGAAGCGGACGTGGTGGACCCTGAGTCAGGACTCAGTGTAAAACGAGACGGGTCAACTCTTGGGGAGATCGTTTTAAGAGGCGCCTCTGTCATGTTGGGTTACTTGAAAGACCCAGACGCCACCAACAAATGCATGAAAGAAAATGGGTGGTTTTACACCGGAGACGTCGGCGTTATGCACTCCGATGGGTACATGGAAATCAAAGACCGTTCAAAGGATGTTATAATCAGCGGCGGCGAGAATCTGAGCAGCGTCGAAGTTGAGTCGGTTCTGTACAATCACCCGGCAATCAATGAAGCGGCGGTAGTGGCTCGACCAGATGAGTATTGGGGAGAGACTCCTTGCGCGTTTGTGAGTTTGAAAAAGGAGTCGACTCAGAAACCGAGTGAGCAGGACATAATACAGTATTGCAGAGCTAAGTTGCCACACTACATGGTGCCCAAAACGGTGGTGTTTAAGGAAGAATTGCCCAAGACGTCGACGGGGAAGATTCAGAAGTTTGCTCTTAGAGATATGGCGAAGGCGCTGGGTCCTTCGTCATCTTCCTCACGGCTGAGTCGGATGTAAGCTCACTTGGTACTCATTATCAGCATGGTCAACATTGGATTGTCGTATTTATGAAATACTAGTGAAAGCCGAATTTATGACTCAGTAAATGGCAATAAAAATATTCTTATAATCTGTACTGGCTTTATTGATAACACATTAAACTTTCATAAAGACTTATTTTTAATGCCTCCACTGCATTATTACAATTAAAAGGAGAGAAGTTACAACAACTCTAATATATTAAAAATTAAGTGTTGTGTAAATAAAAATTTAACAAACTACCCTTTAAAATCAATAAGAAATTAACAGATGGAGGATCTCTAGCGCCTTTAGTGTATAAGTTAAAAGAGATTTTATCAGTAAAAGAAAAACAAAGAAAGTCAAGTGTTTTTAGTTTCATAAAATATTGGGCACCCACCAATAAGTCAGTATATTAGCTTATTAGTACTAATTCCGTAAGCTGATAAGAATACCCGTAAAGGACAAAAAAGGAAATGAAGCGTCGTGCTATAATTGATGTAGACACTTGGTCATTATTTATCTAATTATTATTTAATTTCTTTTCACCATTCAATTATAAAATAATTATTTAAATTTTTTTTTTCACCAATGTTAAAAGTGGCTAACAAAAATATGATGTAGTAATTTTTAAAATTGATATTATTGATGATGGGACTAGATAAGGTAGAGATGGCATTGTTATTCGACAGTTCACTTTACTTATGGCAAGGTGGAGAGCCACCCACCACAAGGGTTGTCTATGTAATAGTGGTGATTAAGTCGGGTTTTAGAGAATGGAGAGGATGGCGGGCGAGAGAGAGAGAGAGAAGAAGAAGAAGATTTTTTATTAGTCAAGGGCTAAGGGTCTATATACTCTTAGTTACAATCTCGAGAAATCAAGTGACATGTCCCTATTGGCGAGTCAAGGGAAGTGGCCAAGTGGTTTGCCACTATAGGTCTAAGTAATGTGACCATTGGACGTGCTTTCAATCACTTCAAATAGAATGTGGTAGTTGAAACAAACGGTGACAACTAATAAGTGATGTCTACTTGTACTCATGTGAATGCAAAGTCAATGAATATCTCAAAGGGTTTATCCGAGGGATAAGCATGACCTTCATTTGACATAAGCCAAAGGGTTGTCTCTAAGGAGTGGAGGTATAACAATTACCCCTAGTCGAGAGGGAGGTTATAATAGCATTGTTTTCAAAAAAAAAATCATGCCCAATGTGTAGGCCTAACCCACCAAAAAAACTAATTTTACTGTTAAAAAATAATAAAATAATAAATATATATTTTATATTTAATTTTAAATTAAAAATATTATTTAAATAGAATACGAGCTAACCCAAGGTACAAAAATCCTTGTCCAACCCTGACCCAAGTCAAGTCAGGCCTATCGAGTCAGATGGACTACCAAGCCTTTGGGCCTATCTAGTATGGTCCATGTTGCTTAGATGTTCACACATGTATGTACTCGCATTTATGGATGTACGTTGCAGTGCATCATAGGGAAACATCAATGGTAGTGTTTGTACCCACTAATATCATATAAGGGCATGGATTCGAACCCCACAAAGGCCAAATGCTTATATTTCCTTGCTCCTTAAACTCCATAGACCCATTTAAACTCTCCCCGAAGTCAAGAGATAAAACCTAGGGACAAAATTAAGCATAGACACCCTAAGCCCAATACCTCAATTATTTGAAAGTCTAAGACTCCGACCTCCCCTCAACAAACATAATAGCAACTTTAACCATTAAACATTTATACATTCTTTTTTTTTGTGACATTTCACGTAAAAAGCATTAAAAAAATCCATCAAATGAATTTATTTAAAAAATAACAAAAATAGAAACACCCCAAAGCCCAAGATAATAGTTGTCCCTTTTTCTCATTCTTTTCTCCTAATATTGTAATTCTCCATTGTTGGATTGAACACTAATGACTGAGATGACTCAGTCTTCGCAGGTTCACTCTTTACCAATTTCATAAGATTCATGCTTGAATTGTTTAAAGTTCATTATTCATAAACTTCTGGTTTATTTTCTATATAGTTGATTACCTTAGATTTTATCAAAGTTGATTCAATTGAGCTACTCTTGTTATTGTCGTTGTCGTTGTTGTTACTATTTTTGACGAACAAAGAGAGCTTCATCATTTGTTCAATTTAACCCACTACGAAAAGGAAAATGAAAGTGCCTTTGAAATCATCAATTTTTAGAGCTAGAGCCACAATACGCTTAATCAAGTTCAGGGAATGGATAAATTGAATAGGTTGAGAACTCGAAATTTCAAACAGAGTTACGAGTGAACTTGCCTTATGGGTTGCTAGACCTGACATCAAACGATTCGTTGGTAAACAAGAGCAATTAGAATGCTACCACTTCGTCCATTTGCAGTGGAAAAAAAAAGGCTAATAAATAGCCTTTTATGTTCACTGGAAAAAAATAGTTTAATAATTATTTTATAAATTAGTAATAATGGAGTCGCAGTCAATTTTGATTAGAAAAAAGAGAGAGGAGAAAAGGCAAAATATAAAAGGAAAAAGAGAGAGAAAGAGAAAAAAACTAAAACTTTTCCTTGACGAGAGAGGAATAGAAAAGGATGAAATGAAATGGAAAAGACTAAAGAGAGAGAGAGAAAAAAATGAAATGAAATGAAAACAAGAAAATTTCGTATTTTTGTATTCACGTGTTAAATCATATTTTTAAATTTTTTTAATAGTTAAGTGATCAGAAATAAATTTATTAATAATTAAAATTAAAATTAATTATTATAAATAATAAATTTTATAAATTAATTCAGTTAAAGTTCGATTAGGGTACATTAAAGATATGAGTGAAAAATATTTATATAATGAATTTATAAAAAAATTTAATATAAAAATCAAATGTGAATTTGATTGGTTTAAATATGATAATTGTTATTATTTGTATTTTTTTTAAATTTATCAAAATATAAAAAATATAAATACACTAAAACTAATATTTATTTTGATAATTCAATTTAGAAACACTTAATATTCATGATGTGTTGATTAACTCCTTTCTTTTATAATATATCATAATAATATAATATTTTGAAATTTTAATTTATTTATATTAAATGTTAAAATATAAAATTATGTAATTAATTTATAGTAGTGATCAATTTAAAACTTTTATTTTATTTTTTTAACTTCTACCTAAAATGTGGTTGGTTTATTTGCTGATTTACAATTTTTAAGATATGTATTTAAAATTGTTAGAAGAAATGTTCTTATATAATTCATGGATTTAATTTTTGTATTTTAATTTTGCTAATTTTGAATTTTAATATATTTTTTAAATTGCTTAAGTTAGTTTTTTTAAAAAAAATTTAAAATTCCAGTCCCCACACAAACAATAGCAATTAAATTTGTTAGATTAAATTTTATTATTAATTCAATAAGTTATGGATTTAGTATATATTCTCTAATTTGATCATTTTTAGTCATTATTCTTTTTAATTTTAAAATTTTAGTCCTACTCGAACAATAGTTATTAAATTCATAAACTAAAATAACATGACTTTTGTGAGTATTATATGAAAATAACAAGCTGATATGACATTGCATATGTGATAATATATTCGTCATATAAGATTTTAGAAATAACATAATTGAACTTAACAAATTTAACAACTACTAATTAATAAGGACTGGAATTTCAAAATATAAAAAGTGAATCGACTAAAATTAACTAAATTAAAGTTTAAAAAGACTAAATTTACAACTCACACATAATATAATAACTAATGCCATAATTTGACCTAAAAGAAAAAGTCAAATAATAATTTGGTCCACTCAAAGAAGATTAAAATTTCTATATTAATTTATCTTTGCGTGGTGTAGATGTTGCATACAAATTAATAATTTTTCATGTCTCAGGTTGAATGAATGAAACATATAAAAATCACAAAAGATTTCATCCAAAGAACAAGTCCCAATGTCCCATAGGAAGAATAATTTCTAATTTGAAATTTAGTCCTTATTTGTATTTTAAAGAATTTATATTTTCTATTTTTTAGATTTTAAAATTTAAATTTAATTATTAATACTGTTAATTTAAATTCAAATAAGATTTAATTGATGCCGTAAAATAGATGAGACACTTATAATCAATGGCAAAGCTAAAAGAAATTTTTAGGAGGGACCGGATGAAATTTTAATTTTTTATAGTTTATATTTTTATAATTTGTAAAGGATTAAATCGAATTTTTATAATTTTAGGGGGGCAAAGTATAATTTTACCTTTATTAATTTAAAATTTTTAAAAAAATTAAAAAAATAATTTTATATTTTAAGAGGACCGAGTTTTATGCCAGTCCGTGGCTTCGCCCCTGCCTATAATTGTATAAAAAAATATAATTTATATTATTATTCTCTCTCTAACTTGGAGAGCTGACTCATACTAAGCAAAATTCCCAAAAATGTTTCGTTGAAGCTGCTTCGAAAACTCAAATTTTTGGTGAACAAGTCAAACTTCCTGAATCCAAAGTAAATTTATATGGTTTATTTGCATTTCAATTCTTTATTTTCTCCTAAAAAGTTTTTAGGCTTATTTATTGAATATTAACATCGGGTCATACGATTTGAACTCACTACTTTATATAAGTCAAGACTAAGAATTTTTTTATTGATATAATTTATATAATTAAGATATAATGACTTATTTGACCCTTTAACCTTATAAAAAATAATTTTAGCCCTCCATTTAATTTTTCGTCTTTTTTAACATTTAAACTTATATTTTTTGTCAAATCACCTTAAAATAGATAAATTAACGTCGTTATCTTTGTTGATGTAGCATCCATGTGGCAGTCCACATGTATACTATGTAAGCAATTAATCAATTTTTTAAAAATTAAAAATATTAAAAAATATATTTTTAAAATTTTTAAATAACTTCAATAATTTTTTTGAATTTTTTAAAATTTAAAAAATTAATTATTTGTTGATGTGACATTAACAAGACAATCCACGTAGATGCCACTTCACCTATTTCATGTGATTTGACAAACAATAAAAGTTCAATGGTTAAAAGAGACGAACAATTAAATAAAAAATAAAATGACTTTTTTTTATTATAAAGTTGAAGGACTAACTAAATCATTATGCTTAACAATAATATTAACCTTCCTCATTGAAGGAAAACTTACAAGGCATACGTGAAAGGTGTCACTAGAGCCACCCTTTCCGAGTCACTCTAGGATTTTTGGCTAACTTAATCAAAATCATAAAAAAAAGTAAGTAAAAAGACTTCTCAATTTTGAAATTGAGTAAATTGGTCCCTCTAAAAAAATTGAAGCAATTTAATCCCTATCAATTTTAAAAGTGAGCAATCAAGGACAATTAGTCTTGAGGTTAATGTCTTATGCCAATTGCACATAATTTTGATTGGTATAATAATAAAGTTAGTCTTCCATGTTTATATATTTTGTCATTTTGGCCTTAATTTTAATATTTTCAACAAATTCAGCCTCAATATTTAAACAAATATTACAGGATAAATTTGTTAAATTAGAACCAAATTGATAGAATGTGTAAATTTTAAAGGCTAAATTTATTATTATACCAATCAAGATCATGTACAATTGATGGAAAACATTAACATCGTGATTAGTTGTCCTAAGTTGCTCACTTTTGAAATTGCCAGGGATTAAATTATTCTAATTTTTTTCAAAGGGACCAATTTGCTCAATTTTGAAATTCAGAGGGACTGGAGATGTCTCTTTACCAAAAAAACCTAAAATTATATGTCCTCAGACATCAATTTTCCTCTTCTTTTTTCTCTCCCTTGCTGCAAGCCTCGAACTCCCTCAGCCGGCTGTTTCATGCCAGTAAGCTTCAATGACATCTCTAAATTGTTCTGAAGTGCCGCTGCCATCAACTCCAAAATTGCTATTGTTTTGATGCTCCTTGGATGCCCGACTTGATCTAAAATTTATGGCTGTTATTGCTCTACTTGCTGCCTACTATCTCTTCCATATTGTTGCTGCTATTGCCGTGAGTTGCTTCAGCTTTTTTCTGGTGCTAGATGCTTCAATTTGTTTCAAACCTACCGTCCAAACTATCATCAATGGAGGCTGCACCGATTCAACATAATTGCAGCACCGAAGATTGCTTCAATTTGCTGCCATTTTGCGCCAACTTTTGCTTCAAGGTTCCTGCCAATTATTCAATCGAACGGATATTATTTGCTAGCATTTTTTTCGTTCATCAAAATCTTTAAATATCATTCCAACAACTAATTTAGGGTTCTTCGTATTCTTTTTCCATCAAATTTTAGATATTTTCTTTTTTGCTTGACATCATTATCTGATGAATTATGTGACTCACTTGTTGACATTTTATCAATCAATTTCTTTTTCCCATTCATGGACCAATGCCATTTCTTTCTACGTGCTAACTTCAACATCATCTAACTTATCATCTAAACCATTTTCACCATACATAAATCAATCATCCTCATTGTTTTTCGTATTTCGATCCATCCAAAATTCTTATATATGTGCTATAAATTGGATATACCAAAGTAAAGTCCGCTCAATTATGATTTTTTTTATTTATCCAACTATGAAAAGTTACAAAATAGTCGTCCAATTATTCTATTTTGTCTTTTTAAGACACCAGTTATCTAACATAAAAACGGAAACACCCAAACATTCAAAATAGTTGGGTGACCAAAAAAGCAAAATTGAATATTGAGTGACCATTTTGTAACTTTTTATAGTTGGGTAACAAAAAAAAATACTAATAGATGAGTGATCATTTTGTTACATTTCATAGTTAAGTAACAAAAAAAAATAATTGAGTAACTACTACTATAATTTACCCTAATAAATTTCAATTACTTCCACATATGAACCAATTATTGGAGCATCATCATCTTCCTCTAAAATGTTAGGAACTTTAACTACCTACGTGTTTTAGCTATTACATATTGTTTGGGACAAGTAGTTAAGACGGTTTAAGTGTTGTGTAATTTGTTAGCATTTGTGACTTGCATGTCTTTAAAATGTTTATAATCAGCAAATGATCACTGATTCTAGCTACATATGAATTTATTTAAGATGAATGTTTATTTTATCCCTTTCCTTCACTCAGTTTTTTGAGTATATTAGTTATACTCTCTTTTTTAACTTATGTTACAATATTCGTTAGGATAACAAATTGAAACGATTAACAAATTAACTTCTTTTTTCATTAAATAATTTATCATTTAAATTTGTATAAAATAACTTTCGCTGGACATACAAAGACGAATCACCTCTCACAAATATTTCAGCTGAACGAATCTTGCGAACCTCGGATCATGGTATAGTGGTGAACTTGTATAAAATAAATTTCGTTGGATATACATGAAATACAGTCAAAATCTAAACTTATTAATTATCCAACTGTCCTAAAAAGTTATATAGTAAGACATCACATTACCAGCACTACAAGTGAACAAAATACGACGTCATTAACAGGCTATAGACACGTAAATATCTTAGTTTCCTAATGTTAAGCTCATGATAACAGCTGAAGATAGAAATCTGATTTTTCACTTTCCCTTCCAAAACCATCATATACCAAACTTCAATGGCTCTGCGCCTTAACCCATGGTGATCCACCACCCAAACAACCCTTTCCTTCTCTAACAAAAGCATTATAGAACCTTAAGAAAAAAGCTTCTAACCCCTCAAAAATCTATAATATCTGTCCCCAACTATTATGGGTATGTAATAAGGAAAAAAGGGGCCAATTAAGCTTTGAAGAAATTGCTTAGTTCCATAAATCCACATCTTTGTATTCATTGGACTGGCAATTGGGCCAATTCAGCTTTGTGGACTCAATAGCCATAGATTTATTACGCTAAACTTTTCTTTTGTCTTTTTTTATTTAGGTTTTATTAAGATAGGACAGGGGAATGTTTAATCGTATGCAACCAAAAAAAAAAATTTAATATTATTAAAGGTAAAATTGACTTTCATAAATTATTAATTTTATTTTAAAAAAATATAAAGTTGGATAACAGCGTGTCACCTGTGATGCTGATTTTATGAGTTGGTATTATATTTTAGAGTAAAAAGAAAAAAAATTATAATTTATACGCGACATTTGAAATAAAAATTCAAGTACTTAAATAAAAATAATAACATAATTTGAGATTCAATGTTGAAGTTAAACTTTATTATACGATGACCATAATGTGGTTTAGGGCCAGTTCTTCATTGTTTTTAAAAAGTGTTTTTGAAAAGTGTTGTGGAAAAGTGTTTTTGAGAAGTGCTTTGGAAAAATTTAAGTGTTTGATATTGTTGTCAAAAAGTGTTTTTGAAAAGTAAAATGTCTATTTTAGACATGATATTATAAAGTAACAAATATGTATTTAAATAATGTTCAAATTAGTTAATATTATGATATTTTAGTAAAAATATAAAAAAATAATTTATTATAACTTATTGTTAATATTTTGATATATAATATTAATTTTAAATATTTATAAGTAATTAATATTAATTATTTATTAAATTTAATTAGAATATATAAACTATATTTAAATATTTAAATATTTAAATTTAATAATTAAATATTTGTAATTAGATATTGACACAATTGTATTATTTTAAAAAATATTTTTTATTTTTAATTAATGCTTTTAACACATTTGTAAAACTCATATTAAATAACCAAAAAAAGAGAACACAAAATAATAACATCAAACACATTTTAAGTCAAAAAGTAAGGTTAAAAAGCTAAAATAACAGCCAAAAGTGCTTTTTGGCTGAAAAAGCTAAAATTTACTGCTTTTTTATCTTTAAAAAAACTCGTCCCAACAGTTAAAAAAGTTGCCCCAATGATATGTGTTCTTCATTGCTTTTAAGAAACAAATACTTTTTTTTTTAAAAGTTCATCCCAAAAGCAATGGAGAACACACCCTTAATATTGAATGGTTACAATTAGACTCGATTTGTCAATAGATCCTTTTTCGTACCAATCAAGTAATTAATAATTGTTTTATTCATAATTTTACTCTTAGTCTTGGAACTTGGCTCTATTGTTTGTCATTTCATTTTTCTTACAACTTAAGAAAAAAAAAACCTCTTAGGGTAGCTGATTCGGGCCGGGTTAGATTAGTTTAAAAATTTTGCCTTGTTTTTTAGGTTGGAATCTACCCTAAAAATAGGCTTAAAATTTTGCTTTATTATCGTCCTAATAAAAGTGCTAAACTCTAGTCAAGCTTAACCTCTCTTTATAAATATTTTTAGATCATTTTTATATTTAAAAATAAATTTAAAAATTATAATACATCAAATAGATTAAAAATATTAAAATAAATATTTTTTGATAAATTGAAAATACATATAAAAAATCTTTATACTTATATGACACTAACATAGTTACAATTTAAGAAGTAAATGCTTTTAAAATAATAGAAAAATTAACAATAAAATAAGAATTATACAATATCCAAATAATAACAACAAAATAGTACTAACAATAGCGAAATAGTAACAAAACAACAGCAGTAAGCAACAACAAACAATAGCAAATTTTTTTTGTCAAATTCGGGTCTAGCCGAGCTCAGGCCAAAAAAGTCTTGCCCAAAGTCTAGCACGTTTTCTAAACGGTCCTTATGTTTTTGTCCAAGTCCATTATCCGAGCCTGTATTTTTGCCCAAACCCTTTTACTTTTTGAACGGGCTTTTGGGCTTGAACAAGTGGCTCGACTTATAATTTGAAAAATTATTTTTATATTATAAGTATATTTAAATTATTATATATTCATATAGCTTTTATATGTTGGTATTTAAAAAATAATAATGTCATGTTTAAGATTATCTAGTTTACTTTCTCAGTCCTATGAGAATTAACATTGTGGCAAATACGTTATTTTTTTAATTGGGAAAATTAAGCAAAGCAATGTAGAAAAACCAAAAAGAATCGAATTCCACCATGAAACACATACAATTTAGAAATCCGAATAATGAGTTATTTTATTTAAAAAAAATTCTTTATACTTAAGTAATACTAACATAGTTACAACTTAACAAGTAAATACTTTTAAAATAATAGCGAAATTAATAATAAAACAAAAATTATATAATATCCCAACAATAACAATAAAATAGTAACAATATAACAATGAAATGGTAGCAAAACAACAACATAACACAGTAAACAACAACAAACAATAGCAAATTTTTTTGTCAAATTCAGGTCTAGCCGAGCTCGGGCCAAAAAAGTCTTACTCGAAGCCCGATCTATTTTTTTTGTCCAAGTCCATTATTAGAACTTATATTTTTGCCCAAACCCTCTTACTTTTCGAATAGGCTTTCAAGCTTTAATGAGTGGCCCAACTTATAATCAAGTCTACTAATGACCAAAAAATTATTTTTACAATATTCATATAGCTTTTATATGTTGGTAAAAAAAAACAAAACTAATGTCATATTTAAGATTATCTAGTTTATTTTCTCAGTCCTATGGGAATTAAAATTGTGGCAAAAACGTTTTTTAAAAAGGAATCCAATTCCACCATGAAACACATGCAAATTTAGAATTCCGAATAATGAGTTATTTTATTTAATTAAAACATAACATCGTATTCACTTGTTTTAAAATGGAAAAAACATTGTTGGTTGAGTAGAGTGCTATGCATTCCATTCGTTTGAAGAAGTTGATTTTCTCCTCTTTCAAGGAAATGTGTCGTTGATTTCTTTTCTCTCTTTCCAGTTTTTGCTTTTGGACTAAGTTAATTAGAAGTCACAAGTCAACATTCAAAATAAAACTCCCACACTCTAGCGTTAATTTAATTCCAATACATTACAAATATTTTTTTATATTAAATCCAGACCTCAGACACATCTTTTTTCGTTTCTAAAAGAAAAATTAAAGCTTTTATATATAATAATAATTTTATTTTTGGCCTAATGTTATCAAAAGTTGAATACAAGAATAAAAAGCATTTTTCATTAAAAAATTTCGGAATTTGTAATTTCTCTTGAAATTAATTATTAATTAAATTGATTGGTATTGATATTACTGTCAATACAAGATAACGTAAGTTTAGACACACTAAATAATACGACATAAAATAAATAATATATATATGAATTATTAATATATCAAAATTTATATAATATATAACAACAAACTATTATAAGACAAATAATAACAAAAGAATAATATTAATACGTCAATGTTAATTTGGTAAATTATAATTAAGTTTTAACGAATAAGAACGAATACAGAAAATTGAATATAAATATTTACATGAAAAAATTCCTTTAAAGAAAATAAAAAATCACGGGTAAAGAAAATTTTACTAAAACGACAAATAACTGAAGAAGAGAACAAGATGGAGAAAAAAATCAAAACAAGCCCTGAATCCTGAATTCAAAGCTCTTTGTCTAAAACACAAAATTCTCTTAAAACTCTCTTTTGTTGTGTTGTTGAATCTATCTCTATAGGGTTGCTAAAAATCCTATTTATAGCTTGAAATTTGTGAGCTAATATGATTAAAATATCCATAGAGTTACGAGAGTTCGAATAGGAAAAGATAGCAAAGTTTAACTAGGAAAATAAACCCAGTTTAGTAGAGAACACGTTGTGGCATCGTTTATCGACTCGTTGAGACGTCACACGTTGCATCGTTGGGACATCGACTCTTCCTCATTACAACATCAACTCTATTTCGTACGAAATGTAAAACACACTCCACAATTTTTAATAAAAAAAAAACTTGTATCCTGTAATAATAAGCCTTACTATCATCTTCCCATGTGAAACAGATTTTTGGGCACAAGAAATAGATGACATTGAAAATTACATTCAAAAGGTACACCCTCTGGCTCAAGGACCAGTTTTGATCTTTTTGGTACATAATAAAATAATTATCTTCCTTCTACATATAAAATTTTGAATTAATTTAATATTTTAATCACATCAATTGATGGAGAATATTGACAAATATAATCTAATTCTCACTTTTGAAGAATATATACCATGCATTTTGTTTAGAAAATGAAGATGAAAGAATTTATTTCAAGTGTTTTCATAATCAGCTTCATATTTATCTGTTTACAAAGACAAGAATCCAATCATCATATTAATCATATCAATCATAAAATACAATTATCACATTAAACAAATATTAATTATATAGAAGTATAATGATTTTTTTACCCTTTAATATCTAATATATATATTTTTTAGCTCTCTATTTATTTTTTTCTCCTCCTTTAGTCTTTGAATTTGTATTTTTTTGTCAAATCACCTTAAAATGGATGGAAAAGTTAATATTTGTTATTGTTGATGTGGCATACATGTGATTGCCACATAAATAACACATAAACATATAATAAAATTTTAAAAAAATTAAAAAAATATTTTCATGATTTTAAATTTTAAAAATAGTTTTTATAAATTTTTATTTTAAAAAATTAATTAAATGTTTATGTGTTATTCATATGAAAATCCACGTGTATGCAACGTAAGTAAAGTTAAAAAGAATTAGCTTTAACATTCATTTTGGGATGATGACAAAACATACAAGTTCAAGGATTAAAATAGGTGAAAAATAAATAGAAAACTAAAATAAATTTTTAAAAAGTTAAATGGTTAAATAAATCATTATGCTCTCGTTGTAATTAATTTGTTTATAAGTGGAAATTGAGGATTAGACCTGCTCATAGGTCAGGCCACTGGGCTCAGCTTAAAGGTTCGCTCGAAAGTGAGAGGGTCTGAGTAAAAATATAAGTCCAAAAAATGGGTTTGAAAAAAAAAAAAAGGAGTCGGGCTTCAAGTAAGGTTTTTTGCCTGGGCCCAACCCAGCCAAATATACCTTTTTTTTCCTTCTATTTTTTATTTTTCTTTTTTGTTATTTTCTTGTTGCTTTTTCACTATTTTACTACCATTTCACTATTATGTTGTTACTGTTTTGTTATTATTATATAACTCTTGTTTTATTGTTAAATTTATTACTATTTTAAAGACATTTGCTTGTTAAGTTACACGTATCTTATTGTTATTTAAGTATACACATTTTTTAAAATTTTATTTTTAATTTGTTAAAAAATATTTATTTTTATTTATTTTATTATTTTTATAATAGCCAATTTTGGCCCAGGCAAATAAACAAAAAATAAAACCCAAATAACCAAATAAAAAATCCAAATTTTAAGTCCATTTACAACATATGTATAACCCTAGCCCAACTACACAAAACATTTCAGCAAAACCCTAGCCCTTCCAAGCTTCAGCCGCTGCATGCCTTGGCCACCACGCCCCTGATTGGCGCCTCTTCCACGCGTCGCACGACGCCTGCAACAAAATCAGGTAGAACAGCAAAAAAGGCACGTGAATGACAGAGAAGTAATTAGCAAAAGAACAAAAACGATGAAACCAACAGTTGGTAGATTGGCTTTAAAAGCCAAGATCTATTCTTTGTAAACGGTTACGAACACTTACAGACATCAGAAAATAAAAACAAAAGAAAACTTCGAAAGGTGATTTTAATCTTCATTTCCGTTTCAGATTCTTGCTTGGTTCTTTTATTTTATTTTATTTCTTTATTTTTTTGTTCATAAATATTAAGTAATAATAACAAAAATGGGGAAAAATGGGCTCACCGGGGTACCTCGTAACCACATTACCGGAGCTCGCCACCGTTGCCACAATCGGACCCAAAAAGGGGTCAAAAGCCCTCTGTTTTTGCCTTTTCTGGTGCGGAGAGGCTCGGCTTTCAAAAGGTTCCGAAAAGAAGTTGAAAAGCCCATCTTCGAGCACCATCGGCCACCAAGTACGGTGGTAGTATGGCCGGCGGTGAGGGAATTCGATTCGTTGGAGAAACAAAGGGGGAAAGAGTGTTTTGTGTTTTTTCTTCTTTGGAAAACAAAAGAAGAAACGGCATATTGAAAAAAGAAGGAAATTTTATGGTTTTAAATCATTTGAAACGGCGCCATTTGGTGGAGTGGGGGTTTGTGCATTCTCCCTAAATGGGAGATTTGTGTGATTGGTCCTTCTCTTTCGCAATCCCATTCAATCAGGCACCATTTTCTGTCTTCTTTTGTTTTTTAAATTTAGCCCTGAGATCTTGTTTGGTTTTCGTTTTGATCCCTAATTAACCTCTTAGTATTTATACTTTTATACCCCGAATTTTAATTCGTTTTTAGCCATGTCCTAAATCTATTTAATTCATTTATTAACTTTTTTTATGTTTCATTTATATGTTATTTCAAATATTTTATATATTATTTATTTACATCTATTCTAATTTTATTTAATGTATTGTTTGTTCAAATTCTTATTATTTATTTTAACTTGCTTTATGTATATATGTTATCTTAATCTATTTTATATGTATTATTTATTTTTTATTCCTTACCTATTATATATATGTATACATATAGTTTATTTCAAGCTTTGTTATATATTTGTAATTCTTTAAAAATCATTTTGTTATATATTTATTTCAAATTATTTTATATTTTAAGTTATTGTATATTATGTATTTCAAATAACTCTCTTTATATTACCCTTGAACTGTTACTATCATAAAATATATTTATATTGTCTATTTTTAATTCTTTTACGTATTATATATTTTAAACTTCTAATTTATTATTTTTAAATTAACTTATATATTATTTATTTTGAAATTATTTTCTATACCTTATTTTAAACCTGTTCTAGTTATTCCATATTATTTATTTTACACTTTTATTTATACATATTATCTATTTTAAAATATTCATGTATCATTTTTAATTTGCTTTATGTATTATAGATTTTAAAATTCTTCTTTTACATTATTTTGAAACTCATTTATTACCATTCTTGAAGTCTTTTTACATTTTATTTATTTAATTTACTTTATACTTTATTTTATTTTTAAGATTGTTATATATTATTTAATTCATTGGTCTTTATTTATCGATGTTATTATTTAAGTGATGTATCGCCATTATGTGTATTTTAATTCATTTATTTTGTGTAATTGTTATTTATTCGTATAATGTTGTGTTCATGTATCATTATTCTAAGCTCATTACTATATTTTATATCACATCATCGCATTATGAATCAAGCCTTGTTGCATTTATCCAATAAATCATTTTATTTTAATCCAAACAAAATAACGTGCGTCGTTTTAAGTATCGTATTCGCTATTATCCAAAAACAAAAATTTTAAAATAAGGCAATGTTTCGTGTTTTGGAACATCGAGAAATTGTGCCCTAACTTACGGGGTTTCAACTTTTTCGTTGGTTCTAAATAGCCAAATATCCTTTTGAGTTTTAAAATACACGGAATTCCAATTAAAATTAAAGATAAACTTGCGATCAGGAGTTCATGGTATTGTGTCCTAACTTAAGGGATGTGATACTCCGATATCTCGAGACAAGGAAATCTTTAACAATCGTTTAGAGCTAATTCAAGCCTTTTTTTTTTAAATCGACGCTAATAAAAAAAGATCGTATTTTAAATCCATTCCCGATTTTCAAATTTCGATATTAAGATACTAACTAATCAATTCGGTACCAATTTTTGGGCGTGTCGAGGGTGCTAATCCTTCCTCGCACTTAACCGATTCTCGAACTTGTTCTCTTGAATTTCGTAGACCAAAAACGCCGTTTTAGTAAACTAAACTTGTTTTATTAAAATAAAGGTGATCCGATCACACCTAATAAAGATCGGAAATCGATGCCCGTTTTAAAAAAAATGGTTTTGACAATTTTTATATATTATATTTAAAAAATTATATAAAAAATTAATACGAATTGGACTCGAATTTTAATATTTTTATTTGAGTCAAATTTAAGTAGAATTTTAAATTTATTTTTCAAAGTTTGGGCGAAACTCGAATCTAACATAAGCACCTAAAATTTTGGTTGAGCTAGGCGAATGAGAATACGCCAAAAGTGATTAAAACAAGGGGAAAAAATCCATATCATAATTCATCCAAGTGAGTGACAGCCATTTGGAAAAACAATGTCCATTTAATTGGCCTTACATTTATATCACAATAACTTACTTTTAATGATACAAAGATAAATATAAGGTTATAAGTATTGACCATTTTTCATATAATATATACACCTCATTCATGGCACTCATTGATTATATGGTAGAGCTAGGATTATATTAAATATATATTATTTAGCATATAATTTTTTATTTCACTAAAAGTTTTATATAAATTGACGAATATCACCGAAATGAGCAAACAATGGGTTACAGTCCGTATCAGGCAGAAAGGAGATAGTAAGTGTATTCTTTGGAGGAATTTGAGGGACTTATTCCTTGCACACTCGGATATGAAAAAGAGGGTTGATGTTTTCACCTTGAGCCTCTACGGTTTGATCGTCTTTCCCAAGGCATTAGGACACTAGATGAAGTCATCTCAGATTTATTCGATCGACTTGATAAAAGGACCACACCCGTCCCGGCAATCCTAGCAAAAACTTTTAGATCCTTGAATGCATGTCGGAAAGCGGGCGAAGAAAGATTCATAGGATGTGCGCAGTTATTGTTGGCTTGGTTCCATAGCCACTTTTGGAAGGTAGAAAATGTCTCTTATCAAGTTTTCTCCAAAGACTATTCTCCATTAAGAGAATTAGTAGCTACACCGAGGCGAGACAATATCTCAGAAGAGAAATGGATAGCTATTCTCCAGAATTTGCAAGGCAAAGATGTTGAATGGAGGGCACCATGGTTGATCCCCGACGAGATCTTATATCGGTGTGGTGATTTTGACTGGGTCCCTCTGGCTGGAATATGGAGAGCCGTTGGATACGTTTCACTACTTGTGTTAAGGCAGTATCGATCAAGGCAGTTTGTACCGGCAACACAAGGGTTGGCTCAATGTGAGTTCTCTTATAAAGACAACAATTATAGGAAGAAGGTTCGTGAGATATCAGATGCTTGAAACCAAACTCGAAGAATGAAAGGATTCACCACGGGCCCAATGATAACCTCCGAGTACGAATGGCGGTAAGGTAGGAGAGTCAACAAAAACATTCCTGGGCCGACTCAAGGGAACACTCGACCGATAGAAGAGCATTTACGTCCGAGTTAGAGATCATTAAGCAAGACTTTGAGAAAAGAAGCTCGGAAATAGGAAAGAATGTCGAGCAATTAAAATAGGAGAAAATGAAATTGGGATTAGACGTCGATATCCACAAGCTAGAGGCTGAGAAATTGAGGAAAGGAAAAAAACAAGGCTGAGAAAGATTTGGATAGTCTGAAAACTGACTATAAGAAGCTGCGTATATCCATAAGAACTGCCGGTTTAGGTAAAACGTCGAAGCAATAGCGTTAAGAGATTAAAGAGAAAAAGATTAGAGCCGATCATTGAGAAAAGAGGTTTTAAGATGCCTGAGTACGGGAGGACACTCTAAAAAAGAGTTTGTTAGAAAGCCAAAGAGAAAAAGAGAAGTTACGAGCTCGGGTGGCTGAATTGGAAATATCACTACATCAATATCGTAGTCGTAACTCCGTAATTGGGCTAAAGGCTAGTCTGAGCAGGATCGAGGAGTTGAAAGGGAAAGTAGAGGAACTCGAGACTGCACTACGAGATAGCAAAATTCGAGTGGAGCTTATTGAGGCAAACAACGACCATTGTAGGGAATAGCTTCATCACTCTCAAGGTCATATCAGAGATAGAGATTATGTCATGGGCGAAGCTGTGGCTTAGATTCGAGAGGTAGCCGATCATTTGTAAACCTTGGCAGTTCATGCTGATGTATTAAGCTTAAAGTACGAGTCAGAATCAGATCGAGGCCGAAACTTAGCTTGACTTCTTAGGAAGGTTAAGGCTTTGGGTATTAGGGCAAAGTCGTATATGTAATCATCCGTTCTATATAAAAAAAATTTCTTCTAATGAAATTGAATCAGAATTTTTGCATTCATTCATTTACATTACATTTCATCATATGCATTAAATTTCACAAAAAGACCCTGATTAAACAAAATTATTTCAGTTAACCTAGAAACCAACAAAAATCAACCAACCGAACACAGCTACAATACACGTCGTAAAACCAAAGCAATGGATCAGAGATTAGAAAGGTTAAAACAAATGCAAAGGGATATACAAGAGCAATTACAAGCGCAGATGCAAGAGCAACTGGCTAAAATACAACAAGATATGAGGGAAAAAATGGAAGAATCCCAAAATAATATGATAGGCCAGTTGGCACAGTTGCTGGCTTGAGAACGCGAAAAGGGAAGAACATTATGGGGAACGATAATGAAGACCCTATCTACCCTCCGGGCTTTACTCCGATACACATGCAACCACAACTAGAGGTGCACCCGCGAGGGGTACCCATCACTATCAGGCCCCAGCAATACCAGGCCGGTGCCTTAACACCGATAAACTTTCCTATAGGCTCGGGCTCTAATTCCGGGGATAATCTAACTAATCCAGTTGTTCTAGACCTTGATGACATGGCAGAAATAGAAAAAGAAAAAGTAGACCTAGCAAAACAACTCGATGACTTGTGTAAATGGCTTGAAGAAAAAATCAAAGTAATGGAAACTGTTGATTACCATTGTGGGATCGACGTTAAGGACTTAAGCTTGGTCCCAGATCTGGTGCTCCCACCAAAATTTAAAACCCCAGAGTTTGAAAAATACAACGGGACTAGCTGCACTGAAGCTCACATAACAATGTTCTGTTGAAGGATGATAGGATATGTTAACAATGATCAACTGTTAATTCACTGTTTCTAAGACAGTCTGATCGGGTCTGCGGCCAAGTGGTATAACCAGCTAACTCGTGCCCAAATTGGTTCGTGGAAAGAATTGGCTCAAGCTTTTATGAGACAATACGGTCACGTGACTGACATAGAACCCGATAGAATTACATTACAAAACATGAAAAAGAAGCCAAGTGAGAGTTTCAGGTTGTATGCCCAACGATGGAGGGAAATAGCGATGCAAGTCCATGCCCAATGATGGAGGGAAATAGCGATGCAAGTCCAACCACCTCTCTTGGAGAAGGAAACAACCATGCTTTTTATCAATACCCTGAAGGCCTCATTCATTAACCACATATTGGGAAGCGCTACTAAGAGCTTCTCGGACATAGTGATGTCTAGGGAGATGATAGAAAAAGTGATAGGATGTGGGAAAATTGAAGCGGAAGAGAGTGCCAAGAGGTCAGCTCCGAGAAGAAAAGAAAATGAGGTGAAAAATGTGAGCGTATATAATAAAGGTTATTCCAAGCCAGTCACAGTGAGCCAGCCGAGAGCAGTGACTACTAGCCATCAAGGCTCCTCAAGACAAGATTCCAACCTAAAGCCTAACACGAAAAGTGTTCAATTCACGCTGATCCCGATGACGTATAGGGAGCTTTACCAGCATATGTTCGATGCACATGTGGTGTCCCCATTTTACCTAAAACCCATGCAACCTCCATTCCCTAAGTGGTACAACGCAAACATTCAAAGGAAATACCATGCAAGAATCCCGAGACACACGATTAAGAACGCACTGCTTTCAAAAAAATAGTTGAAAGGTTCATAAATATGGGCATTATAAAGTTCGATGATCCCACAGGACCTAATGTGGCAGGGAATCTGTTGCCCAGTCATTCAGACAAAGTGGTAAATATGATAGCTGAAAATTGAGGGAGGAGAATATCAGAGCTAAAAACCCCACTGAATTGGGTTTGGAAACAAATGGTCAATGGAGGTTTAATCAAGAAACATTCAGAGGAGAAGCCTAAAGGTGCAAGAAAATACTGTAAGTTTCATGTCGAGGATAGTCATAACATCCAAGAGTGCACTGAGTTCAAATATATAGTGCAAGGTCTGATGGACAATAAAGAAATGGAATTTTACGAAGAAATCCAAAGATCAGAAGAAGTAGAGGTTTGTGCCTCAGAGGAAGGATCAATGGAAAGGGTCTAAAAAGTTAATCACCCTGTAGTAATCATCTCGCGACCAAGGAACAATGAAGCAGGAATACAAATGGCGCCGAGAGTCATAATCCAGAAACCTGTATCATTTCCTTACGAGGATAGCAAAAGGGTTCCTTAGAATTACGACTGCAACGTAACGATTTTGAGAGAGGAGAACTCGGTTAGTGCTTCAGAAGAAGGTCAAGACGATAGTTTCTATACGCGCAGTAGAAGGCATTATACTCCGAACACAAAGGCAGAACCAGATAAAAGAAAATTCGTGGTTGTTGAACAAAAAAGGGGGAAGACAACCAAACTGAAATCACCTGTCAATGAGCCTGTGATTGAAAAAGAGGCTAAAGAATTCTTAAAATTCCTAAAGCACAGCAAGTACAACGTTGTGGAGCAATTGCATAAACAGTCAGCTCGCATATCGGTACTAGTCTTACTCTTGAGCTCAGAGACTCACCGCGGTGCATTGATGAAAGTTTTAAATGAAACATATGTAGCGGATGATATCTCTGTCAACAAGCTCGATCGTCTAATCAATAACATCAGCGCAGCAGATGACATCTCTGTCAACAAGCTCGATCGTCTAGTCAATAACATCAGCGCGGATAATTTTATTTTCTTTAATGATGATGAAATACTACCTAGAAGTATTGAATATACAAAAGCCTTGCACATCACCACTCGCTGTAAGAGATATACGTTGCCGGGGGTATTGATTGATAATGGATCAGCGTTGAATGTCTTGTCATTGTCCACGTTAAATAGGTTGCCAGTGGATGGTTCTCACATGAAGACACATGTCAAAACAAAGTGAGAGCATTCTATGGAACTGAAAGAAAAGTGATAGGAAAGATCGAGATACCTTTCTTGATTGACCCAAACACATATGAGATGGACTTCTTGGTAATGGACATCAAGCCATCGTACAACTGCCTGTTGGAAAGGCCGTGGATCCATTCAGCGGGAGCAGTGCCGTCGTCACTACACCAAAAGTTAAAGTTGGTAACTGAGGGTAGATTGGTAAGGATAAATGCGGAGGAAAACATCATTACATTCGTTACCAATGACGCACCGTACATAGGTGAGGACGATGAGGCGATAGAATGTTCATTTCGATCGCTAGAATTTGTCAATGCTACATTCATTGTTGAATGGAACAAGATCCCAATACCCAAAATATCCAAAACCACAAAGATGGGCCTACAATTGACGGTCGAAAAATGAGCCTTGCCAGGGAGAGACCTTGAAAGATGCTTCAAAGGAAGGATCGAGGTACCGGTGCTAAAAGAAAAACGATATGACCTTTTCTCATTTATCCAGAACATTTGTGTCGGGAGGAACTATCTACCCCGAACAAAAGATGACGAGAAAAAAAATGGCTGAAAAAAATATCCGGAAGTTTGTGCATTAACGCTATATCTGAGAAAAAAACTGAAGAAAGGAATTTATCTAGAATTCGCCCTTACCTCCCCGGAAGTGCTTTGAACAATTGGACCGCGGAGGAGATACCTGTAACTTTTAAAATTAACTTAGAGTAATGTTTAAAACAAGCTTATTGCTCTAAGCCTAGGGGTAATAAGAATCCTTTTATGAAATAGGCATATATCCAAATATTGTTATTTCAATAAAAAAAACATTTTTGCGTATCATCTTGAGCAAATATTCTTTTATTCTTTCTACTTCATTCATAATCGTACCACACAAATAAAATATTCTTAGATTTTTTGTTCTTTGGGTTTCTTTCTTTATCCCTATAACAGGTCTCTAGATATCAATGATATGAGCAACGTTGCTACTGACTTAGAATCTCCTTTTGAGCAAGATTTGTGTATGGAGAATACTCAAGATTTTGAAGATGATCGAAATTGTGACCTATCTTCTGATTTGTTAAGGATGGTAGAATAAGAGGAGAAACAAATCCTACCTCACAAAGAGTCGATGAAAATTGTGAGCTTAGGAAAGGGAAAAGAGGTGAAAATTGAAGCTTGTATTACCGCAGAAACAAAGCGAGACCTCATTGAGTTACTCCGAGAATTCAAGGATGTCTTCGCATGGTCTTATCAAGACATGTTCGGGTTGAGTACTGATATCGTGGTACACCGACTCCTCATAAAGGAGGAGTGCAAACTAGTTCAACAGAAACTTCGAAGGATGAGACCTGATGTTTTGTTGAATATAAAGGAAGATGTCAATAACCAATTCGACGTCGGTTTCTTACAAGTGGTTAAGTACTCAGAATGGGTGGATAATATAGTCCCAGTTCCCAAGAAAGATGGGAAGGTACGAATGTGAATTAACTATCAGGATTTAAACAAAGCTAGCCCAAAACACAACTTTCCGTTGCATCATTGATACATTAGTGGATAACACGATAGGTTACTCACTTTTCTCCTTTATGGACGGCTTCTCGAGATACAACCAGATAAAAATGCATCCCGAAGACATGGAAAAGACTTGTTATAAAGTGATGTCGTTCAGACTAAAAAACACAAGAGCGACATATCAGAGAGCCATGGAAACTTTGTTCCATGATATGATGCACAAGGAGATCGAAGTTTACATCGACGATATGATTGCAAAATCCAAAACAGAGAATGAGCATGTGCAAGTCTTGAGAAAACTATTCTTAAGGTTAAGAAAGTTCCAACTAAAGCTCAATCCCGAAAAATGTACCTTCAGGGCCAGGTCAGGAAAGTTGTTGGGATTCGTAGTCAGTGAAAAGGGGATTGAGATTGATCCAGATAAAGTCAAGGCCATACAGGAATTACCTCTACCGCACACTCAAAAAGAAGTTCGAGGTTTCCTAGGAAGACTAAATTAGATTGCCCGGTTCATTTCGCAACTGATGGAGAAATGCGATCCCATATTTCGTCTCCTTAGGAAACACAATCCAAGTGTATGGGATAATGAGTGCCAGAAAACTTTTAATAGGGTCAAGCATTACTTGTCCAATGCCCAAGTACTGATGCCACTTGCTCGGTTAAACCACTGATACTGTACTTGACAGTGTTCGAAAACTCCATGGGATGCGTGCTAGGCCAACATGACGATTCAGGAAGAAAAGAAAAAGCGATATACTATCTTAGCAAGAAATTCACTGAATGTGAGATAAGATATTTGTCGATCGAGAAGTTGTGTTGTGCTTTGATTTAGATAACCCGAAGATTGAGACAATACATATTATACCACACAACTTGACTCATCTCGAAACTAGACTCTTTGAAGTACACGATGGAGTCAAATACTTTGAACGGATGAATGGATCGTTGGCAAATTTTACTTTTTGAGTTTGACATAGTCTACATAAACCAAAAGGCTGTGAAGGGGAGTGCAATAGCAGATTTTCTAGCCAGTAAAGCTCTAGAAGATTATGAGCCGTTGAGCTTTGATTTCCCGAATAAGGATCTAATGTATGTTGCAACCATAGAAGAAGACTCTCAAGAAGGCCATTCTTGGAAACTAAATTTTGACGAAGCTTCAAATGCTGCAGGGAACAGAATCGGGGCAGTCTTGGTATCCCCAAACAGAGATCATTATCCTTTCACCAGTAAATTGGATTTAGATTGCACAAACAATATGGCCGAATACGAAGCATGTATCATGGGAATTCGTGCAGCCATAGAACGCACGATTGAAGTGCTAGAGGTATATGGGGATTCTACACTAGTGATCTATCAGCGTAAAGGTGAATGGGAGATAAGAGACCCCAAGTTGATCAATTATCGAAGGCTGGCTCTTGAGTTAATTTAGGAGTTTGACGATATCATTTTTTGCTACCTCCCACGAGATGAAAATCAAATGGCTGATGCCTTAGCAACCTTAGCTTCTATGATCAAAGTGAACAAGTAAGAGGATATGAAACCTATCCAAATGAGTATTTATGAGGCTCCGGCTCATTACTGCAACATCGAAAAAGAAGAAGGAAAAGGTGTTCATTATTGGTATCATGATATTTTGCGATATGTAAGGAATCGTGAATACCCAGACCAAGCGACTGAGAATGATAAATAGACATTAAAAAGGTTAGCTAGTGACTATGTCTTGGATGGAGAGATCCTATATAAAAGAAGGAAGGATCAGGTACTCCTAAGATGTGTGGACGCTGTCGAGGTTAAGCAAATCTTGGAAAAGGTTTATGAGGGTGTCTGCGGAACGCACACTAATGGTTTCACAATGGCCAAACAGATCATGAGATTCGGATATTATTGGTCAACTATGGAAGGAGATTGCATCAACTATGCCAAGAAGTGCCATAAATGCCAAATTTATGGGGATAAAATTCATGTACCTCCTTCACCCCTTCATGTCATGACTTCTTCATGGCCTTCCTCCATGTGGGGCATGGATGTCATTGGGTCGATCTCACCAAAGGCATCTAATGGACATCGATTCATCTTTTCGTCATAGATTACTTCACCAAATGGGTAGAGGCTATAATACCCCATACCCGTACCTGAGACCGGGATAGGATACGAGGCATTACCGAAATTTTCAGAATAATTTCAATTAATTTATATTATTTAGTATTCATTTTCATGTTTCATGCAACATCCTTTTCATATATTCAATTCAAAATATCATATAAAATACGATACAATACTTAAATTTTCATATTTACATGCTCATTCAGGGTATCCGAACCTACCTGACTAAATTGCAGAAATACCAAGATTTAGGGGCATATTGGTAATTTACCATTTTCCCAAATTTCACCCAATCTTAAATTGATAATTTCATTCAATTTATTAATTTAGATAATAAAACAATTTATTCCCTTCAATTTAGTCATTTTTGACATTTTTACAAAATTGCCCCCTAAAATTTTACTTTTATTCAATTTAGTCCATGAGCTTAAAACATGCAAATTAGCCATGCTAACTGAATATTCATATATATTTTTCCTCCTCCTCCTCTCCATTCCACATCCTTAATGTATATAACATTCTTGTAAGTACGATTTCACAATTTACTTATTAATGCTCACATCAATCTGTTCACACGAGTCATAGTCACTCAATTATTTATAATTCGAGCTACAGAGCTCAAAATTAAGATCCGTAAATTTCCCCTAAAACTGGACTAACATATCATTCCACCATAAAATTTTAAGAATTTTTGGTTTAGCCAATTAGTACAGTTTATTCATTTAAGTTTCCCCTGTTTCACTATCCAACAGTTCTGACCTCTCTTCACTAAAAATTAATTATATCATAGTAAAAAACTTGGATAATGTTCCCATTGATTTATATTGAAAATAGACTCATTAAGAATTCTAAGAATATAAATTTGAGACTCTAATTAATTTTATCCAATTTTTGGTGATTTTCCAAAGTCAAAACAGGGGAACCCGAATTCATTCTAACCTTGTCTCACAAAATTCATTATATCTCATAATTTACAAATCCATTGCTTACACTGGTTCTTCTATGAAAAACTAGACTCAATAAGCTTTAATTTTATATTTTATTCATCTTCTAATTCGATTTCTACAATTTATGGTGATTTTTCAAAGTTAGTCTACTTCTGCTGTCCAATATTGTTTTAGTTCAAGATGTTTATTACCATTTTTCCTCTAAATTTCAAAGGTCATATAATTCAGTCCTTGCTCAATTAGCCCATCTATTAAGCTAATTTTTCTCAATTAACATTTTATTCCATCATTATAAACTATTACACAACCTTTGAAAATCATCATTTTAACACTAAACCTTAATTCACAACTTTTTCACAATTAGGTCCTAAAATCAATTTCTATTGAAATTACTTAATAAAATCATCAAACAACAAAATAAAAGCTTCAAATTCATTTATTTCATCATAAACAGCCAAAATTATCATTGATATCTTTTAATTTTGTTCATAAAATAAAAAACTAATGAATTAAACACTTGGACCTAATTCTAAAAGTCACAAAAACATAAAAATCTCAAAGAAAAGGGTAAGAATTGAACTCACATATGTCAAAGTATGAAAAACCAGCAGCTTTCAGACCTCCCATGGCGTTTTTGCTGAAGAAAAATGATGATATCTCTAGATTTTTCAAATTTGTCTTGTTTTATATGTTTAATTTGCAAAATTTCCCATTTTGCCCTTGTTTCTCCTTGTCTTTTTTGTTGATTTTCTTGCCCAACCGTCCAGCCCATACAATTTGGATCCAATTGCCTTTTAAATCCCTCCTTTTTAATCACTTAAACTATTTAATCACAATTTAATAAATTTTGCACTATTTTCAATTTAGTCCTTTTTAATTAATTGACTAACCAAACGTTAAAATTTTCTAACGAAAATTTAATACTAACTTAATAACACTCCATAAATATTTATAAAATATTTATGGCTCGGTTTATAAATCCGAGGTCTCGATACCTCGTTTTCAACCAAATTTACCTGATTAATTCTTTTAAAATCGCAAAATTCACTAATTAAAAATAATTCTTTTAAGTTCGCGCTTGGCCTATAATTATTATTTTTTAAAATTTCTAAACTTACTCGTCGGATTTAGTGATCTCGAATCACTGTTTCCGACACCACTGAAAAATTTGGCTGTTACAGAGGCCACCTCTTACGCTAACGTCACAAAGTCAGCAGTCAGTAAGTTTTTAAAGAAAGAAATCATATGTCGATATGGGATGCCTGAGCAGATCATATCAGACAATGCACTAAACTTGAACAACAGCACGATAGCAGAGGTCTGTAGCCAATTCAAGATCAAACACCATAACTCGTCACCATATCGCCCAAAGATGAATGGTGCAGTAGAAGCGGCCAATAAGAATATAAAGAAGATTGTGGGGAAAATGACTGAGACTTACAAAGATTGGCGCGAGAAATTACCATTTGCCCTCTATGCCTACCGGACGTCAGTCAGAACCTCTACCGGGGCAACGCCTTTCTCTTTGGTCTATGGAATGGAGGCGGTTCTGCCTATTGAGGTCAAGATTCCCTCTCTACGTATGTTGTCAGAACTAAAGGTGGATAAAGCAGAATGGATCCAGTCTCGATACGACCAGTTGAACTTAATTGAAGAAAAGAGACTAAAGACTATTCGCCATGGTCAAATGTATCAAAAGAGAATGATACGGGCTTATAATAAGAAGGTTCTCCCTAGAGAATTCCATGAAGGAAACCTTGTTTTGAAAAAGATCCTTTCCATATAAAAGGACTTTAGAGGAAAATGGATACCTAATTGGGAGGGACCTTATGTGGTGAAGAGGGCTTTTTTTGGAGGAGCTTAGATTTTGACCGAGATGGATGGTAAAAGCCTGCCTAATCCCGTGAATTCGAATTCGGTTAAGAGATACTTTACCTAAAAAAAATAGAAAGGCCAAGGCGAAAACCCGTAAAAGGGCGCTTTGAGACCAAATGAGTTTTGAATTGAAAACACATATCAAGTTCAAAGGGTCCTCAAGAGAATTTTTGCAACGAAGCTCATGCTGCGATATCTGGAGCACCTATTCTTATCGCATTCATTTTTTATTTTTGGCAGAATGTCCTATCTTGATTAATTTATTAGTTCTTATTTTGTATCTTAGCAAATTTGCTATCTTGATTACTCTATTCATTTTGAGCTTTGCTCTCAATAAAATTTCATTTTGTCTACTGCGATAATATTTTTCAAGCGTTTTTTGTTGAAATGATGATTAATGGACTAATAATATTCAAAAAAGAGTTCTGCATATTATTCTGAAATGCTTCTAAATGATACAAAGACCTGAAACGGGACTAATTAGTTCGAATCACCCAAATTCAAGGGTTGGAAACATTGGGGAAATAATAGCCCAAATTGTGATTATTTCTTCGAGTTTTCTGCCAAAGGTACCAACTAAAGAAAAGGACAGAGTAATACGTCAATGATAAAACCTCGGTGAACAACGAGTAATATCAAATTAAGCATTAAAAAATGACATTTTTTTTGCATTCATGCAAACATCATTCATACACATCTAGCTAGGAGCATCGGATTCATTCTGATCATGACATCCTAATCATTTGGCATGAATAGGCCCATGAAATAGATTCAACAGGTCATGTTCTCCAACGAATGGTGCAACAGACCAAAGAAACCAAAATCCTACACCCCTGAAGATGCAGTGGGACGGACTGAAATTACCATGGCGAATCTTGTCTCCCTAAAGTTAAAGTGGAGCAGATTGAAGTCGCGAATCTCATCTCCTTGAAGTTACAGAGGAGTAGATTGAAGTTACAGGTCTTATCTCCCTGAAGTTGCAATGGAATAGATCGAAGAATAGCAAACCTTACGGGATGTGATACTCCGATATCTCGAGACGAGAAAATCTTTAACAATCATTTAGAGCTAATTCAAGCGTTTTTTTTAAATCGACGCTAATAAAAAAGGATTGTATTTTAAATCCATTCTCGATTTTTAACTTTCGACATTGAGACACTAACTAATCAATTCAGTACCAATTTTTGGGCATGTCGAGGGTGCTAATCCTTCCTCGCACGTAACCAATTTCCGAACTTGTTCTCTTGAATTTTGTAGACCAAAAACGCCGTTTTAGTAAACTAAACTTATTTTATTAAAACATAGGTGATCCGATCACACCTAATAAAGATCGGTGGCGACTCTCGTTTTAATTTTTATTTTTAAATAAAGTCGATGCCCGTTTTTAAAAAAATGGTTTCGACAATTTTTATATATTATATTTAAAAAATTATATAAAAAATTTAATACGAATTGGACTCGAATTTTAATATTTTTATTTGAGCCAAATTTAAATAAAATTTTGAACTTATTTTTCTAAGCTTGGGCGAAACTCAAATCTAACATAAGCACCTAAAATTTTGGTTGAGCTAGGAGAATGAGAATACGTCAAAAGTGATTAAAACAATGGGAAAAAAAATCCATATCATAATTCATCCAAGTGAGTGACAGCCATTTGGAAAAACAATGTCCATTTAATTGGCCTTACATTTATATCACAATAACTTACTTTTAATGATACAAAGATAAAGATAAGGTTATAAGTATTGACCATTTTTCATATAATATATACACCTCATTTATGCCACTATTAAATATATATATTATTTAGCATATAATTTATTATTTCACCAAAAGTTTTATATATATTTTTTCAATTATAGCAATACCAACATTAAGTCAAAATAATCTTTTACATGGTAACAACTAACAAATAATATTTGTATTTCACAAATTTATAATTTATCAATAAATTAAATCGTGTCTTATCATTAAATATAAAAAATATATATGAACTTTTAAGGACTGTAAATAGGATTTTTTTTTATTTTGTTCACTTCAATTTTTTTTTTTTAAATTTAGTCACTCAAAAAATTGATCAAATTGGTTACTTCATTATAAATGGTAATAAAATGTTAATTATGCATTAACATTTTTACGTTAATCACTCTAAAATTAGCATAAATTACTCTTTAATTATTCTAAATAAGAGTTATTTTTATTTTGATCATCCTAAAATAATACATAAAAATGTATTATTACTATTACATTTAATGGAATAATTAATTTGATTAAATTTTTTAAGTGATTAAAATAAAAAGAATCACTATTTAAAATAACTAACTGAATAACTTACTCTAATTTAAATTAAAATGTTTTAATTATGTAGCATGAATAAAGAATTTGATATCATCAAATATAAAAGCAACATCAGAACTTTTTCACTATTTAACTCAAAAGTTGAGAATTATTGTTTACTAAAAGAAAAAAATTTGGTGTTTTGCCTTGAATTAGTCAAGTCAACCATGTAGGATTTTTTTACCTAACTCAAATGAATTAATTATGTATAAAAAATATCTAAGTTTAAACTTTTTACGTAAATAATTTGTTCTGCATAGTGATCGTAGATATCACTTGACATATCGATAGCACTGTTTCCTCATCATTAGTTAATTATGGGCTTTAAAAAAAAAGATATTTTGGGTGTTGCTACTATATCAATGGCACTACTAGGGAATTTTTTAAAAAAATTAGGTGCCGCCAATGTGTCAGGCGGCGTGATGGAAATTTTCAAAACAAATGTGAAATAGGAAAAAAATGAAAAGAAACAATTGAAAAAAAAAATAAAAAAAAATAAAGAGAAACGTGTAACTAATGCTTGCTTCATAGATGGTTCTTGTCTTTTTGAAATAAAATATTATTTCAAAAAAATAAGCTTAAAGAATAAAAAAATAAAAAGACGAGAGAGAAAGATATAAGGGGACGAGAGAGGGAAAGTCAAATGCAATAAATGAAAGAGAATAACATATATGAAAAATAGATATATGAATTTTCCGTAAAATATTCAATTTCCTTTCTTTTCCCATATTTGATTCTCTATTTTTCATATACTCTCTTTTCCTTTCCCATTCAAATTTTCCTTCTAATTTTCAATTGAAAGCATTAGTTGTTGTACTAAAAAACCACAAATGTTACCGTTTACGGTGGCCTTTCGTGCTGATTTCGACACCAAATAAGAGGTTTCCTCCTTCTGGTTGACTTCTATGATCTATACTCCCAATAGTCGACTTCAAATATTCTAAAACAATAACCAAGGCTTCGAACTACTTTTTTTATAGTATTTTTTTAAATATTATCGGTACTGCCTGACACAATGGTGAAACTTAACAAAATATTTTTTTTAAAAAAATAATGGGTGCTACCAATATTTTTTTCCTTTTCTTTTTCCTCCTGAATATCTGTATTTTTAACAAATAATTTAAAAAAATACATACTAATGTTATCTGGCACAGTGACGACATCTAAAAAAATGATATTTAAAAAAATCGAATAATTAGCTAATGATGAAGGGACAGTACAGCTGGTGTGTCAAGCAATACAGAGAACTAATCATATATATATATAAATTTTGACTTTAATTTTTTTAGTAAGTTTGATAAAAAAAAATCAACTCTAACGGAATGAAAAAGACAAATAGAAGAGGGTATGATGTTAAAGAATCCATGAGGGTAATTAATCTTATTTATAAATTTGTAAATAAACTAAATATACGAAAGAAGTCAAAGATTAAAAAATTTAAATTAAATTTAAATGAAAAAAAAGAGAGGAAATGTTAGGTGTAGGTGTTTTATTTTTCAATTTTCAAATACGCGTTATGATTTTAGTATTGAAAAGTATGTATATGTATATTATAATTTAAAGTAATTTATTACCAAAAAAAGTTAATTTAGTAATTTAACATCATTATTCAAATTTGCTCTTCTATTTCTTTGTAGTGTGTTTTATTGACTTTTATTTCTTTAGAGAAAATAAGGTCTAAATTTAGACCATCCATTAGAGGTGACTAAGAAAGATGTCAATTTTTTGTAACTATAATTTAATAATTGACCTGATTTAATAAGGTATTCTCGTTTCAAGCTCTTAAATGGAACTAAAAAGATAAAATATCAATCAGTTGAAAAGTTTGTTTACTCCGAATAAATAATACTTTGAAATTTTTCTCAAAATAAATTCCAACTCTTTTTAGGCATTTTTTTTCGATTCTGTTACTAAAATCTAAACTAGAACTTGGAAATTTTTGGAACTACAACCTTGAATATTAAATTTTATCAAAATTCATTTTTGGCATATAATAATTTTATTTAAATTTCTTCAAGTTCTCCCAGGTAATTGTTTATCAAAATTTTTTCTCTTCTAATTCTCAAGACTGATTTCTTGCTAATTTGCAGGATAATAACATGGTTTTCGAGGAAGGATCCAGTTGAGCTTGTCTTTTTGGACTTCTTCTTTGGCGCTTATGGAAGAACTGTAACCTTTTCATTTTTCAAGGAAAATCTTGGAGCGCGAAAGAGATTATTCAAGTTTCTTTGAGTTGGGCGAAGCAACTCTTCTCAATTCTTAAAGCAAATGTCAAGGGAAGTTTTAAATCTAATATTGAAGAGAAATCTTTTGAAAATTCGATTTTTCTTAAAACAGATGGGGCAGTACAAATTGAAACTGGAAATGCTGCTGGTGGTGGAATTATTCATAATGCTGATGGAGATTGGATTCTTGGGTACAATCTTCACCTTAGAAAATGTTCTATCTTTAATGCGGAATTATAGAGCATTCTGGAGGGTTTCAAGTTAATTCAACAAAGGGGTCACGATGAAGTCATCATTCGATCTAATAGTTTGGAAGTTGTCAAAGCCATTCTTGATAGGAATTCTTCTAGGGAAAATTCTACGTTAATTAGGCATATCCAAAGTATTTTATCTCTAGAAAAACGGTGGTACTTGCGATACATTCCGAGAGATCAAAATCAAGTTGCAGATTGTCTACCTAAACAAGCTTTGTCCGGATCTGATAATTTGCAAGTATTCGATTCTCCTCATCCGATGACGCACATGTTAATAGATTTGGATAATATTAAGAATGTTTTTTCTTTTCAGAATACTACATTGTAATTAGTTTTTTTTTATTATCACCAAAAAAATAAAATAAAATTTGAAGTCTAATTATTTTACTTTATGAAGATTAAAAGGTTAATCATTTTATTTAATTTATTAAAATTTATTTTTTCTGAAATTGAAAAATTAATCTAATTAGATACATGTTTAATGAACTAACTTCTTAATTTTTATAAAATAAAATTTATTAAAATAAAATTAAAAAAATTAAGTATGGATTCTAAATTAATTACAAAAATAATATAATTGCTACAATAAAAACCAGTGTTGTATATCCCAAGAGTGACACCGCCCAAAATATAAATTAAATAATTATTAAAATAAAAAAAATGTTGGTGTCGCAGTAAGTTGGAGCGAGACCCTCCAAACCAATTCACGAGAGTCAGTTTTGGGATATCTCTTATTTAGGTCCCTCGATTTAAACTTTATTTTAATTCTATCATTAATTCATTAGTCTTAGTAAAATTTTTATTTAGTCATTACTTTTAATTTTTTTAATTTAGTTTTCAATCTTATATGGTTCTTTTAATTGTTAAAGTCTTGCGCACTGCTTTTTACTGTAGAAATTATATCATTTTCTTAATTAATTTAGAACTAGTACTATTTTTTAAATTAGTTATTTCCGGAAATTTAAAATAAAAAATAAATTCTCAATTTTTATGAAATTCAGAATTAAATTTAGTGGGGATGGATCTAATAGTACCTGAATTTTTGTCTTTAGGGTTCAACTTTAAGAGTCCAAGTTGGGTGGCTGGCAGCATTGTCAGTTTTGCTTTGACAAAATTAAATTGGTGCACTTTTTTGCTGTCAATGGCTTTTATAATTTTAAACCCAATACATAATAATATACTAAAGCACCATTTATACAATATATTTAATGAATTTATCATTTTAATATATTGAATAATTTATATTTGCATAATTGATACAAAACAAGCTCACTTTTTAAAAGAAAAAAACAATTTAAAAGCTAGGAATTTAATCCAATAAAGAATTAACAAGTTTAGTTTGTATGGAATAGAAGTTTGATTTGAAGTGGAAGCCATTCATTTAGATGAATTCTTTCAAGTGTCGTTTTCAGGGACGTCGATTTTGTCTCACAATAATGGTAAGTATTATGCACCAATAAAGGTTTTGTCTCTCTCTATGAAGAATCATGTATGGTTCATTGAAGGGAGTGCCTCGACTCTAATGGATGTACAACCATCAATCAAGAGGTAACTTGAGCGTTTCACTATTGGTGGGATTAGAATCCCTGACCTATTGGATATAGGTTAATTGTTGCGGTATCTAGTACCACTTAGGTAATAGTACTAGATACCTTCCATTGTTGAGGGACTAAATCGATGTCCCTGAGAACAACATTTCGAAGACTTTTTTTGCAAGAGTCGATCTCCCCTTAACAATAGGATTATTTTGTTTAATATTGGATAAATCCATGTATAAGAATATGCAAGGAATAATTATAAAAATTACATTAATATCCTTTAAATAACTAAATAATGTCTTATTTATATTATTATAATTTTATATAAATTTAAATATTGAAATTTAATCATAATATATAAAAATAAAAATCTAAAACAAATTTTTATAATTTTTTTTTGTAAAATCTGTTATCTATAAAATTTTGTATTAATTTATTCTTACATTTAATATTAAATATATTTAATAGAACAAAACTTAAGAATTTATTTGCAAGCATAATTATACAATATTTTTTAAATTTAAAAGAAAATTATATAAAGAAAAAATTATATAATTTTTTTAAAATATTTACCTTATTAGCTTGGGTAACCTAATCCACACAACACGTTCTAGCAATGGCTTGGACTTATATTTTTAACTTTGGGTTAAATTCCGTTGCTCGTTTTATTGTTTAAAATAATAATACTAATTTAAATTTTTTTTATAATTAATTTTAAATATAAAATCATTTGTTATTATTTTAGTGAAATGGTCCATTTGACCAAACAAACTCGAAGTTGAAAATTCTTCTAAAACTGGTTTCGACCTCGTCTCATCTATAAGCATTTTTAATGGTAATAAGGTTTTTTTAAAATTCGAGCTATCCGTTCAATATATATTAAATCATATTGGCTTAATGCATTGTTTAATATTTGAGTTTGAAACTTTTTTTTAATATAGTATTTATGTTATTTTTTTTATCTAATGTGGTACTTGAAAATAATAATATTAACTTTTTAGTATTTAGTTCGAGTTTTAGAGTTACTTTGATGGAAACTCATAATTAGCCAATAATATTAGCAATTATTTTTCATCAAATCCATCCTAAAACTCGAATTAGATTACATCCATCAAACTATAGTTGACAAATTAAATAGATACACAACTAGTACTAAATTAATTCTATTAATAAAATCATGAAAAATTCAAACCTGATAATATTAATAATTAATTTTTGTCAAATAAATTTTAAACCCCAAATCAAACACGAAAAGAATGACTTTTTTATCATTGGGTACCAAAATATATAGTTTTTGTTAAACACAAATACTTGATTGGACAAAAATTAACATAGGCATCACATTAGAAAAAGGTATCAACTTAGGTACCAAATGGTATATTTAACCAATCATATTTGAACAAATACATTATAATTTAATTCAAGATTTTATATATCAAAAGTATTTTTTGTTGACACATTCGAAGCAAGGAAAAATGTTGTGGCTGAAATAGGGGCCACAACTTCAGCCACTGTTTTAGTGTTGTATTTGCCTATTCTTAGAGTTGACAAATTTTAGAACAAAAGTATTAGATGATCTATTTTGAAGACATTTGGACGAGTGAGAGTCTAAAACATGAAGACCCATTGAGATAAAATTAAAGATTTGAAGATTTGTTACTTGTGGATCAAGTTCGATTTCTTGCAGAACAAATAAAATCACTTTTTATATTTGAATTTATTGAATTACACCGAGACTCTTACATTGATTTTTAGCTTTACTTTATAGAAAATTTATTAGACTATGACTCATATGTGTACATTATTTGTTTAAGTTTGGAACTCTTATGTGTACATTATTTTTGTAAGCAATCAATAAAGTCTCTTGTATTGCAAAATTAAGCTTTCCGAGGGAGAAGTTTAATAGGAAATTGATCTAGTTTTTTATACAATGGTGAGGTTGGTAAATTAATGAGAATTAGATCGGTGTTAAGACTTAAACCATTCGTTGTACTGTGAGAATGATATTGGATCATTGCTCTCGGCCTACAGACATAGACTGATGTATTACGTAAACAATTTAGGTGTTCATTTTTAAATTAAAAAAAATTGACATTTTTAAACATAAGAAAAAATTATCATTTTTATTTCATAAGAAAAGAGAAGATTTCTAGACTGAAACTTTTAAACAATTTAAATATTCTATGAATTAGGATGCTCTTTATTTTTTTTAAATATTTAGAATCAATAATATTATTTTCTATTGTGGTTAATCTTAAAAAATTCACATAAAACCAATTTTTTCACCCTTTTTTTTTCTTTCCCTTCCTTTTCCTCTCTTCCTCTTTATTTCCTTCTCCTTTTCCCTTTATTTCTTCACTATTTTCTTCTATTGTAGTTTTCTTCCTAACAAAGTTTTCAGAAGCAGATCAGCAGTTATACCAATTAAACTACTAATTTTTGGTTCAAATTATTAAAAATAGAGAACATTGATTTAATTTCGAATCAACCAATTTGACTGGTCAATTCAACCTATTTGCAAGTCAACTGATCCAATCTCTTATTTCAAATTAATACTTTAATTAATTTTTAATTCAACCGAAACCCAATCCAATTTCAAAAAAGTGCTCCCCATGCTCCACCAAATAGAAAAGAAAAAAAACCCCAAAAACATCTCCCATTTTTTAAGTCTAGCACACCGAGTAGCATCTATCTTCTTTTTACATATAGATAGTTATTTCTATATGTATTTAAATTGACACCATAAAGTAAAACTTTTATTTGTTTTTATGTGATTTAATTTTAGACGTTATAATTGAAATTTAAAATATTTTTTATTTGTCTAATATTAACCCCGTCACTGTTACAAAGTCTTGAAATCATTCAATGAGAGGAAGATATTAAGTAATAATTATGTAATTAAGAAAACCAAACTAGCATTTAAGTTTTGTCAACTATCCTTAATGTCCTATGTCTTACAAGAATAGTTATTTCTCTGTTTATATATTACTGCAAATTTAATCCATTTTATTTTTGTTTGCTTTGAAATGGTGTTTTTACTTTTTGAGTGGCCTATTTTTAGGCTTTTAAGATAACTTTTTTTGGGTAAATTACACTTAAGGTTATTAAATTATTAATAAATTTATGTTTTGGTCACTCAACTTTAAAAAGTTGTAAATTGGTCACTAATTTATTCAAAAGTTTCCATTTAAGTCATTGAATTGTTAAAATCATTGTTGTATAACTTTCTCTATTCTCATTTATGGTTTAGTTTTTTTTTCATGAATCAACTTTGAACGTTAAGAATCTTAGAACCAAAATCCAAACAATTTTTCTTTTCCGATCTCCTATATTAACCGTCAGATTGATTAGTATTTAAGTATGGGTATTGATCTACCATACTAATTGACGGATTATCATTTGGAGCTCGCTTGCTGGCTAAAAAAAAAAAACTTAACAACCTAGTAATTTAAATAAAAACTATCAAAATATTATAACGTTATTAAATATTAAAAATATTAAAATTGATATAAGCTTATAAAAATTATATAAAATTATATATTTTAATAATATTTATATTTTTTTACAATTTCTTATTTTTTTAAAGAATTCTAATACGCTTTTATAAAAATTTAAAAATTTAAAAAAGTTTTATTAATTTTATAAAATTTTTATAATGTATTTGATTTATTTATATTTATTTATAATATTTATAAGTTTATACCAATTTTAATGTTTTAATATTTTTAATATCTAATAATTTTATTTTTTGACCTTTTAATATTTTTATGGAAAAAATATTGTATTAAACTAAAAATTATCACGTGCCACACTATTAATTGATCCATTAATTTATTTTAATAGTCATCATGGTTAACAATAGAAATTATTAACGAAAAAGTTTAATTAATTATTTTAATTATCTACAGGAATTTAATTAGATACAAATTCAATAAAAAACTTAATTGATTTTTTTATATATACTTTAAAAGCATTTAACATATAAGCGTAAAATTAAAGTAGAAGAATATTTTGAAGCATTCAAGTTAAAGTTATTTCTAGAAGAACTTGTTGAATAATTTGGGTTGTTAACTATTATTATATTTGCATTAAAAAGTTTATATTAATAAGTATAAAATATTTAAATTTATTCCTACAAAATCCAATGTCAAGTTTGGGTTCTGCCATTGAGAAGAGGTCAATAGAACATATGTTATTTTATTTATACGAAGGATATTAAAAATTTGTTACAGCTCTACATGCGAAATGAGATTCCACCCTGCCAACTTTGTAATATATCCAACTTATGATTCAATTATTAATCCCACACCCATTTAACTAAATATCTATTTTTAATATTATAAAACTATTTAATTTTAATTAAATATTTTAAAATAAATTATAATTTGAGAGTTTATGGAGTTTGATTTTTTATATTAATTACGTATTATATAATTTAATTATTATTTTTACAGGAATTTTAACTATTATTACATCTCACTATTTTATTGTACAGTGTCGACTTCGAATCTCCACCGCCACAAATTAAAGTTAAATATATAAAAAAAGGGACCCCACCGCCCCACCTCTTCTCTACCTCAAAAACCAAACCAAACCAAACCAAACCCAACCCAACCAAACACTTTTCTCTTTGCATTTTTAGAAAAATAAAATAAATATAAAAATAAATTCGGAGTTTGGACAAGAATTAATTCACATTTTCATATTGTATTTTTATTTATTATAATCATATTTACATTATGTAAAAATATTAAGTTTTTATCAAAACTAAAATGAATTTTTAATTATATTAATATACATTTTTGTTATGATTTAATTATTTAATTTTGAACTACGATTTTACCAATATTTACCATTATAAAATATATCAAGCTTAATTCAATTAGTAGGTAAAAACGTCATAAAAAGAGTTTGAATTTCATTAATATTTTACTTCCAACTTTGATTGTGGTTTGAATTTTTTTATTGTGGTAATATTTTTATTATCAAATTATTTAATATATTTTCTTTATGTTTAATAATTTGAGTAGTATTTTTTAATTATAAAATAAAATATTATTTAATAAGATTTAAGAATAAACACATAAAATCAAACATATAAATTAGTATAAATAAATATAATAAAATTGTCCAATACAAAATACAAAGTATTCTAGATATAATTGAATAATTACGCCAAGAGCTTTTTTCTACGGTATCACCCTTTTTCCCTTTAATTCTACTGTCTTCGAACTTCAGAATTTTCTGTTCAAATTTTTCCCTGGAAAAATAAAACCTTCAAAAAATTTCCGATATAATTGGTACCAGCTGGCGATCGAGGAGAGCGAGCTGCAGTCTTAACAAGCATTGACAAGCCTCCAAACGGCGCTTTCTGCAGTCGACACGCCCACGCCACGCCACGCCACGCCACGCCACAGCTCCGCCATCTACTTTTTAATTTTCCCTTTAAAAAAAAAATTCTTTATATTCAATCAAAACGCCACCACTGCTTTACGCTGCTCTTCTTCTTCTTCTTCTTCTTCTTCTTCTTTCATGAAAAATCTCAAGTCCTCGAGATCTCTGATCCCGCGATTCTCTGATTAAGCATTTCGATTTATTCTTCGATTTTGTAAAAAATAACTTAAGGAGATCTTTCAAGAATAAGAGGCAGTTTCTTCCTAGTTGTTTGCGTTATCTTCGGTGACCGTTTGTGCGTTGAGAGATTTATAGCTGAAAAAGAAGAAAAAGGAAAAAAAAGAGGGAGTAAATTATTCGACTGGAAATTGAAATTTGATTAGTCGACATGGTTACTGGAAATATATTTCATTGCAGAAAGAATTCATGGCCGCCTGAGGAATATGTTAGCCGTCACACACTACATTTGGTAATCCTTTTATTTTTATTTTTTATTTTGGTCCTCGTATATATATTGGCGGAGGAGAGAACTCTGTTGATCATTTTCTAAGTTGATTTTATTTTATTCTGTTTGTTTCATCAGGAAAAAAAAAAGTAGTGTAAAAGCATAAGAAAGAAACTAGTGCTACTATAAAAAAAATTATCAGGATCAATGTTTGTTTTTCCTCGGAACTAGCTGTATCTTGATTGATAAGATTGGAAATTTATTTATCAAAAGATGGAAAATTTACTTACCTTTTTAGCTGTCTCCTGATATTGTAGATGGATACAATACGTGCTTTAGCAAATATTTAGTTTACATTTTCTGTTGATTAAGGAATTTGGCTGTTTCTTTGTATTAGCCACTAATCAAAGCTTGATATCAGTCTTGCAACTAATCATAATTCAGGAAAAACTTTAGAAAAATTAGAAGCTTGACTGCCTGTTGTAATTCCTATTTTTGATATGAACGGTTGATTTTTACAGCTAGTGTCTGATCAAAATCCTATAAATTTTGAAAAAACAGTTGAAAAAGAAGTTTTGAACTTGATGGTTATGTCACATGATAAAGTTTTAAGTCTCAAATGTATGGAAGAGACTGATCATGTCTGGTAACATCTCGAATTAATAGGAGTTTGTTCTTCCTGATATTTTTTCATATTTGACGATCTTAAATTCAGTAATTATGCCATATGGAGTGAGTGTTTATTGCTGAGTAGGAGGATAAAGGATGACATCTTTGTTTGATTAGATTTTCTTATTAAAATGGCACATCGATTCTATCTAAAACTATTTTTTGACATGATAGTTTTAGGTTTAGTTTGAGATGAACTTCTAGCATTCTGCTATACTAATTCTGCTGGTTTTATACTCCTATATAGTTTGATTTTGATAGTGCTGGTCCACCAAAACATGCTTGGAGAAGGCGATTAAACAGCCATGCTAATATTCTAAAAGAATTCAGTATTACGTTTATGGAAGCAATAAAGATGGTAAGTGATGGAAAACCCTATTTGGCTGATTTAAGATACAGATAATTAACTTTTGTAGCAAGTGTGCATGCTATCCCCTTTCCTGATTACCTCTTCTAATTGATCTCCGAATTTGAAACCTTAGGTGCGATTAGGTATACGACTATGGTCCTACGTTAGGGAAGAGGCATCTCATGGCAGGGTAATTCTTTGTTCTATTTAGTTTGCAGCTATTTGCTTCTTTTTTCTTTTTCAAATTTTGGAAGCAGGCAATTTTTGTGGATATCACAACTGCAGGATAAAGAATTTTTCTGAGTAATTTTTTATGTTGTGGCATGGTTATGTGCAGAAAGCACCTATTGACCCTTTCACCCGTGAAAGTTGCAAGCCATCTGCATCTCAAGGAGTTCCATTGGGAGGAATGGGGTATTTATGTGGTTCAGCTAAATGGTTTGGTTTGTACTGCTGGAAGGTTTTATGCATCTGATTGTGGCAATTTGTGTTGCAGGAGTGGGAGTATATCCAGGGGTTTCAGAGGCGAGTTCAGACAATGGCAAATTGTTCCTGGAACTTGCGACTCTTCACCTGTTATGGCTAATCAATTCTCTGTAAAGCTTAGCTCTTCAACTTGTTTACTTGTTGACTCTTCTTAGTATTATTTTAATTCTAGGAATAATCCAAATAAAAAAGTATGAACGCAAAATAAGATTGCTGTACTTATGGTTTCAGCGTTGCCATTTGAGCATATGAAATATGCATTGAACTTGAATATTTGTTCCTGTAAAGACAAATTGACAACTTTTCTTTAAAAGAATTTTCAAGTTATCATTTAGATTTAATAAAGTGATTTTCGTTTTTCAAGGTATCATTTAGATTTAATAAAGTTATTTTCATTTTCTCTTTCTAATCTAGCACCATCAAATATGGTTCCTGTGGAAAATTGAATTTTGAATATGATCTTAGTAGCAGATTATAGGTGCTCCAAGTTAATTTCTTGAAAAATATGAAAGTCTCTCTTCCCACCCCCCCCAGTTGAGGGCAAAAAAGAAACATTAAACCGGCTTTTTCTTTCTCATAATGGTTTTATTCTTTTTCTATGCTGCAGATATTTGTATCTCGTGATAGTGGGAATAAGAAGTATGCATCGGTTTTGGCTCCAGGGCAACATGAAGGATTAGGGTAAGAAGGGAAATCTCTTAAGTTCTAATACAATTATTCTAAAAGCTACTGGTATAAATATGCATGTTGCTAAATAAATAGATTTGACGAAGAAAGATTAATTTGCGATTCCTGTGACTTGTGGCTTGCCTAGATTGAAGAAGATTATCTTCCTTTCGTCATAATATTGAAGTTCAATATGGAACAAGTCTAATTTCAGTTTCATGATTTCAGGAAAGCTAGAGATGAGGGTATCTCATCATGGGGTTGGAATCTGAGTGGCCAGCATTCTACATATCATGCTTTGTTTCCTAGAGCATGGACAATATATGATGGTATCGTTCAAGCTTTCTTTGTTATACAAATCAGTTTATTTTTCTCTGGATTGTGTTTTATAAGGGTCTTTTTTTTTCAGGTGAACCAGATCCTGAACTAAAAGTGTCATGTCGTCAGATATCACCTTTCATACCCCACAATTATAAGGAGACCAGTCTTCCGACAGCTGTTTTTGTCTACACAGTATGTTTACTAAGATCTAATATCAGGAACTTAAGTGACTCGTTACACTTAGCCCTTTTTGGTCTCTTCTGCTATTTCAGAATTAATTTATAATTGGTTATTTACAACACTATTTTATAGCTTTTTGTTTGTTTTTGTTTCTTACAAGGCCATTATGTGTTCTATTGCAGTTGGTGAATACTGGAAGAGAAAGGGCAAAAGTCAGCCTACTCTTCACATGGGCGGTAAGTTCATTTCTGGGTTCAAGCTTGTTTAATTTTTCATTTAATTTTACGCTATCAATAAAAAGACTGGTTCTTGCATTTTTCAGTAATCGATGTTTGTTTCTGCAGAATTCAATTGGTGGAGTTTCACACTTATCAGGAGATCATGTGAACGAACCATTCATGTGAGTATATTTATTGTATGTTCTTTCTATTTGGACTATGTGCATTGGATAATTATTGACTTCCTTCTCTTTTATTTGATAGAGGCGAAGATGGAGTCTCTGGTGTACTTCTTCATCACAAGCAAGTCATGAAACCTTAATAGCTATATATATGACGGTTGGTTTGCAGTTTTCACCTGTTTATTTCACTGTTAGAAGAAGTGAAAGGGAACACAATGTATTAAGCACCTTTCTGGCTTCGTCTAATCCTGAGCCCCTTTCTTAATAGACACAAGCTCAAAAATAAGTAGGGCTAAAAGAAATTGAAAAAAAGAAGACGCAAAAGTTAAAGCTGGATTCTGACATAAGCCACTTAATCATGCATCACTAAAAAATTCAAAAAAGAAAAAAAGATAAGAGATATTTCCCTCGTGAAACTCAGTAGCTTAATTAAGATACATCGTTTACTAAAAGAAAGAATGAGCAATGCATTTTTTGTTATGAGACCGTACTTCTGTTGCTAGCAGAAGTTGTTAGAATGGTATGGCATTTTTCTCAGGGATGAAAAGCTCCTAGAACTCACTCAATTTACATTGTCATGTGGCGAACCTGCATTTACTCTCAGTTTACTGACAATTTTAACTACTGGATAGAATATTATAAAAAGCTAGATGGTACTCTCTTTCTTTTTTGTTACAAATAGGGGGACATAATTTCATTCCTAGGTAATGTGATGAGAAATCTCGAGGGATATGTCTGATTATTGCATTTTTCTGAAGCATAGATGAGACGTAATGAGTATGCCTGATTTGTTTGATGTGAAAAGGCATAAATCATTCAGTTTACTTTGTCTCATGACACACCTGTTTTCCTTATAAACCTTCTAGGCCTTTTAGATGTTTGAAAGGTAATTTGGAGGCTTTCTGTAACAATCCAAAGTTCAAAATATTGGTACTATATCAGCGGGTTATTCTTTTACTTCTAAATATATGATCAAGAAACTAGATTATTTCTTAAGAATTTTGTTAATATGCTTAATATATATTGTGAAGCATCTAGTTTGTCTTTTCCCTGAGACCTTGAATTCTGAAGATTGTTGGAATATTAAAAAGTTTGCTTTTGACCTCTATTATTAAGATTTTTTCTGAATTAGCACTGGAACTTTCCTCCAGTCCATGAGTTTCCTGGACTTTTTTTCATTGCTGCATTGTTATTGTTTGTATGTTCAAATGAATTATTATCCAGCTAGCCTGCTTGCATTCTGCTTTGGTGCATAAGTTATAAATATATTTCTAACACAACAAATGGATTCAAAATGTTCCTAAGAATTGCAATCCTTTCTCAGGACTGCTAAAGGGAACCCCCCTGTTACTTTTGCTATAGCTGCATGTGAAACCCAGAATGTCAATGTGACAGTCCTACCATGTTTTGGTCTTACTGAAGGTCGGTCTGTAACAGCGAGGCAGATGTGGGATAAAATGATGCAGGTAAGTTGTAAACTTGCTACCTTTAATTTCAGCCATGGAACTTGTCAACCTTGGATATATATTCAATCACAAATTTGTAATCTTACTGTACGAATTACTAATAGTGCTACAGTATCCTTTCCAAGTTTGTTAGAATTTATTGCCATGCTATGCCTTTTCCTGACCCATTTACGAATTACATTGTTGTTTTTGTGGCTAAAGGATGGACAATTTGATCGCCAAAATTTCAATAGTGGCCCAAGCATGCCTTCATCACCTGGAGAGACACTATGTGCGGCAGTCTCGGCCTCTGCCTGGGTGGAACCCCATGGAAAATGTACTATTGCATTTTCTCTTGCTTGGTCTTCTCCAAAAATAAAATTTTTAAAAGGGAGCTCATACCATAGGTATATTTACAATGCCCTTTTCCCTTTTTCCTATTAGTGCATGCCAACATGTTTAATTGCTGTGTTTTACCAGACCCTGGATTGGATGTTTGTGATATTGCTTTTATTATGCGGCTTGCTTATAATCAATTCATAACAGATGAAAGGCGCCAACATGAATCTAATGCCACAAGAAATTTCACACTTCAGTGTTGTAGGAAAACACTAGTTATTAGTGTCTCTGGTTCTTGCTATCCTTATTATGTTTTCCTTGTTAAGTAGGATTGAAGACTTGTAATTTGCTTACTTCTCATTTTATTTACCCCAGGAAAGCTGATTAATGTGTTGTTTTTATATCAAGGAATGCTGGCTTTGCTTGTTCTCAGTGACATCTTTATGTCAGGTTGGTATTACGATTAGATGATTATTTCTGAGAAGTTCTTTTCTTTTCTTACAGGAGATACACAAAATTCTATGGCACTTCTGAAAGAGCAGCTTTGAACTTGGCGCATGATGCACTGACAAGTATGCATTTGGCTTAAATATCTTCCATTTTCTGGCAGTATTTTATATCTCAAGTCATTGACTGTAGTCGTGCTTTCCAATATGTCTTTTTCTTTCAGAGTTATATTGTTTAAGAGATTTCTATTATTTTCATTCATCTAAGACCTATAACATTTGGATTGTTCTTAGATTACAAGCGGTGGGAAGAAGAGATTGAAAAATGGCAAAGTCCTATCCTCAACGATCAAAGGCTGCCAGAATGGTAACATCCGCTGCAACCTTCTACTTTTCTCATCATCCTTGTCTTGCATTTTGTTCTGTATGCCCCTTTACTTTTAATTTACTGGTTTTGTGTCCAAAAAGAATTTTTCTTCCATGTAACAAGGCCTCCTCTTGGTCATGTGGAAGCTAGTATATAAGAAAAGTGGTATATGAATATGATGTGTTACTCTTTCTAAATGGCTTTCTAGTTCCTGAATGCTTGCTTATGCTATGTCAGCGCTAAAATAGACTTGAAATGTATCCATGATCAGCACATATTTGTCTTTCCTTCTTGGCTAGACACTAGAAAGAATGTGAATATGAAAGAGGGGATGGGGTGGATTTGAGACATCGGAGTCCATGCATCTTTGACTCTTTCCAGGGGCTCATGGAACTTTAGTGTATTTGGTCAATGCCTTTGAAACTCTGCATAACCATTGTTCAAAATATATCAGTCTATTGTAGTTTATTTTTGGTTCTATACTGTCAGTTTGTGTTTATAAGCAATGACATTACCTCTGAAAAGGGAAGGGAGTATGTATTTAGTCGCATATTTCTTCATATTTCATGGTAATTAGCAAACCCTTTTTATATATTTTCAGGTATAAATTTACACTGTTTAACGAGCTCTACTTTTTGGTTGCTGGCGGAACTGTTTGGATAGGTACTTATGCAATGTGCCCTGCTCTTTTTACATCTTGGTTTAGCTTAAATTTATTTTGTGCACTGTTCTACGTTCTGCATCATTTACTTGTATCATCTTGTGTAGCAGTAACTTATAACATCTTAATCTTTCTAGCTTAAATACAAGTTACATAACCACTTTGCAGATTCTTCCTTGCCATCTACAAATGTGAAAAATGATCAAGATTCACCAGAAGATGCACAAAGAGTAGATGTAAAAGTAACTGAAGCTGAAGTGAACCGCAGGCATACTACTATTTCTGAGTACAGTACGACTAGTGGCTGTAACGGTTCTACTGGTGATGGGTTAAAGAATAACAGCGATCCAGCTGTTACTCAGAATAAAAGGAACAGCAATAATTTGTCAGAGCACTTCAAATGGCAGGATCAACTAGATGACTATGACGATGTTGGTAGGTTTCTGTACTTGGAAGGAGTGGAGTATATCATGTGGAACACTTATGACGTGCACTTCTATGCATCTTTTGCCCTTCTTGGTCTTTTTCCCAAAATTGAACTTAATATTCAACGTGACTTCGCAAAAGCTGTTTTATCCGAGGATGGAAGGAGAGTGAAGTTTCTAGCGGAAGGTAATTACGGAATTCGAAAAGTTAGAGGAGCTGTTCCTCATGATTTAGGGACTCATGATCCTTGGAATGAAATGAATGCATATAACATACATGATACAAGCAAATGGAAGGATTTGAATCCCAAGTTTGTGCTTCAAGTGTACAGAGATTTTGCTGCTACAGGAGATATGCAATTTGGAGTTGATGTTTGGCCTGCTGTTCGCACTGCAATGGAGTACATGGAACAATTTGATAGAGATGATGATGGCTTGATAGAAAATGATGGATTTCCAGATCAAACTTATGATGCTTGGACTGTCCATGGTGTAAGTGCTTACTGTGGTTGCTTATGGCTTGCAGCTCTCCAAGCTGCCGCTGCAATGGCTGAGCAGATAGGTGACAGGTTCTTTGCTGAAACATGCAAAACTAAATTTTGTACTGCCAAATCAGCATTCGAAAAGAAACTGTGGAACGGCTCTTATTTCAAGTATGACAGTGGATCAAGTAGTAATAGTAAGTCGATACAAGCGGACCAACTGGCAGGGCAATGGTACACAGCGTCTTCTGGCTTGGCTCCACTTTTTGATGAGCTCAAAATAAGAAGTGCTCTTCAGAAAATATATGATTTCAATGTGATGAAAGTTAAGGGAGGTCGGATGGGCGCAGTAAATGGGATGCATCTCAATGGAAAGGTGGATGAGACTTGCATGCAGTCACGTGAAATATGGACTGGTGTTACCTATGCTGTAGCGGCAAATATGATTCTTGCTGGAATGGAGAAAGAGGCATTTGCTACAGCTGAAGGCATTTTCATTGCAGGCTGGTCAGAGGAGGGTTTCGGGTAAGTCTTTAACATGATTCCCAATTCCTCATATTAGTTCATATGATTGAAATTGTTGGTATTTATGCAAAAGAAACATGATAAGTAATTTCCTTGGCCATCAAAAACATTGGTTTGTGTAGTTCAAGTGATCAACGAGATACTAAATGGCCTGTGCTATCTCCTTTGGTGATTGACAACCTGATTTTAGTCATCCTAGTGATACCGATAGCCGGACTCCTAAACTGCGCTTTATTTTTAGGATCGTGTACTTTCACTGAGATTAGCCTTCAAAACCTTCTTATAAGGGATATGAAAGTTAACTTCATAGTTCCTACTTTTTGTGTCCTTTTCGATCTTATCTAAATCCCAATTTCTTTTTCAAACAGATACTGGTTCCAGACTCCGGAAGCATGGACAATGGACGGCCATTTCCGATCCCTTATATACATGAGGCCTCTTGCAATATGGGGTATGCAATGGGCACTCTCTATACCCAAAGCTATACTCGACGCCCCTAAAGTAAACATGATGGATAAAATCCTGATATCTCCGGCAACGTTTTCATTGTCTCTCACCGAGACCGGAGTTAGAAAGATTGCTAATAAAGCCAAGTGCTTCGGGAATTCGGTATTGCATTGTGCATGCTGATCATCATACTCATGTAGAACCCCGACATGTTAAATTAAGTTGTCATCGGCTTCCCTTTTAACCCCATTTTCAGCAGAAATTAGAAGCTGGTGCAGGTTTATAGGGAAGCTGGGAATAACATAACTGAGCGGCAAAAACGTGGCCTAGCAAAAGAAAAATAGTGAGCCATTCTGATAACTAGGACTTGTAGCACATTTTTTTCTTCTTATTCTTATTCTTATTAAGAAAATGTGATTTTTTCATTGGTTGAGGTGTATCATTGAAAACCCGACCATTTACGTATTCACTTGAAATTAGGCGATAATCCCAGTAAAATATGGATATCCATAACATCTGTGACTTATTTCTGATTCCGACACCACGCATATATTATATTCGCTACCGGTAAAAAATTGGTATCCATTATCTGATGCTATTATCTTTTCGCTTGTGCTATATATATTTAATATAAAAACAATTTTAATTGTATAAGAAAAATCATCTATGTACTGGCCGTAAACTAAGCAGAAGATTCATACTTCCCTCACCGGATGTTTTAGTTGTTTTCGTAAACTATATTTTTATTTTAGTTTTAAACTTTATCTTATTTATTTCATAAATTAGGAATGAATAAAGAAAATATTAGATGGATTAGGTAAGAATGGTGTCACTTCTGGAGTAGATATTTTTATCTGAATCTTCGATTGAGATGTAACATCTGATTTCTGGTGAGTACGTCGTTTTCGAGAGAATAAGTCATTCCCAGGATTTTCTCTTTTTACGTGTTCCGTTACGTAGTATGTTCCCCTCATTTTGTATGAGAAATAAATACCATTCATCATGTAGTATAATAAGTGTACAAGTCTGTTGTATCATAAATATTTAGTATTGCCCTTTTTTCATGTACTCATATAGTCAATGGTGTTTATTTTATGCCTTGGTTAAGGAAATTCCTTATAAATAAGGATGAGTTTTTGCTGAAAGGGGAGCTGTTTTACATGCTTCAGTTATCTTTTTAAGACGCTCTTCAAGTGCTCTTGTAGAAAAAAGAAGTTTTTTAAACTTTTTACATTATCTTTTAGAGTGGAAAAATATATATAAGAAAAAAATTATGAGGTTTTTAAATTCTTTATTGTTGGTTGTTATTTCCTCATTTCTTAGTTATGGTTTTGTTTTATGTTCAGCAGTGACATAAGTCATATGCTTTGTAATTGCTATTACGGTAGATCCTATGTATAAAAGATCTCATGGTATTAGTTGACGACGACGAATTTGAAAATCGCAGCCAAGCATTGTAACGAAGTAAACTGTAAAATTAAATAAATATATAATATAACCATTAATTTTTTCAATTTTAATCATTTAGAAAGAATTTGTCCTCAAAATTAAATAAATAGTAGACAATTTTAACCCTTAAAAGAAATCTTGTCCTTCAAATTGAAACATTTGCCCGAGCACACGGTACTCTTTGATAAAAGGAGAAAGGATAAGTCGTTTTGTACTCACGGCGTGGCTGCTTGATTGAAGACAGCGTGCAGCCCTTATTTTTAATTAAGATGGAGGAGTTTATCATTACCCGCATTAAGTTGTGTGGGATCTGTAAGAGCAACTTGACGCCTCTGATGCGAGCAATGTGGAGGAAAGTCTTTACTTCATATTTGATCCTAACAATAATTATTTCACTTTTCTGAGCTACCAACAGATGGAGAGTGTGAATTTGACACTCCAAAGAAGGAATCCATGATGGTAGAAGCATGTTAATTCTGGCTTTCTTTGTAGCCTGGGTAGTGGGGTTGATAAGCGTTATTGTAATTAATTTTTGGATAAACTATATCAGTGCTAAATGTTACATAGCATTGCTTGCACTAATTGAATGTTTTCTTTTTTCTTCTCTTTTACAATTTAGTTTTTTTCATAAAACAACTTTGAACGTCATGAATTTATAAATTAATATTCAAGTGACTTAAATAAAAACTTTTGAATAGTTAATAACCTAAAAAAAACTTTTGAATAGTTCAGTGGCCATTTTATAACTTTTAGATTAAGTGACCAAAATGTAAACTTATCAATAGTTTAGTGACTTCAATTGTTATTTACTTTATAATTTTTGGGTACGATTAAGGTATTCTTTATATCTATTTTTTGGTTGAAATTAAGGTATCCACCATCGATATCAATAACTAATCCTTCAATGCGAGTGCTCTATAAAGAGATAAACGACTTATTATAAAATATATTTCATTCCCTTTAGTGAGAACCGAACCTCCTCTATCATAATTAAATGATGAGATATTCTTTATATGCATTTTATAGTTTATGAATATTAATTTTTTTTGAAGCCCGTGCCATGGCATATCTAAAGTTCAAATACGTATTTTGTCCTGAAAATGCACCTTACCTTACTATTGCTGCAACGGTGCTTCCTCATCGCAATTATTTCCATCTCCACCAAATAATTTGCTGCATTCATTTTATAAACGTCAATGGCATCCTACATTGTGATGTTGGAGGTTGCGACCGCTGTGGCAGCTGCTAGTGCTGCATCATCCACCCTATGCTGTAGCTACTAATAACCAGATGTCATGGATGTGGGGTTAATCGAAGGGTTATAATTTAGGGCCGTAGAATGGAACCATCATGAAAATGGCATATTGTATTTTCATTTCTACTTAAATTTCTAAATTCCGCTCATCATCAATGAAATATGCTTCATCTGACTTTCCGTATCACCAATGAATTATTTAACGCACTTTGTGTTCAAAAAATTAACTAAATACAAATTAATTCTTTAAACAATGAGCTTGAAATTTTTTATTTCCCAAACTAAATTTCAAAACTAAAATTTTAAACCCAAAAACTAAATTTAATTTTCAACGCTACATTATTTTTTTCTTTATTCGGAATTTCTGAAAATAATATTTCCCAAAAACAAACATTTAAGAATTGAATACAAAAGGGCAAAAAAGAAATCTACATAAAGTCAAATGGTTAAACACAAGCCAACCTTGAAAAGTATATAGATACAATCATCATGAGGCTCAATCTTCCTGTCTCATCTGCAGTCTCTTGGCCATATGACACCCGAAAATAGCCAAATCTTATGCTTGATGCTGCTACTAATTCCTTAAAAAAACCGACATTTTGTTCGCTGGATCAACCTATCCAACATCATTGAATGATCAATAAAGAAAACAGCTTCATAGATAATAATATATCCCTCAATTTCCCGTTAATAAAAGATAAATCATACCAGGCTGCTGCGAAACTGTCTTATTTCAGCTTAGTCGAGCTTGACATTAGAGTACAAAAGTGTGTCCCTTGTCAGTGGCATATTGAGAAGGAAGTAAACCTGCAGTAGTGAAAAGGAAAATGTAAATGAAAAACGGATATATACATGGCACAGTTAAAAGAAATATGATCAATCGAATAAACGAGTCTTACAGCCACACCCCAATAATTGAACAGTCATTAAAACTCCTAAATCAGTGAACAGTATAGAGGATGTGGATCAATATGGACAATGATGCAACAGACCAAAGTCTTTGCCAATGAAAACCTAGAGAAAGAATTTTCTTTTTCCCTTTTCCAGAGGATCCCAATGCTTTTTCTTGGATCCTATAGCGGGTCACTCTTTTGCACCCACTAAGTATAACAAAGTCTTGCTTTAAATCAATCATCAGAATTCAAAGCAGTATAAAAACCGATTTCTCTGAATTTTTAACTAGCTGGAAAACCTGAGGTGAAAGAACTCCCAAAGTTCATTAAAGTACAATTATTTGGTTTTATGAAATTGGATTTAAGATAGAGCTCCAGTATTACAAGAAATGTTTAAAAACAAAAAACTCTAGGAACCACGCAAAAGCTGGCACCCGACTTAATATTTAAAACAGATCTTACCCCCAGGAGAGTGGCGATGAGAAGAACAACTCCAGTTATCCATGCAAGCGTTCTTCGAACCAAAACTTGTGCAGCAAGGGTGGTATTAGTTGGAATTTTTGTTTCTGCCAACCAACGTGGAGATGGACGAGAGGTAAACATCACATTTATCAATGGTTTTGATCCTGGCTGAGATGCCCCATTAAAGACAAAAACTCCAACAATTTGACCTGCCCAATAAGCGGTTAGAGTTTTAAAAAAAATCAGCAGCCAGGGATTGAGAGAGGGGGGGGGGGGAGAATAAATACTGCCATCAACTCAAGAGAAGAAAAGCAATCGCTCTAAATTTTGTGAATAATAATATCATCACAAATGTTCAAAGATTTCAACATGAATTGGTATGTCTAGTTTTACAGAGATATATAAATATATATGTACGTTACTGTGTTCTTTACCAAAAGTTGCCACTATGTCTGCCTTTGCATTTGTATACACAGAGTATGTAATAAAAGTAAATCTTAATCAAATGGTTTAACTGAAGACCTTTTTCATTCTATGGGAGTGTGTTCAATACTTTACCAACCTTCATATGCTGTCTGCAGTGAATCAAATATCTTTGGAAGTGTGGCAAGCAGAAGCCTCATTCCTAGCTTATCAAAACCATCAGCATCCTGCTGCTCTTGCAAAGCCTGTATTACATATATTGTTGGAGACATTAAGAGGATTAGCAAGTAGGCAAGTAATGAGGAAGCAAACATAAACGAAAGGCAATACAACTACAGACATTAAAATAACATGAAGATACATGACCAAATAGAAAAAAGAATAAGCATGTCTGATGCTTGACGCCCATAATTAGAGACAATCCAAGAGAGTTTTAATTGATATTAAACGCCATCATGGAAAGTGAAAGGGATAAAAGAAACCTTCCCACTTAAACATGATGGTCTCCAAATATATTTTCAGGCAAGACATCAATGCATGAAAATAAAATACTACTATTAGCCAAATGAAGTCCATATGTTTAGCACCTTAATCCCATCAAAAGAACCCACTATCAACTCAGCAGGTCTATGCAAAGCCTGTGACAGATCTTCATGCATTTGCATTGCTTTCCTTATATTGTGGGACAGAGCAAACAGTTTTGATGCAAATTCCCTGTGTACTTTCTGCAAAAAACCAAAATCAAAAGCACTCCATTAGGTAAATAAGACTTCAAGACAAAATATGACTACTACTATGAAACAGCGCCAGTCAAAAACAATTCATAGAACAGCAGATAAATATTGGTTCCTGAATAAGACCTTTGACATATGAAGGTTCACATTGTCACCATTTTCCAAGGGAATTGCCAATATTCCATGCAGTGGCTTAGTAGCATCGGGTACATATGATGCACCCAACCAAGATGCCTAAACACATTTAAAAACCAATGTCACATGTGTGACCCAGATACACAATCAAAGCGAATATAAACAACCCAGAAATTAACTAAAGCAAGCGAAGAATAATAAACTAACAAAGTCATTGATCTCTTCTTCAGTGTAATCTCTTAGAGGCTCGTCCAAGGAAATAACAGATACTTGCTCTTCATCTACAAGAAAATTTATGCAGTGAACAAATATTATGAATATATGCATTCGGGGAAAATCAAAAACACAAAAATGTTATGACTACATCCACTAGTTTTATGTATTGCTAAAAGGTCAGGTACCTGGAAGTTGAATGTCCACTTTACTTGAACCAAGACCAACACTACTCTTCAAGGCTTTGTGGAAGAGAGCATTCTTGGGTCCAACAACAAGAGGATCTGAAGACCAAAGAACATTTATTTAAAGCAAAACACTTGAGAGTAGTAAGGGGAGAAGAATCAGAGCAAATGAACTTTTATGAAAAGAAAAGGTACCATCAACTCCACTAACTTCAAGCATAAAAACAGCACGAGGTCTATCAAACGGATTAGAAATGAGAACCTCATTCAGCTGCAAAAAAGCGTCGGATATCTTTGAATTAAAGCTTCTAAGAAGAGAAATAGGAAAACTAACAAATTTATTACTGAGGACAGGTAACACTAAAGAGCGTGACCTTAGATGAGCCAGCAGCTGAAAGTGTAATGGGTGGTGGAAAACCAAGCAAGACTGATGCAGTCGCACCAACTTCAGGTAACAACATTGGCTCTGACTGTTAAAGGAGACATGACAAAGGTTATTCCAATATCAGTAAGCCGCATATATATACATATGGACAAAGTAATTTCCCCTACTATCCAAAGTCCATCTAGAAACACATTGAAAAACTTTATATCATATAAAAATGGCAGACTGACAGAAAATGATAGTAACATCAAATTATCAATACAATCTTTAACATTAATCAATTTAAAACTAGTAATAATACAAAGAACAAGAAAGCTCTTATACATAGTAAAACATCTACATAAAACAAAATCACTAAATTAAAATACTACATAAGTTCCAGATGTTATTTTCCAATTTTACATATTCTGGACAATTCAACTTAACTATCCACAATCTCTTAATACTTAAAATCTTCACCAAATTATAATTCTTGAAACCTAATTATAAATGAGTGAATTAAATTAGAGTATAAATAAATAACTAAATAAAACCTGAGAGACATCGTTAGAGGATGGAGCGCGAAGGAATTGATGAGTAGAACTGTCGATGAAGAAAACTGATGCAATAGATTCAGCCTACAGTAACAAAAATCAGAAAAAGAAAGAAAGAAATTGAATCAACTAAAAGAAAAATTACAATCAGATATAATTATATGAAAATAAAACAAGAGATTTAGAGATAACAAACCCTAGAGATTGAGAAGAGAAGTGATGAGATCAGGAAAAAATCTATAATCTTCATGGTAAGAAAAATGATTGATTGAGGGAAAGCGCGAGAGCGATCTGTGTTCTGTTCTTTTACCAATTTAATCTGTGTGGAAAAAATATGGTTCAAAAAACCGTGTGGATTGAGGTAAGTATTTTACCTACAATTATTATAAGCAAAATTAAAATTGTTATCTAAAAATATTATAAGCAATTAATTAATTTTTTAAAACTAAAAAATATTTTTATAATCTTTATACTTTTAAATAATTTTAATAATTTTTAATTATTTAAAAAAATTAATTTTAAAAAATTAATTAATTATTTATGTGAACAGCAAAGTTAACAACTACTTTTTCTCTTTTTGAGTGATTCCACAAACAAGTTTAAAAAAAATTAAATAGAACTAAAATGAATTTTTGTAAACTTGAAGTTCAAATAAATTATTCTATCTATTTTTTATAATATTAATTTGTCTCTTGAATTTGTTTAGAAATTTTAATTTTTTTATGTGATTAGTACTTTAACTTGTATTATATCATCTAGGTTAATACATATGCACTAATACCGTTTATTTTTTTAATGTGAATTGATAATCAATCTATTAATGACACATGATAGTTCATTAATATGCCACATGAAAAATATAAAAGAAACTTTAAAATATATAAATTAATAAAAAAGTTATAATTTTTTTTTTCAGAATGTACCTAAATAAAATTTGTACTATTCTTTTGTTATTTTTTTTAATTTATGCTTATCACATAGTATTTTGAAAAGCTGCTGCATGTAATCACTAGATTAATTACTAATGTTATTGCAACACAAATTAATAGAGTTAGTGTGGAGATATCAATAAGTGATTAAATAAAAATTTAAGTACCAATTAGATATTTTTGGATAAATTCAAGGGGAAATACATATTAACACTTTTAGTTACCAGTGCTGTCCGTACGTACTGTTCTTCTTCCTTAGCAAAGCTGATTGATTCCCGTGAAGAAAACTTTATATATTTCAATTGGCCTGTAAGTATAGGAAAACCCATCATTGCACGTTTAGTTGTTAATGAAAGCAAGCTTCCATATACTGTTTTATTTATGTTCTTTGTCCTTCACCCATTTTCTTGACAATCATATGGAAGCTAGATTCTTTTCTTTATAGTAGAGAGCTCTTGATGGTTTTTTCCTTCATTCCTTGCACACTTCCTTTTAGCATCTGATTTCCTCATTGTGATCATCTCTGAGGTTCTTACACCAATGATATCATATACATACATATGTATATATAGTCATGAATTCAACAGAGGCCTTTATATCATCGTTTGATTTGGGAAAGCATGGAACAGGAGTATATTATTTTGCTTCAGAAAATCTTGGTAGTTCTATTTTCTGTAACTTTGTTCTGGAAGATAATCAAGCACATCTGTGGTCTATTGGTCATAGAAAAAGAGCCTGTGACGGTACTCGTTACCGGCGCTGCAGGCAAGCTTGAAGCAATTCTTGTCTTTTTATCATCTTTTTTCCTTTATCAAATATGACAAATCGTGCACATAAATCATAAATAGTTTCATTTATGCTTATGTAGTTTCAAAAGTTTGATTTTCTTCAACAGGACAAATTGGCTATGCTCTTCTTCCCATGATTGCGAGGGGGGTCATGTTAGGCCCTGATCAGCCTGTAATTATTCACATGCTTGATATCGAACCTGCAGCTGAGGCCTTGAATGGAGTCAAAATGGAACTGATTGATGCTGCCTTTCCTCTGCTCAAAGGTATATATATGTCTCATGACTCCCATTTTCTTGGTTGAAAATTACTTATGATTTCTCGTCATGTTGTTTCGAAAAAGATGTTGTTGCGACGACGGATGTTGTCGAAGCCTGTCAGGGCGTCAATATAGCTGTCATGGTTGGCGGATTCCCACGGAAAGAAGGTATGGAAAGGAAGGATGTGATGTCCAAGAACGTATCGATTTATAAAGCTCAAGCTTCGGCCTTGGAACAGCATGCTGCTCCTGACTGCAAGGTGAGAAAACCAGTCTAATTACCAATACAAATTGTTATGAAATTTGACATCAGATATATTAGTACCAGTTCTTATCATCCAGGTGCTAGTGGTTGCCAATCCAGCCAACACCAACGCACTTATCTTGAAAGAATTTGCACCTTCAATTCCGGAGAAAAACATCACTTGCCTTACTCGTCTCGATCATAACAGAGCATTAGGCCAAATCTCTGAGAAGCTAAACGTTCATGTTAGTGATGTGTGGAATGTTATCATATGGGGAAATCACTCGTCCACTCAATATCCAGACATTAATCATGCAACTGTCAAAACCACAAATGGAGAGAAATCTGTTAGAGATGCCATAGCAAATGATAATTGGTAACAAGAAACCCCTAGTCTATCTTGATGCTTTTTAATAAGTTTCCAATCGTTATAATAACTCTTCCTAGGTTGAACACCGAGTTCATTACCACGGTGCAGCAGAGAGGGGCCACCATTATCAAAGCTCGCAAGCTATCGAGTGCATTGTCAGCTGCAAGTGCTGCTTGTGATCATATACGTGATTGGGTTCTTGGAACACCCAAGGTCGTTAATCTTTATTTTTACATTGCTTCTTGTATTGACAACTCTATTATTTACTTTGGGTTCATTTGTTCAGGGAACATGGGTGTCCATGGGAGTGTACTCTGATGGGTCATATGGAATTCAGCCTGGCATTATGTACTCCTTCCCAGTTACATGTGAGAAAGGACAATGGTCAATTGTTAATGGTAAGTTGCATTCACTTCGACCATGCCAAAATTGATGCATACTTGAGGCAATGATTTGCTTATTTGAGAATATTTCATTGCAAATGGCAGGGCTCAAGATAGATGAATTGTCGAGGGAAAAAATGGATGCAACGGCGAAAGAGCTGATGGATGAGAAAACACTTGCCTATTCTTGCCTGATTGATGATTAAGTGAATGAATAGTTGGAGACTAATCAGTAGCTAATGAACTCATGAAAATCATTATCATAGTAATAATAAGGGAGAATAAGGCATTTTATTCTATTTGTAAATCTTTATCCAGGCTAACTTTGTGTTTATTTGCAGTGAACATCTGTCTTTATACATAAATTTGCAAAATTTCTCATTTACCTCAATACTACGTTAATTGAGGATTCCAAAATAAATATTGGATACCAATGTGTCAAATACGATAATTTTTTTAGCAATGAAAGATGAAATTATATATATTCAATTAACACAATTATGGTAATAAATAATTCTAGCCTAGTTCAACTTGTGTAGCGAGAATTGGTCATAGTAGCAGTTTAACGGTTAACCGATTAAATTGGATGAATCAGTCAGCCCAATTAGTTTATTTTGTTTTGTTCTGTTTTTAATAATTTATTTAATTAAATTCGTCTAATTGGTTTGACTATTTTTAGGATAGACTTATTTCATTTAGTTGGTTAGTTTTATGGATAAAGTAACTTTTAATTCTTGAATTTGATAGTTTTTTCATTTTGATCCTTAAAATTTTTTTTATATTAATCTCTAAACTTGACAATTTTTTTAATTTAATCCATGAACTTGAATTTTATTTAGTTATATATGATTCCACATTATCACCCAATTTTTTTAAAATATATATTTTTTCTTTATAATTTATAATTTGTAATTTGTAATATTTTATTTTATATAATTTTTAAAAGATAGGTGACTATGTGACACAATCTTAAAGTACCATGTTATTACTCTTGAATGAAATCTAAGTTCGAGGATCAAACTGGAAAAATTAACAAGTTCTAAGACTAATATAAAAAAGTAAAAAACGAAATCGAGAAAAATTATCAAATTTAAGAACTAAATGTTGTTTTATCTCTTAGTTTAACACATTTACTAAAGTTGAAGCTTTTGGCTAGGGATGTAAATAAAGAAAGAGTTCGATGAATCAACATGAATAATTTGACTTTTGTTGATTTATATTCTTTTGTCAAGTTAAATACACAAATTTTCATCAATCTTTCAAATTTTCATCCTTCAAATTTTCTTTAGACCCTACCATATTAAACTAATAGATAAGCATTAATGGTGAAAACTCATTAAACTTTTACTCGATATTTGGATTAATTCCACTATTTATCCTCTAATCTAAATTTTAAAACGTTTTTATTGAGTTATTAATATCGTATCAATTAAATTTTTTATACACTGATCATTTGTTTGTGAGATTAAATGTCAAATCAATTTTGTTAATAAATACATTGATAATACTTGGATCAAATAGTTTATATAAACACGTGAATAAAGTTGAAAAAAAAAACATGTGCATAAATAATTGTATGGACAATTTAAATTTAATGTATTGAAAAATAGCTCTTAAAATATTTGATAGTTAAGCTCACGGATAAATTTAATTAATATAATATTAATAATTTGAGGATTTAATTAAAATATTTAAAAATTTAAAAATCAATTTAAAATTTTGAGAATAGTTATGCAACATATCATGTAATTAAACCATCAATATTTATATAAGCTTCCTGGAATGCATAAAAATTTTGTCTTTTCTAACTTTTCCCACCTTCCACCATTAATACATCTTGTTTTATTTCTTGTTCTCTTTTGCATACCATAAACTAAAGACCAGACTCAGTGGTCCGCCTGCACCTCTTCTTCATTCATTCATGGATTACCATCCCTTCTCCATTACTGGGCGGGGGCTGCTTTCTATTTCTTTTTCATAACAATTCCATGGCGGCTGCTTCTAACAAAATTTTCACTCCACAAAGCAACTCAACGAACACACACTTTACCCTCCTCTTCATCCTTCTTCTCCTCCTCGTTTCGCCGGTCTTTGCTAGCCGACCGCCGCCAGCCTGTTCCTCTTCCTGCTACGGCCAACTTTTCTCATCATCATCATCATCATCATCGTCATCATCTTCTTCTTCTTCTTCCCCAACGTCAGCTCAAAAACCGGCCTCGAATTCGCATCCGTTTCCGGCACCGACGACCGCCGCCGCCGAAGGCAGTCCTAGAGATCGACGGTTCAAAGGTGCTGCTCACGAGGTGCCTAGTGGACCGAATCCTGAATCCAACTAGTAAGCTCAAAAGGAAGCATCACATTTCACCACCACTACAAGCTGCTTCCTCATTCTCAAATATTCCCTTTTTTTTCCTTCTCATTTTACACTTTCCTTTGATGTGTTACGCTGGTACATGCATGGAAATATAGACATTTATGATATATTTACATGTACTGTATGACATTTTTGTTAAAGGATAGATGAAGATATATAAGGGTTTTATCCACTTCATTTTATTTTTTTAGTTAGCATGGCATGGTATGTTTTTCTCAATATGATTTTACTCGGAGTTAGTATTTATTCAATAATTAAAAAATTAATTATAAATATTAATATAAAATATTTTAAAGTTTTTTAATATTTTTTTGAATAATGCTATGAGCTCTCATAAGTAATATCGATTTCGAACATGGTAAACATTAGTTTATAAATTAAATTAAATTTCAAGTACCTGTTATATGTTGGATTTTGATAATATGTAATTGGAGAGATTTGATTTTGTTTTCAATTATTGAGGTTAATCAGTAATCAATTATTGAGGTTAATCAGTAATCAATCTGTCCCGATCTCATTGCCAATTGCCATTGAATGCCCCCAAAAGCATAGCCCTCTATAAGTATGATCCCCGTAACCATACTACCCCTGTTAGACTGGCACCTAGCTACTAAGAGACCTCCATCGTGGTGCCTCAAAATAGCTCCATAGCCCATTAGTTGTCCATACTGCGCAGTGCTGGAGTCAACATTAAAGTTTCAGATCAACTGACCCGTTCGCTAATCACTAGGACAAGCTATTTGAAGTCTCAAACAGCTAGACGCTGTGCACAATAAAAGTTGTGCATGTAATTACTGCACACCACTCAGTAATTACAGTAAAGTCAATGAAGGGTCTCACTTTGGTAATAAAAATTTACCTCTCATCCCCAAAATTTTCTAGCATCCTGGGAGCATCCTAGTCCAGTACGTAGTTCATTTTGTTCACAAAGTAAACACCAGAGCCCACAACACGTAGGCACGTGAAAGGCTTAGTAACTTCGCATGCATGAATGATCCTGGTAATGACTCATTTCGTGCTCTTTAGATGTTTCTTCCAAAACAAAAAGCCTTACAGATTACCCAACTGATGGGGGATTCTCATGTCCCGGTATTGCCATGCCATAAGCGTCACTTAATCTTTGGTGTAAATCATATTGTGATCAATTGTCTTCTCACGGACTATACTCTTTTTCTCCATATCTATCGGCTTTGCCCCAAGTTGAGACTCGTATAGCCCATCACGTGAGTAAACGCATGTGAGATTTGGTTACCCATTTTCTTATCTATAGGCTTTGCCCCAAATTGAGAATCATATTCCATCACCCGAGTTTAGTTTGCTCGTATTCACCTCTATCTGACCCACATATTTACAGCCCAAAAGATGCTTAATGTAAATTTTAATATTTTGATATATGTATGTATGTATGTATGTTATAGTTTAATTATTTCATATAGTCAACCAAATCACTAGTTTAAGAGAAAACTTTTTCTTAATTTAAAGTTTTGGATGAAATTATATTCATAGTTAAAATTTCCACTACTCAATCTTCCCTTCATTGTGTAAAAAAAAATCATATTATATTTACATAGCATCTATATTATTATTTAAATCTTTAATCAAGTAAGTGTTATGGATTAATTGACTAACAATTTAATTGGAAAAAGATTAACTTACCCTTTCTATTAAACAATTACTATTATTATTTGATAATTTTTTTTTATCTTTTTATTATTTTATATAATTTTTAAATTAAAATAAATAAAATTAACATGTACAATGATTAAACAAATATTTAATATATAAATAAATTCTTTATCATTACACTAATAATCATTAATAAATATTTTTTATATAAATTATTTTCTCTTACTAATATCATGTATATATAATATAATTGATTAAATTAATATCATAAATTAAGTTAATATTTTAAATAAGTAATCTTTACGAGTCAAACAAAGCAAACCGACAAATCTCTTCATAAGTTGAGAAAATTAATGAAAATACTTTATTGGAACAATACTTTAGATTGAGACAGAGGTGCAGCAGCTACTCAGTTTGCTCTAGGCTAGACTTAGAACTTAAAATTTTCAATATCAAACCAGCGTAGGCTCATTTACTGTTTAATTTATAAAAATAATCTTATATTAATATTTTTATAATTAAATTTAAATATTTTTTTATTATCTTTAACTAGTAAAACAGGTGAATTGGGTTGTTGGGCTTCGACCTAGAAATTTTTACAATCAAATGTAAATTTAGTTGGATTGATGAGCATTTCTAGTTCGTGAAGGATCAATTTAAAATTTTGATTTATAGTTTAGGGAGGTACAATGAAATTAAACATTTTATTTATATCTAATTTTGGTCAATTACACTTAATGTAATTAAATTATTAGTAAAATTATATTTTGGCCACTCAAATTTAAAAAGTTACAAAATTGTTACTGAATTATTTAAATATTTTCATTTATCATACTGTTAAAATCGCTATTATATGACATTTGTTCTCACTGTTGCTCCAATCTAAATCTTTTATTCTCTTTCTCTTGTATAATTCCGGAGTTTTTTCATGAAACAACATTGAAGATCACAAATTTATGAACTAAAATCTAAATAAATTTTTTATCTAATCTTCCACGTTGAATATTAGATCAACTTAGATTCAACCTATGTCATTCTACTCCTCGATGGGTACTAATTCACCGTACCAATCATCAAAAAATCTAGTATTTAAATGAAATTCTCCATTCTAAAAATAAGTTACCAAAATCTAAACTTTGGCCTAGTTTACACATCTAATTTTTACAGTCTTAACATTTTCTCCATGGAACACATTTTTTTAATTTCATTTTCATAGCATAATACATAAACAGAGTGTGTAAATAGGTAGGTCCAAGTAGGGCAGAGCTCATAAACGCAAAAGGCGTCTTCTCTTCCACCAACCTGTTGGCCTTCTTGTTTCCTTTCATCTTTCTTTCCTTTTCAGAAAAAAAAAATGGAAAAAGAGGAGAAAATCAATGTTAATATCGATGAAACCCTAACAGAAACAGAGAATGAAGAACATGTTGAAGATGAAAAAGAAAGACTTGATGTTAACCTTCCACCTGAGGAATTTCCAAACGAGTTCCAATGTTGCGTTTGCTTGTAAATTCCTTTTCCATTCCCTCCTCCTCCTTTTCATTTTCATTTCCTTTAATTACAGCTTATATTATTGATTTTCTTTTCTCTTCTTCATGTGTATGTATTTATATATTGACGATTTATTTAGCATGATTATTTCGAGTTTATCATCAAATTATGTGATCTCTGAGAATAATCTTATTCGAAGGATAGTTTAATTGTAAATTTTAGAATTTTAGGAATTATATTTATAACTGCAAACTCTAGGGTTATATATCTGAATTAATGTTGAATTTAGGTTTAGAAAGTAGGAATTGGAGCTATTAAGTTATCGAGGTTTGAGACATTGACTGTGCTATCTATTAAGTTGTTTTGTCCCTCTTTTTGTTAGATAAGTTTTAGAAGAAAAAGAGCTTGAATAAAGCTCAATCTTAGCGGGTTTTTGGTGCCTCTAACTTTAATCTCAGCTTTATTTATTGGTTTAAGCATGTTGTGAATTCTTTGAAGGTTGAAAACTGGAGCTTTCTTTTAAGCGATGAATCTCAGTATAAAGATAAGCTTGTCAAAACCAAAATTCCACATCTGGCTGTCTTCTAACTGTAGCAACCTCATGGTTGTCTAATGGCTTATTTGTAATCATTTGCAGAAAGTGTGCTTATCCGGGAACTTGTGAAATTTGACAAAAATGTGGATAATGTCCATTTCTATGGGAACTTGTTTACTTCATTGCTCTGTTCCTTTATTTCTTGTAATACCAACATATATAAATCATAATTCGCATTATGCTTGTCAATTCTTTTCAAGTCAAGTTTTTGGGTAGTTTATGAGCAAATAAGAATCATAATACCTATCAATGATCCGAAGTTAATAGCTACATTGTTCTGGTTCTTCATTTTTCTCAAAGTACCATATCTGACATCTGTGTCTGACGAATATTTGGACATGAGTATGGGATATGACCCTTCTAGGACCCTCCAAATAAATGAAAAATCTTAGGAAATTTTTAACATATTTTGTCTGACGCTCACACCTATTAATTTAGGTTAATAGTTTAGTCACAAATCCTATATGGTATATGACTTCTTACAATTTGTGTGTACTTTGTGGTTATTAGTTTGTTGGAGCTCTATTTCCTTGGATACCTTCTGAAGGTGATTTCCTTTTGTGTTCCAGGGAACTCCTTTACAAGCCTGTTGTATTAGGTAAGAAGGCAAAATGCTCGACTAACTTCTGATAAGTAATTTTACCTGTAAGCCACCTTTGCTTTCCATATTTGCAGCCTGTGGCCACATGTCATGCTTCTGGTGTGTCTATAATGCAATGAATCATGTTTATCAGTCAAATTGCCCCATTTGTCGGTGCCCATTCAATCATTTCCCAAGTGTCTGCCAATTGCTGCACTTTTTGCTTCTGAAGTTGTATCCTATAGCCTATAAGAGAAGGGAAAGACAAGTCCAAGGTACCTTTGTTTTTTCTCTCTCATTTTCTTTAAATTCTCAAAAATCTGTTAACAAATTATAAGTTTGGGGGAAAAAGGTTTGTTTCTATCATCTTTTAGTCAATGACCCAACTCTTCTGAAAATTTTATTGAAGTTCTTAATTCTCAGATGGTGGAGAAGTGTTTAGTTTTCTTATGAAATTGATCTCTTCTACTAATAGTAAATATTAACACTGATGAACTCCAACTTTGCTTTAGAATACCAAAGATACTTATGCTTTCAATTATGTGAATTATGAACTAGTTGCATAATACTAATATGCTCCAGTAAGATCTGAGGAAATCCATAAGATGCTTGGAAGAAAAACTTTTAATCGTGTTGCTGAGTTCCACTGAAAGATTTGTGATAAAGAAATTCACATATTAGAATGACTTTGCTGCCAAAAACCAGGGAGAAGATATTAGCACGCTGACTAAAGATTTTTATTATTATAAGATGGGAAAACTTTTCTTCACAGATGTTGTGATCAGTTTCATTATTTACTTTGGTGCTTGCTCATTTGATCCCCCCTCCCTCCAAGAAAAAAACTTTCCCCACGTTGGAAAATGATGATGCTTTGTGTTTTCTTTAATTTTTTTTTATGTCCTTTTCTTGTTTCCTTGTGCAGAAGAAGAGAATGAAGCTGGCCGCTTCTCACTTCAATTTGATAAAAATTTAGTTGAACCAATGGCTTGTGAGAATTCAGATATTTTCAGGAATAACCAAAACCAGCCTCATCTTGAAATGGACATTTATTCAGAAAGTTGTTCTAAGGATCAGGAATCATCCTCATCCAGAGATTCACTAAAAATGACCATGCAGGATGAAAATGGTATAGCAAATAAACCGACGACATCTTCAAAGGACCCTGAAGTTTCTAGAAATGAACCCAATGAAGGAAAGAGTTGGATCCAAAATGAGTTTGAGCATAAAGATCAAAAGGTTGCTATTGCTGATTTACTCTGTGCTGCATGCAAGAGGCTGCTTTTGCGACCAGTTGTTCTCAATTGTGGCCATGGTAGTATATATTAATTTTATCTGTTGTCCCAAAAGCCAAAGGGTTAGAGGATATTGTTGTTGATCATTTACTTTAGTTTCTTCTTTGTTGCAGTATATTGTGAATCTTGTTTTCTTATTCCGAAAGATGAAATCCTTAGGTGTCAAGTCTGTAAAAGCTTGCAACCAAATGGATTTCCTAGTGTTTGTTTAATTCTGGAGCAATTCTTGGAGGAGCACTTTCCTGAAGAATATACAGAAAGACAGAGGACTTTACTCAAAGAACACAGTTGTGAGCATCTTACTCTCAGAATCATTGATGATGTTTATCTCATTTATTTTGACGATCAATTGAATTAGGCTATTTGGATCATTTGCACTTTGCTTTCATGTCTTGTGAAAAGATAGAATTTAAACCCTATATTCTTTTCTCTTGGTTTCTTTTGGGGACTTTATCAAGAGCTAAATAATTATAAGAAAATGGGGTGGAAAAGCTAAATATTTAATTAACACCTGCAGCTGCTTGGGTTGTTCTTGGCTTTCTCTCTCCCCTCAAATGCTTATGCATCTACAGACATTCAAAATACTCTTATGCTTTAATTGAATCTTTCTTGATGAAAAAAAAAGTTGTCTTCTGTTTCATGCATTGTTAACCTGACAAGACAACTATGTGTGTTTTAAAGTACTTCCTCTGTTGGTGACGCTCCCCACAGGCTTGAACTTCATAGATCATTTTGATTAATTAAGTTTTACTACCTTGTTTTCAATTTAACGCATTTCTGCCATTAAACTTGGGCTCAGGTTCAATACAAGCTCAACGAGATGCAAAGCGGTCAGCGGCATCAATGTCCATGGATTTCTACTCATCATGGTTTCTTGGCAATGGGCCAAAAGTTCATATCGGAGTGGGCTGTGATTATTGTGGGGTAAGTTTTCAGTAATTAGTACTAAATTAGCGTAATAGGTTTTCCAATATTGTATTCCTTTTATTTATTTCATTATTGATATGATGACTACTAGAGTATGCGAAACATACTATAACTGATTTTTGAGAAAGGAAAAGAAAATCCCTATATCCCCTTTCTCCCTCTACTTACATGCTTGATATTGTAGTTACAGGTTGAGATCTAGAAATGGTTATTATTATCATAGCCTATGGTTTTATTAGCATTCTATATTCCTATCATGCTCACCAATTTAAAGCTAAAGCTCTTTTTAGTTTAAGTCCTTGTTTGTTTGTTTTATATCCCATGGTTGGAGAAATTTCTTCTGTCATTTTCGATGCCACCACAAAGTGGATGGTGGGTGATGTTTCGATTTGTAATCGCACACTGTTATGTCCTGTTGTTGGCAGACACTTTTAATGAATATGCCAATTTCTTACAATTTGTTGCAGATGACTCCAATAATAGGGGAGAGATACAGATGCAAAGACTGCGTGGAGAAAATAGGTTTTGACCTATGCGAATCATGCTACAAAGCTCCGGCTAAGATCCCTGGTCGATTTAATCAGCAGCATAAACCCGAACATCAATTAGAAATTGAACAGCCTGTAAGCCTAATTGACTTTATATCCAGGCTGACCTCGGAACAATCCGATGATGATATCTCAGATGCACCTGGACATACCGACAATGCTTCACATATGCCTCTGTTGTCAGCCAGTGTTCAACAAGATGAAGGTGATGGTTCTCAAGACCCTGAAGATGTTTCTCCTTCTCTGATTTTATCAGTTGATGTGTCATTGGATCAAGAGGATGATTCTGATGATCCAAATGATAATATTTCATCAGATACGATAAATCAAGGGTTTAATCCTGTTAATTCATGCAATTACTCTTAGAGAGTATGCATAAAAAAAGTTTAGGGCTGGAATTTCTGTATTTATAATTTCTTCCCCCCCCCCTTTTTTTCCTAACCACAGAAAAAACAGTTGTGTAATTCATAATCCG